>NC_090935.1:825563891-825866922 GCF_040938575.1 Ambystoma mexicanum
TTTTTTTTTGGGCCGTTCCGGGTGGTTTCCAACTCCATTTTGCGATAGTTACTTCTTTCTTTTCTATCGTTTTAAAAATGTTTTCCTTTTTTTCCATTGTTGATTTCTTATCGCCCTTTAAATACCTGCATTCAACACCATCCACCAAAACATGCTGTTCCAAACCTTTAAAAGTCAATCCGAGTCTGCTCATACCTGCAGACTCCTTTCCCCAAAACGAAACTCTTACAAAAGTGCTTTGGTTGTCCGATTCAAAAGAATGGCCGTTGGCCAACACCTTTCAACAAGACCTAATTTGGATCTTTCACCCTCTCCAATAATGGTCTCCACATTGTGTGAGGTGAAAGTCTGCAGTCCCTCCACTATATACTGGACAGAATAAATGAAGATTTTCCATGACCATTAACTCACTGCCTCGATAGGGTACAAACATTGAAGCACCCCCACCTTAACTATAGCGTTGAATTATACCTTTGAGCATGTCGTCTCCATCAACTTGCTTCCCCTGACAAACCTAAAATCCGACCTCAAGCAAAATCATTGTTTTTTTCCCACTCTGTAATCTCACCCCGTGTAAAGGGGATTGCAGACCACGCACCATCATATACATTCAGGACTACTCTTGTGACCACCACCCCAAAACCCATTCCCTTTCCAACTTCACAGGTGCCACGCCGACGTTGGTTCTCTCCAGATGTCACTACTGCAGCTCGCTTTCTTGAAACTACACTAAATGGACTTGCACACATGAAGGCACACGCTGCCGCAACGATGCCGAGTTGGATCCACTAGGTCTCATCCGCCAGGGACAACATCACATGTTCAATACCTCGCTTCCCCCACAATGCCCTTCCCGCACTAAAACCCACCTGCTGTACCTATTTTGCCAGCACACTGATGCTACTCATCAAACGTCAATCAAGTTTACTTACTTTAGCAGTTGCTCCTTCAGAATGATAATGCACCCCTCAGCTTCTACCCCTCCTCCCACACACCAGGCCTTGAATGGAAATTGCACCTGATACACATGAGAACCACTGCTGGTCAGTTGCATGTCTTTTCATCGCGGGATGAAATTACACATTTTTTTCCCCTCGCATATTATAACAAAAAACTCATTTAATTTATTTTCTATTTTTATATCTGGGGGGGTTCCCGCCCTAAACCGCCCCATTCCCTTTAATTGTTGATCAATTCATGAACATCCACACCCCATATATATGTTTTTCTAACTACATGTAAAAAAAAAAAAAATTTGTAATAAAAATCACGGCAAAAAATGTCATCCCGCGATGAAAGGATGTCGTACCAGCTAGTCGACTCCCATTCTGTACGTTTTTTTAATAGTTTATCAAACTTTCTTTTTGCACAAAAACCTTGGTATTATATTGTTGGTTTGAAAGTTTGTCTTCATCCATCTCCTCTTTGCATTGTTTTGGGAACTCTTTGCGTTAAATCATGGTCTACTTTTATTTTTATTTCCTCTTTATTACATTTTTTCTGGAGCAATCAAAGCAAAATACAATCAAACATTGGATTTAACATAGCCATATTATAGACCAATAACAATACACATGTATTATATCCAGGTGGCCTTTATATTGTTTTTGTAAGGCAACAAAAGAATACCAGCCAGTTTTAACCTTCTTAACTTTTCCACCTGCTCCCCGCTCCCAGTCCACTCCACCACCCCTATATTTTGTACGGTGGGTCCAACATGGGACCGGATTGCTCGGTTATAGCCTCATTTCCTTGGACCCTGTTTCTCCCAGGTCACATGGAATAATCCTTTAATTAGGTGCACAACCGCTGGTTATTGGTTGTCGGTTTTGCACATCTACTAAGTACTGGCATGGTTGGGAGAAGTTCGGTCAAATATGATTAGACTGATAGCTTTGGAGGTATTGAAATATTAGACATTGGGCCTCATTACAAGTCTGGCAGTAACCCGCTGGTGCTACCGGCGGGTTGCCGCTGGACTGTAACACCGTTTCTGCCGCCTGCGAAGTCTCAGCGACCCGGGATATCAGGAGGCAGAAAATGTTGTTCCCATTCCCATGGAGCCCCGTAGGACTCCATGGGATGGGGAGACTGAAGCACCGTTCATAATGGTGCCGTTTCTTCCATGACAACTCTACTTTCCGGGGCCGTTGTACCCGGCGCACAGGCCCTGGAAACCAGAGTTGTAGTCTGCAGGTCCGGAATGGGTGCTGGTATGTTGCTACCGGCAGACTCGTAATGAGGCCCCATGTCCAGGAGTCTGTGTTTTCTTAGACTGGGCATGTTAGTATTCATTTGGGGTCTGCACCGTCTCTGATCTGTTAAAGGGGAGTAAGTCTGTGTCGATCAGGGGCGCCGAGTACGGGGGGGCTCCGGGGCCCGAGCCCCCCCCTGCAAAATCAAGTCAGGGCTGAGCCCCCTCCCCCCCGGGCCGGAGAGAAGTGATACAGCATCGATGGCCCTTTCCATCGATACTGCATCACTTCTCTCCGGCCGGGTATAACCGCAAAAATGTGCGAATAGGCCCTCCACTCTAGGACTCATTGGTGTATGGTCCTGGAGGGTAGGGCTTGGGCGCAGCGGTATTCAAACTGTGGGGCGCGCACCTCTGGTGGACCGCAGCCCCATGCCCACGGGGGCGCGCATCCACAGTTTGGAAAAAAAAAAAGGATGAATGACCAAAGGGTCGGGCTGTTGCTTCATTAACCAGCAGCAGCCCGATCCACGGCCCCTGCCACACATGCTTAGTGCGACAGGGGCCGGGCCTTTGTGAGGACTCAGGCTCCATTAGGAGCCTATTTATGAAGACAAAAGAAAAAGAGCACACCTTCTTTTGCCTTGATGATCGTCATCACGGCAAAAGGTGTGTTTTTTTTTTTTGTCTTCATGAATAGGCTCCTAATGGAGCCTGAGGCCCAGGGTCGGATTGGCCCCTCAGCCTTTCGTCCCATGGCCGGTGCGAAATCGTCCCTGCGGAGTGGGGGCCGGTTTCTGGCCATGCCTGGGCTGGTTTGGAAGAAAAGAAAAAAATAGATTTTTTTTTGTTTTTTTTTTTTTCTCAAAAAGCCTTTCATCCTTCTTAGGTCGATAAATGAGTACCACCACAGGTTGGGTGATATTGTATGCATATTTCTTCTATAAAAAATAAAGAGCTTAAGCGTAAGTGCTATACAATAACATTATCATTTGGCCTTGGACGTCTGCTTGGATTCACAGTAATTTAGTGTACTTAGGGACATGGCTATTTGATTCCACTTCCTGTTTTGTCAAGGGGTGAAAGGTTGTTTCATTGCTTCCCAGGATGTCACTGTGGGGTCAAAGGACATCACTTCTGGTGATGTCATCAGAGGTCAAGGGTCGTGAGGCGAGGGGTGGGCCACTTTTTTTTGGGTGACCGGGCCTATTTCTTGTCCCAATCCGACCCTGGGTGGCAGCAGTGGTGTGGAACTGCCGAAGTGTCACCCAAGTGCTAGAACATATTTGGGCACAGGCACCTACTGTTTTACAAATTAAGCACTTGGTATACACATGCAGTTGCAATTAAATGTTCATTAAAAAAGTATGCCCTCAAGAGTATGCTATCACAGAGAAACGGGGACCCCAAAGCCAGTTCAACTACCCACTCCCAGGTGTGCTACTGAACAGGTAGATGTAAGTCGAGAGCCAACCAACCTCTTTCTCCTATCTGTGCTACTGTACCATACAAATAAGGAGGAATCGCTCTCCTGCATTCTCTCTCCCAGTCATCGATTCTTGATGATTTACTAGTGCAGTCACAAAAAAAATGATTTTTTGGGGGCTCATTTTGTTTACAAAAGTAGCGCATTACTAAAACTCCCTGGTTGCCAGTTCGTTGTCCTTGGAGCGTCCCAGGCTCCCTAGCCCCTGAGAGCCACCAACCTTGGGTGCTGTTTTATAACAAATGAAAGACGCAGACAGAACAATAACTGTGTGAGTCAACTGAGAGAGGAATGCACTCATGCTCCATTCAGAGGGAGGCTTTGAAAATGTAGCTCTGACAAATCAGAGAATCAGGGGGGCAAAGAAGCACTGCACATCTCCGCTCCCTCTTCATGGGTTTACGGTTGCCACCTGAAAGGTTGCCAGCAGCTAACCTGCCAACCTGTCCCAACTCCATGCCTCGTGTGCTATTCCCTGGTCAACCAAACCCTGTGAACTCATAGGCCGCATACGACCCACAGAAGTCTTTTTACCGCCCGTCCTGAACGTCTGTTTCTTGCACTAGTGATATTAACGTGTGCAGCTCCAAGGTACAATAACAACCAGTGTTCGTGGGTAAAGGGCCGGCATAAAGTCTCTATTTCAGAGCCAGAGTCAAATGATAAGGTGCTTGTGGCAGTATGGAGTTCCAGGCCTCTGCTTCGACACTGGGTTCTGCAACCTTTAGCTCTGCATGTGTGTTGGACTACAATGCTCATCAGTCCCAGCCAGCATAGTCAATGGTGATGGATTATAGGAGTCATAGTCCAAAACATCTGGAGAGCCACATGTTTAAGACCCCTGGCTTTAAGGAACAGAAAGTAAAATAATCCATGAAAGTAACAGGAGTATGACGTTCCTGGATCTACATGGTAGAGTAGAATAAAAGTAGACTAGAAGAACAGCCTGGGGGGCATCAAGTTTATGTAGGATGGAATGGTGGGGGTCTGAGTCATCTGAGGAGACAGGGGTATCTTACAGGTCTGAAACCTGGTAATCCACTTTACAATAAAAGACAACATGGAGAGGGGTGATGTCTCTGTGTGGCCTGTAAATCTGCCGAGATACCACCAAACTGAACTACCATTTACTGCCACTTGGTCTGGTGGTATTACTGCCGGATTACAAGTGGTGGTATTGCATTATACATCAGCCAGCATTGCATTATACTTCAGCAGCACATCTGATCTGTCCACTGAAAGGTTTAAGATTAAGCTACATCCCTAACTCTGTCTGGTTACCCAGAGGTAACATCTGAGCAAATGTCACTTTCGGCTGGCCAATCTACACCAGCACTATTGTAAGTTTGAATTGTTGATGTTTTACTGAACTATTGCACCACACACGTCTTGCTTGGTAGTTTTTAATCGGGAAACATCTTTACTTCCCGTTTCCCTTGAATTGGGAACTTTTTTTGGTGGTGGTACGCCACCTTGCAGCTGTACCTTCTGTTTAGCAAGCATGTCATTCTCCCATCCTAGTTGTGTTGCTGAACGATTATAGAGCGGTGGAGTAGGGGCAGTGATGTCTTACTGGAATGCAACTCGAAGGCTTACATCTCCTTCTCCAGCATGGGGTCTGGCATGGATTCACATGCTCATGAATATTCCCTGTCGTCAAGCCGGGAATCCTCGGTATAGAAAAAATCAGTATCAGTTTCGTTTCTAATCTGTCTTTCTCAGTAGTAACCAATCACTGGTCTCTGGGTCATACTGCCCCCAGCCAATGACTGCCCTCTCCCTGAGCCCCTCCCCTGGCAGCCATCCTCAGATTTCTACCGCACGTTCAAGTGTTGGGAGTCCTTGTGCTTAGCTCTCGAGCTTTTGCTGCGTTTTTGTGCTTTTTTCAGGAGATTTTCTCATTTTTTCGGTTAAAAGAGCCTCAAGCTCCACCGTTTCTACTTCCGATCAATGGGGATCTGTTTCGGAGTTTTCTACGCCCCTCAAGGGTGAAGATTTCGTCGAGTTACGCTTTTGGAGGATTACAGAAGTTCCGAGGCCTACCCTGGACATGGCCCAGGAGAAAGGGAGCTCGACGCCCGGAAAGCTATTCAGGACCTGCCCTGAATGCCAGCTTCAGAACGTTTTCAAGGAGGACGAGCATTCGTTATGCCTCTACTGCCTCCATGAGGACAAGACGCACAAGGAAAAGGACTGCGCGTTTCGTGGAAACAAGTCGGAGCGGACCATAAAGGATCGCCACCTCCGTCTCGCCAACTGGCTGGAAGCTAAGAGCCCGCCAGACGAGAAGAAGAAGAAGAAGTCTGAGCGGTCTTCTAAGTCCTGTGAGGGTGCTCCGGCGACGGGGGCCCAACAAAAGGCTAAGCACCGCGAGTCTGCGGGCACTGGGAGCGCGAACGGTCGGGCTCCTTGGCTGCCAGGCAGGGCGCACCCTCCCCGGCGCCATCGACCATGAGCCAACGCTCTGGCTCGGGTAAGAGGAAGTCTGAGAACCCAGCGAAGCTTCTGGAGAGGCCCCGGTCGATCTCGAAGACTCCGGCAGAGGGGGAGCGAGGCTCGGACCCTCCCCCGAAGGTGTGGGCCCCGGGCGTACAGAAGGTGACGTTGGCCGTGATTCACCCTGCTAGGACCTAGATTGAGGATGTTGCCGCGGCTCTGGCTCAGCCTGTGGAGGCTACACCAGTGGAGGCGCCCTCAGGTACCAGAGTCTCCCTGCCACCACAGAGGGAGTCGTCTTTCAGGCCCCCACGAAGTCCTCATTGGAAAAGGGGGGGGAGAGGGTGGTGGCCGTCGGGGATACGGACACGACCTCTGAAGAGGAGCTCATCCAAGTCGTGGAGGAGACACAGCCCATCGGGAGGGATCCCGACGAGGGTGACGACGAGGGCGATGGTGACGCAGACGAGGCTCCTCAAGAGCCCTCGCGCCTGTCGTTTCCGGCGCAGCAGGACACCTCGGCGGCCATTTTGTCAGCCATCCAGTCCTTATGCTCGGAGATAAGGACTAGGTTGCCCCTTCCCCCGACGGAGGAGCCTGAGCCAGACCCGACGGAGGATCCGGAGCCAGGACCTTCGGGGAGCCCACCGCCTAAGAGGAGGAGGACGCATCCTAGGCCTCCTCTCCCGCCTCTGCGGCCTTCTCTGCCTTCGCCCCGGTCCACTACCCACGGGGATGATACAGGCATGGACACGACTACGACGGGTACGGATGACGACGGAGGCGACGACAGGACTTGTCCCGTGTCGCCCCCTGCCCGGACGTCCCCGCCCGACGAGATTGGATCCTTCCATGCAATGATCTCCAGGGCATCCGAGCTCTTCCAGCTCTGCCCCGAGGAAAAGGAGGGGTTCCTTTACCAGCAGCGCAAGGCTAAAAGGAAGACGGTCCTTGCCGTACCGCTTCTTGATGACATCTGGGATGAGGGGCTCGCCCTCCTCAAGAACCCTGACACGGCTCCTGCGAAGAGGGACCGGTACGAGAAGAATTACCGGGTCCCTGATGCTGCCCCCTTGTGCCTTAGAGCGCAACCCTCCCCGGACTCGGTCGTCTCGGCGGCAGCCAAGAAGAAAGCAGGGGGGGCTTAGGCCTCGACTTCAACCTCCCCTCCGGACGGCGAGGGTAGGAAACTGGATGCGATGGGACGACGGGTCATCTCATCTGCAGAGACGACCATCAAGGCGGCCAACGCCATGGCCATCGTAGCCCACTACGACAGGGAGTTGTGTTTTAAGATCGCCCCTCTGTTGGACTTCCTTCCGGATGCCAAGAGGGCTGAGGCCCTGGAAATCTTGCAGGAAGGCGAGATTGCCTCGGACCACGCCATTACCGTGGCTACGGACATCGCTGACACCGGTTTCCGTCAGTTGGGCAACAGCGTTTGCCTGAGACGACGAGGATGGCTCAGGGCGACGTATTTCCGCCAGGACGTTCAGACCAAGGTTTTGGACATGTCCTTCGATGGGAACAACCTTTTTGGCAAGGCGGTTGATGAATCCCTTCAGGCGATCAAGACGGACACGGAGACGGCCCGTGCACTGGGGGTGCTCCAACAGCGACGGCCGTCCTTTCGGAGCTCCGGAGGCAGACAGGGTGCCTCCAAGGGAGCCGGCAGCAGCTCCTCTACTTACCGTCAAGCGGCAAGGTCTTCGTCGCAGGAGGGCTACAGGGGACGCGGCAAGTTAGGTGGATCCCGCCGACGTCGCCAGGGTGGTCAAGGAGGCAAAGCGGCCTCCAAGCAGGATTGAACCGTCCGTCGAGTCGGGCCCCCGCCGAAGCACCCCGGTGGGAGGCCGGCTGACGAAGTTCGTTGGCGTGTGGGAGTCCATCTCCACTGACCGTTGGGTGCTGGACGCCCTGGGGCACGCCCTCGAGTTCCAGAAGAGGTGCCCCCACATTCTTCCCGTGGCCAGGAAGGAAAATCACGTCCCTCAACTGCTGTTGTAAGTACGGGTGATGCTCAGGAAAGGTGCCATCAAGCTTGTCCCGAAGGGGCTTCGGGGCTCCGGAGTTTACTCGAGATACTTCCTCGTGAGGAAGAAGACAGGAGGATGGCGTGCCATCCTGGACCTGCGACGGCTAAACAAATACATCAAGGCACAGAAGTTCCGGATGGTCACCCTCCAGCACGTGCTGGGACAGCTGGAGGAGGGCGATTTCCTGTCGTCGTTGGATTTGGAGGATGCTTACTTCCACATCCCTATTCTAAAGAGACACCGAAAGTTCCTCAGGTTCGTAGTCAAAGGGCATCACTACCAGTTCAAGGCCCTCCCGTTCGGATTAAAATCAGCGCCCAGGGTGTTCACCAAGTGCCTAGCACCGTTGGTGGCGCGGCTGCGCCTGCAGGGGATCCACGTCTACCCCTACCTGGACGACTGGCTCATACGGGCAAGGACAAAGCAGCTCGCCGTGGAACACACTGCGAAGTCCGTCCAGCTGCTCATGGACCTGGGGTTCTCCATCAACTTTCCAAAATCCCACCTGGTCCCGTCGCAAGTCGCCCTGTTTCTGGGAGCACAGCTCGACACGGTGGCGCGGCGGGCCTCACCGTCGGAGGAAAGGATAAGGACCATCCTAGGAAAGGTGCAACGTCTACTGGCCACGGACGTGGCCAAAGTGAGGTCTATCAAGTCCCTCCTCGGAATGATGTCCTCCTGCATTTATCTGGTGCCCCATTGCAGACTTCTCATGCGGCCCTTGCAAGAATTCCTTGACGCCCACTGGATCCAGGCAAAGGGCAGCTTCGAGGACAGGATCTCGCTCGACGAAACGTTCCGTCAGGCGATACGATGGTGGGGTGTCCGCGCCCATCTGACAGCGGGAACAGGCTTCCTAGCCCCGGCCCACCAGGTGACGGTGACGACGGACGCCTCCCTGGAAGGTTGGGGAGCGCACACCGGGGGGCTCCACGCGAGAGGCCTTTGGTGCTCGGAGGAGAAGACTCTCCACATCAACATCTTGGAGCTCCGCGCAGTGTTCTGGGCCCTCAGGTCCTTCCTTCCGTCCCTCAAGGGCAAGGTGATGAGGATCTTCACCGACAACACCACCACGATGTTTTACATTCGGAAGCAGGGCGGAACCAGATCCCCTGCCCTGTCTAAGGAAGCCCAGGATCTGTGGCATTGGGCCATCGCACAAGGGATGTTTCTGGTACCCTTTCATCTGGCAGGGATAAAAAACACCATTGCCGACACACTCAGCAGGGAGCTGCGCTCGTGCCACGAGTGGGAACTGCGCCAGGATCAAGTGGACCGACTCTTCCGACGATGGGGCGAACCCCAGATCGATCTCTTCGCGACGGCGGCGAACTCCAAGTGCCGGAGGTTCGCCAGCAGGTTTCCCCAACCGAGGAGCATGGGCGATGCTTTCTCGTTCACCTGGGACGGCCTGTTCCTTAATGCATTCCCGCCGTTACCGTTGCTACTCCGGCTCGTCAACCAGCTCAAGCGGTCCCGGTGCAGGATGATCCTCGTCGCACTGGCTTGGCCGAGGCAGATCTGGTTCCCGGACCTTCTGGACTTGTCAGCGTCCACACCAGTCAAGCGACCGACGGACACGGATCTTCTCTCCAGAGAAGGAGGCGCCATTCTGCATCACGAACCAGAGTCGCTGAACTTGCAAGCCTGGCTCCTGCAGCACTAGAGTTTGGAGGATACGACATCCCGGCCGACTGCAGAGAGGTTCTTGCAAAGGCCAGGGCATCCTCAACTCTCAAGTGCTACGGACACAAATGGAAGAGGTTCTCTGTCTGGTGCCGAGCACAGAAGATTAACCCTCTGTGGATTACGGCCCCTCAAGTATTGCCGTACCTGCTGTCTTTGGCCAAGGCTGGCCTATCTCACGCTTCCATCAAGGTACATCTGGCTGCCGTCTCACGTTACACCAGAACTACATGACGGGCGTCCTTGTGGTCTCATCGTCTGGTGAAGGAATTTATGAAAGGACTGTTCCAATCATTCCCGCCGGTGAAGGCCCCTTCCCCGGCGTGGGAGCTCAACGTGGTACTAACTAGGCTCATGGGGGGGCCCCATTCGAGCCTATGCATTCAGTACCGTTGAAGTTTCTGTCGTGGAAGACAGCATTCCTCGTGGCCATGACCTCTGCACGACGAGTGGGAGAGATCCAGGCCCTGTCTTGCAAGCCTCCATACTTGACTTTTCACGACACGAGGGTGGTACTGAGGACGCACCCCTCCTTCATGCCCAAGGTGCCGTCTGACTTCCACCTCAACGAGCCCTTGGTGTTGCAAGTTTTTTTCCCGTCGCCTTTGTCGCCGGCTGAGAGGACTCTGCACTGGTAGATGTGGCTAGAGCGCTGAAGAGTTTCCGGAAGACATCACAGCTGTTTTTGAACTTTGGACCTGTGAATCAAGGGAAGGCTCTCTCGAAGACTTCCATTTCCAGCTGGCTCTCCGGCTGCATCATGCACTGTCACCGGTTGGCAAACTGACCGCTGCCCGGCCGTCCGAAAGCCAATTCGACCAGAGCGATCGCTGCTACTACGGCGTTCCTGTCTGGTGTTTCCCCTGCTCGACATCTGCAGGGCTGCTACGTGGAGGTCGACACACACCTTCACGAGATTCTACTGCGTCGACCGGGATTCCAGGGAGGAGTCCAGAGTCGGCCAGGCAGTGCTGCGCAACCTGTTCGCCTAAGGTGAGCCTGGTGAGGAGGTAAGAGTTGCTTAATGTTGAGTTGTTGTATTGCTTGATATTGAGCCTTGTGCCACCTCCCGTGGTTGTGCATGTGTATACTGCTAGGTATTCTTATATTCATGAGCATGTGAATCCATGCCAGACCCCATGCTGGAGAAGGAACAAGTTACTTACCTGTAACTGTTGTTCTCCAGCATGGGTCTGGCATGGATTCACATGCGAACCCTCCCGCCTACCCCTCTGCGGCTCTTCCTTTACTTGGTCATACTGCCACTTCACATGCTACCAAATCTGAGGATGGCTGCCAGGGGAGGGGCTTAGGGAGAGGGCAGTCATTGGCTGGGGGCAGTATGATCCAGAGACCAGTGATTGGTTACTACTGAGAAAGACAGATCAGAAACGAAACTGATACTGATTTTTTTCTATACCGAGGATTCCCGGCCTGACGACGGGGAATATTCATGAGCATGTGAATCCATGCCAGACCCATGCTGGAGAACAACAGTTACAGGTAAGTAACTTGTTCCTTTCTTGACTTTAGTATATGCAGTGCATGCTAGCCAATGTTTCCACTGTTCTGCGCTCTGCGCGCCAACAACCGCCCACCCCCCCCGCGCGCCATTGCACCAAGTTGGCGACTACATGCAAATTTGCAGTCATATAACTGCATGTTCTCAGCTTCCTATGAGTCATAGTTCTGAAGTGCATGCTGGTGCCTGGCAACACAGATTAGTGGCTGTTTTATAGCAGCTAGTTTCTGTTGGTGGTCCGTTGTCCTTCTACTCTTTTTGTTTAGTGTTTTTGGTTAAGTTGATAAGAAAAATCTGTCTTTGAACCCATAAACGCAGTTCCTCTCGCTTTACTGATCAGTTCACGCGAGTAAAAATAATGATCTTACCTTGCTTTTGGGAAAGGAGGGAAAGCAGAGGGCTCTTTTTTTCACTTCTCACATACCTAGTTACTGAGACACACAAGCCAAATGGAGTTTTATATTTTGCAAAATTTGGAGTCATGGGCAGGTTACGTATTAATCATAAATGGCAAGACTGGGATTCTTTAAATTTAGATTTTAGAGAGCGTAGGAATTTTTCTTCAGACATTTCCAGTGGATTTAGTGATATCTGAAGAAGTTGAACCTTTGTTACACCTGAAACGAGCACAGCCCCACTGCCTGGCGTTATGGGTAAAACAAAGTTTAATTTGGCAGAGTCAACTTGAGCTCCACATGGACAAAATGCCTCTCCTATCTCCTCCGAGATTTTCATTAGAAAATACAATGATTGGATGCTGCATCGGTCATTGGCTATTCAGGAGTAAAAAAAAGTTACAAGCTACTAGCCAGGCATAACGAGGCCCTCCCCTTTCAAAACTCCACATGCACATTGTACACCTTACGTACTTGCTAAGAGTCCATTATTACTCGCTAATGGCTAGTGACAAGATTGAGGACTGAAATATTTGCACAGTAACTACTTAGTTTCACTACGTGTTGTATGTTGTAGTCAAGGTGCTGTTGTTCACATGGAATTTGTGAGTGGCACAGTGCTGTTCATGCCAACTTTATAAAAAACTGACTTTTTTGGGCAGGACTGGTCTGAAAAGGAAAATATGCTGAACCTTGCATAGGCGACCTAGGAAGGTCGCTGCCTAGAAGAAACGAGCATTGGCTATGCCATTCATTTTGGCGTTTACTGCTGTTCTTTGCATTTTGCATTTATAGACACCAGGGTGCAAGGAGGAGAGTACAACGTTTCAAAGGAGGATGTGATGAGGGGTGCAGGTGTGTAATGGATGGAGAAGGGGAATAGAGCACAGGAGGAAGCCATTGATGGAGGGTTGTATCGATGATGAGCAATAGGAAATATGAGCGAGAAAGGGTGAGAGTAAGAGGGTATGAAATAAACAGTGTCAGAGGAGGGTAAGGTAGGTGGGGAATAGAGGGGATTTGGGTGATTGTGGGAATAGAAGGGGTAGGGTGCATGGTGGGAATAAAGAGAGGGGGTAAGGTAGGTAGGTGGGTGGGTGGGGGGGTAGAGGGAATGGATATGGGTGGTTGGGGAGAGAGAGAGGGGGTAAGGTTGGTGTGTAGGGGTAGAGAGTGGGGGGAGAGTGGGTATGGGTGGAATTAAGTGGGGATAGAGAGTGGGCATGGTCTGAGATGTAGTAGAGGCAGCGTTTGGAGGAATAAAAAAAGATTGCTGCAGATAGTAGCCCCCAAAAATCCCAATTGTATGTGAAATCACCCAAAACAGCTCAATCGCTGCACAGCTGAGAAACTAAAAGCCTGACCGACTTGTATCTTACATAGCTGCTGATTGGAGCAAATCTTGTTAGGGAGCTTCTCATTGGGTAGGGAATCGTACCAAAATAAAGGATGTACACATTTCAAAGCCCAAAATACGGAATTCCGAGAGCCCTATTTTACTATTTTTGTGTTTGTGTATATGTATATATGGGTTAAGTTAATGAAAAAAGGTGGTGGGATAGGGGGTGAGGAGGAGCTGCGGTGGGTCTCCCAGCATATGTAGTAAAGGTCGGTGCTATGATCATATCTAGTATAATATGAATTGATGCAAGTTGACATATGTTCGAGACTACAGAGTTGATGTTTTGAGATAAATTGCACAAAGTGGTATTCTCTAAAATGTTGTGACTGATCAACAAATGGTCTCTTACTTGCTTGTAATGTGCTTCTTTCTGTGCTTGGGCCCAAAGGTCCTAGTGCCTCTCATGTTTTAGAATATGTGAATCTAGTCTTGTAGAGTTCTCCATGCTTATTTTGAGTCACTTTTTTTTTTCTTTTTCTCCAGGGAAGGCAAGATCTCATCTCTGGGCAGAAGGTTTTTTTTCTTCTATTGGATGTGACCCCCGTTTTGGATGAAATTGGTAGCACCACTGGAGCACTCCAGTGACTGGTATCAGGTAAACAATCTAAAATACATTCATGTGTAGAAATTGTTGAATGTAGGGATTTCAATCTGCTTTGTTTCACCTATGCGGTGAGGCAGAAGAGAGACTGGTCTGTTGAATGAGGGATTGTTTGGGTATTTCCGTGTTTCTTTAGCCTGGGTATTACCATGGTTATAATTTAGTAGGTTGGAAAGGTTCCTGTGGAGATTGAAACATTAAAAACGGTGGAGAGGTAAAGGGAGGAAACCAGTTCAAGTGATTTGATTGGTTAGGAGGTGATGCATCAATAGAAGCTCAGGATGGGTAGGAGTTCTGTGGGGGTGGTGAGAGAGAAGTGGGATAGTTAAAGAATGGTGGTGGTAAGGCCATGTTGTTTTGGGTATCCAAGGAAGGTATCTCATAGTCGGTGTCCGCTGCAGGTTGAAACAGGATCTTTTCTGTATCTTGGGATACAAATGTCTCAAACTAGGACGGACTTGAGTGGAAGTGGGAACCAATGGTATAGAATTCCTTTCAGATGCCATACGCTGGACAGCATTACCGCATATTTTTATTGGCAATACAAATTCTTAGCCCTTCAAGGAGTTGGATATCCGTACCATGTTAAAGTATCTTTTTGGAATTCCCAGATGGCTTTCTTCCTTATTGTCAGGATATCAGGCTGCTACGTAATACATATATAGCTACATACATTGTTTTTAATATAGTTTAATCTACACTATATAGTATTCCTGGCTCTGAGTTAATGAAACAGAAGGTGGTATCCATAGACTGCTGTGCATTGGCTGGGTCGCCAGGGTGTCCTCGGAGATACTATGCAGGGTGTTATGGGAGGATGTTTGGCTCTCCTGGAACCGAAGCCATACTATTGGGCCTCCCATATAGTGGTAGTGGCTGAACATGGATAGAATCTGAACCAACCGTTGGGAGTGAAACCGAAGGGATCCTTGTTCATACATGCACTTCCTATATGGCAAATCAAATTTGGGACCTCTAAAAACCACCTACCCTCATGTAAGCTTGATGATCATTCAGTCATGGAAGGAAATTATTAATATAAGGCAGGGAAGACAGTCAGACTTGCTGCAACACTGTGGGGCAATGCTCATTTGCCACATGGTCGGAATTTTTCTGATATCTGGAGTGGAGAGAGCAAGGATATTTTGTTCTTGGTAACGTGATCCATGAGGATTCTATTAAGTCATTTGGGGTCCTACAGGGTGAGTTTGGACAGGAGTCAATTGTCCACTACCTGCAGATCCAATGTGCCTTTTAATAAAACAGCTGGAAGAGGAATATTGGGCTTGCCGGATGCTGCTCCTAAAGAGTGGTAGGTGGTATCTTAGAAGTCTACCTCATTCATGTACAAGGCAATCAACAACATTATTGGTCCCTTGTCAAGGTTAAGGGCAAAGCAATAGGAGGATTTGGGCACATTGGAAGAGGATTTCTCGGCAGACCTGTGGGTCTCTGGGGAGACTGCCATTAGTGCATGCCATTAGATTAGGATTGAGTTTGATGCAGTTCAAGATTCCCAACATGTTTATTCTGAGAGGTTGAACACGATGGGAAGGCGAGTGATTGCCCCTTGGCCCAAATGCTAGATAGCTACCAGTTTATTTCTTCACATGATCTGGGGCAGCCCCCAAATTCTGAAATACAAGAACTGAATTCCTGATGAGCTTAATAGGGTTCTGGTGTGACATTTGCCAGACTGCTTTTGTTGGGGATATAGGGAGAGGGAGTGTCGGATCGAGCTGACAAACTGGTTATTGCAATGGCCCTGGTTATGGCAGAAAGTAACTTGACCAGGCACTGAGGGCAATAAAAAAAAAAAGAAATATCCCATTCTACCAAAAGGGCGTGCCGGGTAGAAATCTAGCATGGAGGGTTGTGTTCAATGGTGAGGTTCCCCACAAAAGCATGGGAAAGTCTGGCATTAATGGGCAAGGGCAACTGGAGTTTAATGTTATCGGATTGCTCCCCCCACATAGCCCCTCCCTCCTCCATGTGGTGTGCATGAGTCATTCTGGACTTGTATGGAAGGTAACTAAATGATTGTCCACTTTGTTGGTTAATGGGAGCGGGCTGGTGGTGGAATATGGGTTCATGTTTTGGATCTAAATTTTGATTTGCAAATAAAGAATCATTCTAAAATAAGAGTGGAAATGACAGGAGGTGAATAGGAGCAGAGAAGGGATGGGAAGATAGAATGTTGGGTAATGTAGGGATAAGGTGTCATGTATTTTGGCATAACTTGGTGCAATGGTAACATTTCAAGTTGTAGGCTACTAGCCAGCCATAAAACATAACTTGCCATCTCAATGCTACACATGCACACAGCAAACCATTTATTTCGTGTTAAGAGCCCATTATCATTAGCCAATGGCTAATGGCGAGTGCACATTTTGCACCGATCTTTAATTTCTATTGCACATGCTACATCATCCCATAAGGCCGGGCCTCGTGAAGCACCCGTTCTACATTAGAGCCAGGGAGTTAATGGTGATAATGGCAGTGGTGGCTGGTTGTCCTGACCGAGCACCGCATACCCTGGTTAAAGGCACTCTGCGCACAAACCTTCCATTACTGACTGCAATGGCCTGACACCGCAGCCATTATTTGTCAAAAAATGACTCCATCATGTCAACTTTACTGTAAAATATGCTCAACATAAAACTCTTATTTTCATTATTTTGGAGTTTGTTAATCAGGTGAGGACGCCACTGATATTCCTCTCAAAAAGAATAGGTTGTTTCCCATTTGCTCCTTCTGGCATGTGTCAATGAAAGTGTTATGAACACTCAACAAACCCCAGCCTATCAATGCATGCTTTGAACTCTTAAGTTTTATGCAGCGTGATGTTGACACTTTGAAATGATTATTTTTCAAAACATTTGCGTTTTGTCTGTTTTCTAATTAGAAAGGCTCTGCTCGGTTCCGGGTGCAGGCATGTGGAATTCCCATAGCCTCACAGGACAAGTTGCTACTTACCTTGCTCAAGCTCATCTCACTGCAGCTCCTTCTGACCCACTGCCCTGATAACTAAGATCTATCCTTTTTTTCTTCCTTATCTAACCCTGATGCTTAACACTTCCTTAACCTCTGCAACGTCTCTTAGGGTATTCAAGCATGCCTCCATCCTCCCCTTTCCGAAAAGCCAACGCTAGATCCCTTACTCTCCTATAACTTCCATCCTATCTCACTACTCCCATTCTTATAGAAGCTTCTTGAATGTATTGTCTACGCTCAAGCATCTGCTCACCTATAATTGTTCCTCTCTTTTGCCGTTTCCGTCCTCATCATTCGACAGTCAGCCATCCTATACGTCAATCATTCTTTTTTCTATCCTCTCACTACGCTAAGCAGTGTTCACTCCTTGTCTTGTTTGATCGGTCTGCAGCATTCAATACTGTTGACCACTATGTCCTTCTTTCCACTCTTTCACCTGGGTTTCCACAACTCTGTCCTGGACTGGTTTCATTCTCATCTCTCTAACCGTACATACGCTCTCTTGGGCCAACTCTCCTTCTCCTGTTTTCCCTCTTCAGTTGGTGTACCCCAGGGTTCTGTACTTGGCCACCTCCTATTATCTCTGTATACCTTTCCACTCTCCTCTATTATCACATCATTTGGTCACTCTCACCATTTCTACGCTTATGACACATAAATCTTCTTTTCTTTCTGCCATCTGACTCTTCCCACTTCCCTTTCTAGCTATCTGCTAGCCATCCAACACTGGATGTCCACTAACTATCTTCACATTTTTAATCCTACAAAAACAGTAATTCTTTTCTTTCCTTCTATTCCTCCTCCCATTCCCCCACCCTCCATACCCTTTCATATGGCTACTTTACCTTTGTCTCAATCTGCTAGAGATCTTGGTATTCTCTTTAATACCTCTGTCTTTCTCAGCTCAAATTTCGGTCATTGCCTACTCTTGTCACTACCAACTTTTTGACATTGGGAAAGCATGTTGTATCTCTCCTTTCATGCGACTGAGATCTTGATCACTTCTCGTTTTTTTCCAGAATAAACCATTGCTCCTCTTTGCTACTGGGTCTTCCTGTCTACCGGCTCTACCTACAATTCATCTGTTTGTCTTCTTCTTGGCTTATCTCCTTGTCACTGTATTACCTCTGCCCTTTCCTCACTTCATTGACTTCTGTTTGAATCCTGCCTCATCTATCTTTTCGTTTGTATTGTATTCAAATCTCTAGACGAATCAGCACCTCCCCACCTCTCTGCTCTTGTTTCTTCTTACTCCCCCCTCTTCTGCACTATACTCTTAATCTCAGTTCCTTCTATGTTGCTCGTTGGCCCTGTGCACTCTCCCATTTTCATTACTTCTCGCTTCTTGCTCCAAGACACTGGAACACCTTCCCGCTATCTATCAGGTCTCTCTCCTCTTTCTCTCTTTTTTGATCCGCTCTGAAAGAATTTCTTCTTTCTTTTTATAGTACTTAATTCTATTGGTTACCCTATTTACCTATGCAAAATGTGTGTACCCTCCTTTTAATTTGTAAAAGCACTTTGGTGTAAAGCACTATATACATATAATTAAATGCAAATACAAGTTCTTTGTTGTCAAGTGGGCAAGTAGACAGTAGGTACAGCGGGTGTTTTATGAACTTGCAAAATACTCACTTTGGACTATTCTGTATCTGGGACCACCATGGCTATCAAGTGTGTATTGATAACTAGGCAGCATGCTTCAGGTGGGAGAATTATTTTTCCAGAGTAGGTGGGATTGTTAATGGTCTCAATATTAAATAAAATTGCAGTCGGCTTCCTTTGACATTGGAAATGTTGGTCCAACTGCAGTTGCCCATTAAAATGTATTTGACTGAATTCCGATCTTGGACGGCCACAACATGAAAATACCTGTTTTTGTACTAAAACCCAGTACGTTCTGTTAATGTTACAGACTGTCAGTGGGGGGCTAGCGGGGGGGATTAATACTGGAAGAAGTGCCTTTAGCTCAGTGAGTCAATGAGAATGGATGAAGGTAGGTGGTGGGGTCCATGCTAAAACTCTAGTAAAGGGGGTCTAGACTTATCACAGCTTATTGGCAGCAAGTTGATTATTCACATTGCGACAATTACACAATTATATTTTTGGGCATGTAAATGTGCTACTGTTTGCTTGGATAATTCCTGCATCATCTCCGTTTTCTTATGAATTTCTCAATATCTGAAGTAGTAGTAATAATAAGATCCTTTCAGCTCCTTTAATCTTTGTGCTGACCCCCATCCTTCCACAAGACCCAGACAACCACATTCTCAGTTTCAGCAATGGAGATGAAACGTACCATCTTTACTTAAAGCTCCGTCTCTCCGCACCCACCAAAGTGAAGACAGACAGAAGTCACACAATATACTGCTGGTGACTGCAGTTTTTTGCTCATGGATATTCTTCAAAGTTATAACTGAAAAATTAACCTTTGCGATTTTGGGAAGTTTGCTAATTTTTTAAAAACAAAATGCTTTCTTTCTACTCTCCAGCATGGGGTCTGACATGGATTCACATTCAATCCTCGGTAAAGAAAAAATCAGTATCGGTTTCGTTTCTGATATGTCCTTCTTAGTAGTAACCAATCACTGGTCTCTGGGTCATACTGCCCCCAGCCAATGACTGCCCTCTCCCTAAGCTCTGCCCCTGGCAGCCATCCTCAGATTTGTACGACACGTTCAAGTGTTGGGAGTCCTCGTGCTATAGCTCTCGAGCTTTTACTGCGTTTTGCGCTTTTCAAAGAGATTTATCTCATTTTTTCGGTTAATCGAGCCTCAAGCTCCACCGTTTCTACTTCCGATCAACGGGGACTCGTTTTGGATTTACCTACGCCCCTCAAGGGTGAGGTTTTCGTCGAGTTACGCTTCTTGGAGGATTCCAGAAGTTTCTGAGGCCTACCTTGTGGACGAGAAGAACATGGCCCAGGAGAAGGGAAGCTCGAGCAGTCTTCTAAGTCCTGTGAGGGCGCCCCGGCGACAGGGGCCCCGCAGAAGGCAAAGCACTGCGATTCCGCGGGCACCGGGAGTGACAAACAGTCGGGCTCCACGGCTGCCAGGTAGGGCGCACCTTCACCGATGCGATCAACCGCGAGCCAACTCTCTGGCTCGGAAGAGGAAATCTGAGAACCCGGCTAAGCTTCTGGAGAGGCCCCGGTCGATCTTGGGATCTTGGAGGAACCGGCCGAGGGGGAGCGAGGCAGTGACCCTCCCCCTAAGGTGAAGACCTCAGGTGCACCCAAGATGGCGAAGGCCTTGATCAACCCGGCTAATGCCTCTATCGAGGGAGTCGCTGCGGCCCTGGTAACGCCTGTGGAGGCTATCCCAGTGGAGGCGACCTCGGGGCCTAGAGTTTCTCTGCCTCCGCAGAGGGAATCCTCTTTTAAGCCCATCGAGAAGACCCCCGTGAAGACCCCGGGGGAAAAAGAGGGGGGGCCGGTGGCCATTACGGTCACGGACACAACCTCTGAGGAGGAACTGACCGAGAATTTGGAAGAGGCCCGGCCCCACGGGAGGAATCCCGACGAGGGGGACGACGAGGTTCCCCTGATAGGAGCAACCATTGTGCCAGTCAAGCCCGTTGCAGCCCGAGCCGCAGGACAACTCGGCGGCCATTTTGACGGCAATCCAAGCCTTCTGCACAGAGATGAGGATGAGACTGCCCCTACCCGCGACGGACAACCCGGCTGAAACGGGCCCGTCGGGAAGCCCTCCAAACAAGAGCAGGGGAATTCATCCAGTGCCCCTTCAGCCCTCACGGCCCTTTTGGCCTTTGTCGCCTTCCCCGATCCCGAGGGATGACACGGGAACAGACACGGCCACGACAGGGACAGATGACGACAGCAGTGACAATGGGACTGACCTTCCGTCTCCGATCCCTCGGGTGTCCCCGCCTGATGAGATTGGCTCCTTCCACGCCACGATTGCCAGGGCATCCAAGCTTTTTCAGCTCTGCCCCGAAGAGAAGAAGGAAGGCTTCCTCTACCAACGGCTCGAGGCCAAGAGGAAGTCGGTCCTCGAGGTGCCATTGCTGGATGACATCTGGGACGAGGGACTTGCCCTTCTCAAGAACCCGTCCACGACACCTGCCAAGAAGGACCGGTACGAGAAGAAGTACCGGGTCCCCGACGCGGCACAGCCTACCACGGATTCGGTCGTCTCTGCAGCGGCCAAGAAGAAAGCTGGGGGGCATCGGCTTCATCTTCAACTTCCCCACCGGACGGCGAGGGAAAGAAGCTGGACACCATGGGACGACGAGTCATCTCGTCGGCGGCGACGACGATTAAGGCGGCCAACACCCTAGCGATTGTGGCCCGCTACGATATGGAATTGTGGTACAAGATCGCCCCGCTGTTGGACTGCCTCCCGGACAACAAGAGGGCAGAGGCCCTGGCGATCCTACAGAAGGGTGAGGTGGCGTCGGACCACGCCATAACTGTGGCCACAGACATTGCCGACACCGGTTTCCGCCAGTTGGGCAACGGTGTTTGCCTTCGACAGCGGGGGTGGCTCAAGGCGACGGATTTCCGCAAGGACGTGCAAGCCAAGGTTTTGGACATGCCCTTCGACGGGAACAATCTGTTTGGAAAGACAGTGGATGAGTCACTGCAGGCCATCAAGACCGACACGGAGACGGCTCGGGCCTTGGGATTGCTGCAGCAACGGCGGCCGCACTTTCGGAACTCCGGAGGCAAGCAAGGTGCCTCCAAAGAATTCGGTGGCGGCTCCTCGACCTACCATCAAGCGGCCCGTTCCTCGTTGCAAGAAGCCTACAGGGGACGAGGCAAGTCAGGTGGATCTCGCCGTCGTCGCCAGGGAGGCCAAGGAGGCAAGGCTGCTTCCAAACAAGACTGAACCAGCCGTTGCGTCGGCCCCCACCGGAGCACCCCTGTGGGAGGCCGGCTGGCAAAGTTTGTCAGCGTGTGGGAGTCCATCTCCACCGACCGTTGGGTGCTGGATGCCCTGGCCCACGGGCACACTCTGGAATTCCTAAAGAAGTGCCCCCGAATTCCTCCAGTGCCAGGAAGGAAAACCACGTCCCTCAACTGCTGTTGGAGGTAAGGGCGATGCTCAAGAAAGGAGCCATCGAGCTCGTCCCAAAGAGGCTCCAGGGGGTCCGGAGTATACGCAAGATACTTCCTCGCCAGGAAGAAGACAGGAGGTTGGCATCCCATCCTGGACCTGCGTCGGCTAAACAAATACATCAAGACACAGAAGTTCCGGATGGTCACCCTCCAGCACGTGCTGGGCCAGCTGGAGGAAGGCGACTTCCTATCGTCGTTGGATTTGGAGGATGCGTACTTTCACATCCCCATCCTAAAAGGTCACTGAAAGTTTCTCCAGGTTCGTAGACCAGGGACAGCACTACCAGTTCAAGGCCCTCATGTTCGGATTGATGTCTGCGCCCAGGGTGTTCACCAAGTGCCTTGCACCAGTAGCGGCGCCGCTGCGCCTTCAGGGATCCACGTCTACCCCTACCTGGACGACTGGCTCATCCGAGCAGGGACAAGGGAACTCGCCGTCGAACACACAGCGAAGACCGTCCAGCTGCTCACGGACCTGGGATTCTCCAACTTCCCCAAATCCCACCTGGTTCCGTCGCAGGTCGTGCTGTTTCTGGGAGCCAAGCTCGATACAGTGGCGCGATTGGCCTCGCCGTCGGAGGAAAGAACGCAGGCCATCCTGTGCAAGGTACAGCGTCTGCTGGCCACGGACGTGAGGTCCATCAAGTCCCTGCTCGGGATGATATCCTCTTGCATCTATCTGGTGCGCCTGTGCAGGCTTCGGATGGACGGTGACGACGGATGCCTCCCTGGAGGGGTGGGGAGCGCACACCGGAGATCTTCACGCGAGAGGCCTGTGGCTCCCGGAGGAGAGGCCGCACCACATCAACATACTGGAGCTCCGAGCTGTGTTCTGGGCCCTCAAGTCATTCCTCCCGTCCCTCAAGGGCAAGGTGGTGAGGATCTTCACCGACAACACCACCACGATGTTCTACATCCGGAAACGGGGAGGAACCAGATCTCCAGTCCTGTCCAAGGAAGCCCAGAATCCGTGGCACTGGGCCGTTGCCCAGGGGATGTTTCTGGTGCCTTTTCATGTAGCAGGGATAAAAAACACCATCGCCGACGCACTCAGCAGGGAGCTGCGCTCGCGCCACGAGTGGGAACTACGCCAGGATCAAGTGGATCAACTCTTCTGGCGATGGGGCAAACCCCAAATCGACCTGTTTGCGACAGCGACGAACTCCAAGTGCCAGAGGTTCGCCAGCAGGTTCCCCCAGCCGAGGAGCATGGGTGATGCTTTCTCGTTCCCCTGGGGCGGCCTGTTCCTGTAGGCGTTCCTGCCGTTGCCATTGCTGCTCAGGCTCGTCAACCAACTCAAGAGGTCCCGGTGCAGGATGATCCTCGTCGCACTGAGGTGGCCAAGACAGATCTGGTTCCCGGACCTTCTGGACTTGTCAGCGTCCCCACCAGTCAAACTGTCGACGTACGCAGGTGCAGGGGGGCTTCTGACGAGTCATGAATCTCACATAGGGGTGCAATGTGGTGAAGGGGGGTCCTAACTACCTTTTCTCTCATACATTTCCCCCCTTTAGTTACTTGAGTAACGAATATTGTCACTCACCCAACCTTTTGCGTTCTTTTTCGTTAGCTACTGCTGCATCCCATGCTGGTGTCCCCTTGACATCCATGCCCTACACACCCCTCGCAGGCTCTCTCCCGCCCTAGCATACTCATCTGGAGTGCAGGTCATATATATATATACATCCCCCATCCCTCTCCAGTCTACCCATACTTCCTTGTACCATTCTCGTTCCAGGGGTTCTTTTTATTGTTGTGTGGTATAACCCGTCCACTATGTCTCTGTCATAATATAAAGCCACCATTCGGGATCCTCACCTGTTTGTACTTGTGCCTCCTGCATAATTTGCGCTGCTCCTTCGGGGTTGCCCATTGTCACCATCATCATTGTACCATTCGGAACTGCATTTGCGCAGCACCGAAGACCTAGCTGGCCTACACAAAAAATCAGGAGCAAAAACATGATAATGGGTATCAGCATTTTGACAGTCTTTCCAAGCCAGGATGGTACCCATGAAAAAATGTCATCGAACCAAGAGCTTGGGTCAACTCCACCTTCTTGCTTCATCCGCTCCCACAAATTGTGCATGGCTACAATAACGTGTGACAGTGTTCCATTGTCCGCGTCTGCAGAAGGCACGAATGTGCAGCACGCACTCCCGATTTTTCGGCAAACACCCCCATCCATCGCTGTCAATAGGTCTAGTCCATTTCCCCCTTCGATATGACTCTCCGGAGCCACCATCAGGGCGGAATGCAGCGTCGCCAAAGAGCATGTGCCCCTCCAGGATTGTGGGAGGTGCAGGTATGCCTGTTTACTGCAGACCCAGTAGGTGTCCATGAGGGCGGCTGTCCCTTTCTTCATGTCAGGGATGATGAGCGTTTTGTTACAGTTCTTATTTGTGCCCATGCTGTTTTTTCCCTAGCCAAAGAAGCATAATTCATATGTGATTTCTTTTTGCAATTTGAAGGGTTTCTCTATGGCTGTCGCCCAGGTTAGCTTTGTGATGTGCTCGATCCATACTGGCACGCACGTTTTCTCGACTCATTGCAATTTCTCTACAGGCAATCGTTGTAGTGCATCTGCATTCCATGTTATTACTTCCTCTTTCCACTTGTTCTCCGAAAATAATGTTCCTTTAATCACTAACAACGGTTCTTTTAAACATATCACTTCTTTGGGTCTCCAATAGCATGTTTTCTCGTTCTGCAGCATTTCAAAAGATACTGTGTGCCTGGAAGGTGTTTTTGATTCTACATAGGTTGAGATGAAGGAGACACCGGGCATCAGCAAGAGGCAATTCTTGAGGCAGTAGTACTTTAGGTGTGCCTGAGGCGTGGGGTATCGGAGAGCACACGTAACAGCTCTCATTGGTTGTTTGTTTGGCGGTGGAGCTCATATCCGCATACCACTTATTTGATTTGATGTGGGTGTCTAGGGTCTTCTATTGTGTCCAGGCCCAGGCCGGAATATTCGTCATATTTCCTCCTCCCGACCTCCCTCCTCCTTCTGTTCTTGAGGTACACTCTCGCATTCCTTGCTGCTTATAGTGTTGTGCCCTGTTCACCCGCCCCATCCCCCCTTTTCCCACTCATCATATAGGGCAAACAACCTTTCAGTCATTTCTGCATTTTCTTCCTGTGTGCTTGTGGGGAATTCATATTCTATGGACGGATGGGCTGTTGACGTGACAGGGGTGGCGGTGGTGTCAAATAACCATGATAAAACAGAGGGATTACGATCGATGTTTTAAGATGAGGGTTGGCATAACAGTTAGATTCTGGGTGGTGGTTGGCTGCACTGCCTTGTCTCAATTAGCAACTATTTTAAGGTCCTGAATCTGGTGGTATTCATATTGCGTTATGTGTTTTAGGCCTTGTAGATGGCATGCACTCAGGCCTGCCCCATAGTCTACCATTGCCAACAATCATAGACCAAAGTTTGCTTATGCGGAGCATGGTTGACTATTACAGACTGACATGCTGGCCCTCACCCCCATTTTCTCTGCTTTGTATCTGGGAGGAGTCTTCTGCAATGACGCAGTTCTCTTTAGCAAAGCTAAAACTGTTGGAAGATACTTTTGCCCACACCCTCCCAGTCTGCATGAACCATTTGGTACATACAGAAAGAAAGGGGTAGTGCAAGATATGTGGAGAGGAAAGCGAACAGTGTGATTCCAGAGTCCTCTTATGAAGGTACACTGGTGGGAAACCTGAGTCTGCATGAAGGAAGGAATGAATTCAAGTTCTGTTCAAGCTGTGATGAAGTGGCAGGGTTGCACATTGTTCATATAATAGTAACCCAAAACACAGGAACAGTTGCCCAGGGACTATGAAAAAACATGTTCCTAGAGTAACATTTCTCTTCTAAAGCCCATCTATTGAAATGTGTGTTGCCCTTTATCCTTTTTAATGTTTACACATGCCTTCTGCTGAAACGTACTAACTCATTGGGGTTTTCATATATTCTAATTATGCAGATGACACCCGATTGATTTTTAATCCGAATACTGATGAACTCAGTAGAGCTTGCCATTTTTGCAGTGTCTACTGGCAAGCCAGAAGTGGACCCAGGATAATGGCTCAAATGAACCTGGCAAAGACAGATACTGGTTGTTGGCAAACACACTTGTCCTTGTCAGCCTTTGGCCAATGGAGCAAGGAGAAACTCCTTAACTGGCTGCACTGTTGAAGAACCTTGGACATAAACTGGATTCCAGTCTCTTCCTGATACCTATGGTTAGTGCAGTGCTCAAAGTTTGCCCACTGTTCGCAGGATAGTGTTTGGGTTTTGTGATTCTCCCCAACCGTGTAAAACCGATCATTGATTTGATTCTATCCACATTGGACTACGCGCAAATCGGGTAGACTCGGGTTTGCCAAAAAATCAACTAAGCAGACTAAGGACAATGTCTTCAAAATGCTGGAGCCCACCTGTTGCTTTGACTTCACAGATATGCTTAGGTTGCCCTATGCATGAAGGACGCTGTATCGTATTCCTGTAGAGGACCGTCTGAAGTTCAAGGCGATTTGCATGGTGCAGAAATCCATGCACCACTCGGGACCCAATATCTTGAGGGACTAATTCACTAAATACATGCCTTCTCACACAATGAGATCTGCATCTTTGTCATTGCCGTCTCCTAAGTACAAGATGAACTGCATCATTGTCGGAGGGGTAGCTGATCTTTTTCATTTTGTTGAGCAAACCTCCTGCTGGCAGTTACGATAATCAAACAATTGGCAATTCATGAAGGCTGTAAAAATCTTGTGATCGGAGTATAAACTTCATAATTGGCCAGCAGTAGGGGGCTGTTTCGACTGCCGCTGTGTGCTCTACAAAAGCCACCAACATAACAGAATTCAGTGATTAATTAAACACAATAGTATCTTAACCACAGAAATATAGCAACGCCACAGTTCATAAATGTGGGACCAGTGGAGTATCTAGTGTGGCAGGAGTAGTGGTATGGGGTGGAGGCCAACTATAGAACACATATTTTTTTTTCTTTTTTGATTTGGGAAATCTGGCTCTTCCAATATGTTGTCAATGAAGGTAGCAAGACCTAGCTAGCCATTTTACTGGGCTTCCATGCCTCACTCAACAAAACCACTGCAGTCTAGAGCCGTTGCAGCTGGTGAATTTGTAAAATGTAGAGGTATAGATGAGTCCCTAAATTCAACCGAGGTTTACTGTCCCCCTTTAATGCCTTCTGGGTCTGGAGAAGGTTATGAGGCTGGTGTCTGGAAAACACATTCTCATGCTGCCCGTGCCCAAAATAAAGGGCCTGTCTGAACAATATATGCTTGCGCTGCCCACCTTTCATCCTGCTAGTTAGTGTTCAAATCAAATCCTACAGTCTGTCATAATATATACCCACTCTGACCCCAGGTCTGCATCATGTCACTCAGTGCCCACAAATTGAAATTCTGGCCCAGACACGCATGCACATATGTACACAAACACATTCACACAAGTGGCCAGTAAACCATATTGGAAAAAACAATCCTTAGTATACAAAGTGTTTCCACCCCTGCCCCAACCACAGCATTTATTTTTGCAACTATTGTGAAGTTATACAATGTCAAAGGTAATCAACCATTGTCCAGATTACCATAAAAGCCATCAGCATGTCCCTTATTTTTCCGATGAAAGGGCTTCCCCTGCATTGTTTGCCACGTCATGTGCCAGGGATGCAACTACACAGAAACGTTGGTGGTCGCGGGGTCTGTCTATTGCTAGTTTATGGTCCATGTCCTCTGCATTTTACCATAATCCCTTGTAAGATTGCGTGACACTACAGTTGAAGTGTCTTTGAGGTGTGTCAGTAGGCAGTCAGAAGGGAGGACCTGGGCAACTGAATTGACAGCTGGAGAAAGAATGTTTTTCATTGACCTAACCCAATCATTGTGACCAACTGTAATGTTCTGAGTCGATGCTGGGATTGCGGTGCAGAGGGTAGGTGGGTGACAATAGAAGGATTGTTTGCTGGTACTCTTTGCAAACTAGTTGTGATTTGAGCCGGTTGGTTGATTTGCTGCGCAAGGAGCATGTGCCACCAGATATGTGGCACTTAGCTGCCAGGTATGCTGGTGTGCTTCTTGTGACTGTTTTGTAGATGATACATACAGTCTTGTACAGCATCCTGGCCTGGAGAGGATGTAAATGTAGTTCATGTGGAAAGGAGAGGTGGTTCGGTCAAATTTCCGCACATCTGTAATAGGACAAGCCGCAACATGGTGGACTGCTTTTAGTAGGAGTGGCTGGTAGCCCTGTCAGGAGAGCATTTCCCCCCATCGATGTGCCAGACCACAAGGGCCTGCATTACAGTCTAGAAGCCTTGCGGCAGGATGAAGGATTTGATTTTGCGAGGGGTGGAGATTTGGAACCATACTGTTTGGGCCTTCTTGGCAATGTTTCTGCAAGGACAAGCTGCTGTCGATGGTGAAGCTTATGGATTTTGCGGAGTCTGAGAGTTGCAGATTAAGTCCTTCTAGGAGCATATCATTTTCTTGTTCCACAGGTTGGTGTTTAACGGGGGACCAATGAGGACGAATTTGGTCTCGACTGGGTTCAGTTTGAGGTAGGCAGCTGACACCCAGGACTGGATGATGGCTAGGTAACAAATCAGAGAGGCGACTGTCATGTGGGCTTTTTATTCTCCTGTACAACTGAGTATCGGCTGCATATTGGTGGATTGGTCTATGCAGAGTCTACCTAGAGTCTCAATGTAAAGGTTAAAAAGGATTGATGAGAGGATGGAGCTTTGGGGTGCTCCGCAGGAAACTGGGAGCCAGAACGTGGCTTGTTCATCTGGACAGCCTGGATGTTTCCTGAGAGGTAGGAGGTAAACCAATTCAAGACTGTGCCAGATAATCTTATCCTGCCTGTGAGGAGGGAGTGGAGGGTTTGGTGGTCGACTGTGTCAAATGCAGCTGAGAGGTCAAGGACGACGACGAGTCGCATTTCGCCTTTATGACTTGGAGGGCATCATCACCATCTGGATGGTGGCCATCTCAATGGCACATTTTGAACAGGACCTTGTCTGATAGTAGTGTAGGAGGCGTAGTTAATAGATTCTGGCAAGTAGTTTTATAGCGACCACCTTTTCCATGTTTTTTTCCAATAAACAGGAGGTTCGTAATGGGCCGGTCATTGGCCAGGTTTTATGGGTCCAGGGTACTTTTTTTCAAGCAGTCGTATGAGACCAGTCTTGGGGATGTCTGGGAATGGGCCTTCTCTGATGGAGAGATTAATGATGCTGAGTAGTGCATTGAGCACCGGGCCCATCAATTGTTTAATGATGGAGGCCGGGATGATGCTATCAGAGTAGGAACTAGGTTTGAGAGTCCATTATTGTTAGGAGGGGTGTGGGGGGGGGGTGAGGAGAGGATTCAATCCAGACGGGCCATGTACTTACTGGAGTGTAGGGGGGGGAGCTAATGCTGTGGGTTGTTGATTATAATCTGTCAAATTTTGTCTATTTTTTTTCTCAATAAAATGGTTGTTGACGCATTGCATTTTTCCTGGTTTGCTTGCACCTCCGGGTCTAGTGAGGGTTTGGTAAAATGCTTTGCTACTCTATAGAGGGCTTTACTCCGGTTAGAGGCTGCCGCAATGGTGGTGACGTAGTAAGCAGCTTTGGTCTAGTTAATCAGATTCCTTTGGTTGGTGCAGAGAGATTTGAAGTTGGTGAGCTCTCCAGGGTTACGGTTTTTGTGCCACTGTTTCTCTAGGTCTCTGAGTGAGCATTTGTTCCAGGCGAACCTGGGGCAGGGGGAGGTGTTCCAAGGTGCACAATGTTTGGCCTTAGCCTGGGTGGTTTTTAGGGGGGCATAAGGGTCCACCACATTCATAGCTGAGTAGTTTTTTAATAATTCTAGGAGGTTTAAAGCATTCCCTGTGTTGGGGGAAGTTTTCAAAGTTTGTTTCTGACTCATTGACCGTGAAGGTTTTGAATGAGCAGCACTGAGTGAGCGGGTGTGTAGCCTGACCTTTGCGGGCAGTGGTTGAGCGGTTGATCGACACTGGAATGGCTGCGTGGTCGAATCATGAGACTCTGGGATATTAAAATCTCAGAGAAAACCATTATTGATGTGTGCTAGTTTGGCAGAGGAGAATAAGTTGGAGATGTCAGCTGTGGAAGAGTTGGTCCTATTAGGTGGTCTGTAGATGAGGTGAAAGCTGATGGATTCCTTGTGATTCCCTGTGAGATAAAGGGAACATGCAGGTGAGTGATTCGAACAATTTTGTTCTGGCAGAGGAGATGATGGAGCAAGGCCAATCCAATTCATTCCACTTCGCCTTGCTGCCCAGTCGGCATGTTTTAAGCAGTAGCCTGGGGTGGGGAGGAGGGAGAAAATATGGGGGGGGGGGTATGGGCTAAACCTTTTGGTGATGAAAAGCCCATCAATGTTGTATGAGATGAGGTTGGCGATCTCTGCGGCAAGAGCAACTTGCTGAGCAAACATTGATCAGCATGAGGGGGCGACTCCCTGTGGGGGGCGAGTGTGTTGGATGGGGGCAGGGGTGATGGTGATGAGGTTCGCTAGGGTAGCTGCCCAGGGCACTTGCCATTTGAAGCCTAGTGAGGGTAGGAATAGGCTGTGGAGAGAGGAGACGCATAGTAATGTCTTTTGTTGTGAGTAGCAGCAATGACAACTACTTTTGGGTGGCGGGTCTGACCCGTGGCCGCTTCAGGCCTGAACAGGTGAGGTCCTGCTCTTCATCTGTCCTTTGCTGAGGACGCCAACAAAGTGGATGCATAAGGTAGACTGGTTAAATAGGTGGTGGGCGGAGCAACTGCGTGGAAGGGCCTAGTCACGCGACCAGTAGCCTCTCAATGCAGTCTCTACGAGGGTGGAGGGGGGGAAGAGTGTCCAGGGACTGAGCATGGTGGCACTGGATTTCCAACAGCTGGTGGCAATAGTTTGATTGTCTCCTTACATTAGATTGCCCATTTTCTAACCCACGGACGATGCATAAATCGGAGCTATGCGTTTTATCTGCAGGCTGCTTATTCATCCATAAACACTTGCCGCGTGATGAATATTAGGATACTGCTGTGAAACAGCCTTGTTAACGGTTTCCATCAAACATTCAGCACCGCTTACCCAAAGACTTGCATGGCATGCGGGTTCTGGGGTGTTTGTATCACATTACAGTTTATTTTAAATGTAGCTGTTAAAACTGTGTGCATGGTGGGAAAACGCTGAATAATTGTTGGAGGCAGTGACGTCATTTATCTCCATTCGCCCAAATGTGTCTGTTTAGTTGAATAGTAAAGATTTTGGACCGGATTGGATTGACAAATTGTTAAACCTTCTAAAGACTCACTGGGTGAGACCAAAAGAAATGTTGCACTACGCTTAGCACTGCCAAGCAAGATTTAAAATGTTTGTGCATAACCTCTTTACTCCTACGTTGCCTATAAAATACTGCATTTGTGAGTGGGGCCTACTAAATAATTATAGATTAAGTGCTTGAGAATAAAATGGTGCCAAAAAATATGAAGCATCTTGTATGTCTCCTAGTTCAAAGGTTATTCAGTGCAAAATGGGGTCAGTTTCTCACTGTAAATTGTGTTTCGATGAGTTTACAATTGGAGGTGTGTATAATGCACCATCGCAGCTGTTAGCCTTCCTGAAATGTCTGATTTAGGAACAGTAATCCTCCTTACCCGAGTCCACCTGTCTCCCCATAATCCCTACTAAACGAAGGCTCCCCGCCTTCCCAGATAGAAAACCAAGTTGCAATATTTCAAGTTTTCCCCCGTACTCCCATAGGGGAGTATAAAGCCCCGCCCATCCTTATCCTCAGCCTGTGTTTTTGCTGTCCCTAGACAAGGAGTCGGTAGAACCTGGGAGGGAAGTAGAGACTGTCACGAGAGAGGTGGACTGAGGTAATGAGGATTACTATATGTAATCTGACAACCCTTCACTTCACAAATCCTTATCAAACAACGACGTGGCAAACATTTCGCTATATCTTCTGCCTAGTAAACCAGGGATACGCATCCACAAATGCCACAGTAAGCCATATATGGGAAGTGCCTTATGAAGGGCCTGCATGAGGAATGAGTGGCCAAGCATATGTGGGAGTCTCAATGGCAGGTAGCTCCAACACAGTAAGAATACACATGAATCTCCCATGCATGCTGGTAGATACGTTTGAAGACTGCAAATAATCTTATCCAGGATGTAGGCATGCAAGTCTGCAGAGGGATGGCTGCATACCGATATTCTTGGCAGCATGCAGAAGAGAGAAATTCATTCAGGAAATGCCATTCAAAGTGTACAACGGCGATCGGCTGCCCGGAGTAGAATGTCTTGGTGATAATCAATTTCCTTACCACTGAGGAGCCGTCGTTGAAATCTACTCACCTTCGGTCGTTTCACCTGCGATAAGGAAAGTATAAAAAATCATTCAGTATTGCCTTCTGAAGCCATAGGTGACCTGCACTGCCCATCCCATGACTGTGGGTACCCCAGACAGTGATAAGGACTTAACACATGCATATGCATTTGGAGGGTACCATGGGCCCCAAGCAACGCATTCAGAACAAATTCATTAACAATGCTGTCTGATAATAAATAAATAAATAAGACCGGCTATGATACATTAGCCACTCCCGGAAGGCCCGCAATTTTCTGTATAATTGCTGTCAAAAGACAATTGGTGTAGAAAGAGAGCATATGGAACTTCTGACGGACATTAACAGGCACATGCATGTAGCTAATCTGGCTGGCTCACAAACCTAGAACAACGTGGAAGGCATTTATCCTATTTGTGGAAATCCCTTCTACAAGAATGGGCAGAGTGGAAAGGGAAGCATAACACTGCAAGGGGACAGGATAATCCATGCTTAGCATGCCAGTATTCAAGGGCTACAAAGTAAAATACCTCAGACTTTATGCATACAACCTATATGCGTTTATTAGTGGGAATCAAGGGCAAAACAAACACGACAAGCACCACCACACGGCCATGCCGGCAGCGTCCGCCCAGACACTCCCTCCAACTGTGGCGGCATGGCACATCCCAATGCGCATCCAGAGGTACTAGAACTCATCAAGGGTCATACTTGGCTTGAGAATGGATACGGATACCATTCAATGGGACCATTTTTCTGAAGCCCTGTATGGACAATTATTTGGTGCTCAAACCCACCAAGGTGGTGCAGCACTGAAGCCCAGCAACACAACACAACATATGGGTAAAACAGATATTGTGCTGGGATATGAAAGAAGGCAGCCCCCTTGCCACAGGATAGAAAGCTATTGGAGTTAAGAGAATCCTCTTTTCTCCGCCCAAAAAACAGATAAGGGAATTAATATGTGCAATAAGGAGTGACGCTGTTTAAGGAGCCCATCTTGGCTCCATCCATACTTTGACCACAGATAAAAAAATAAAATAAGTGTATTCAATTTTTCAATACACTAACCGATCATGCCTTAATGGCATTAGTTACAGTATCCAATATACATCTAACATGAAGGTGCCTCCATCGCCCCTGATCAAGGACCACATGTACCAAATACTAGACATTCCACCCTTCTCCCAATATTACCCATCCCTCATGCACATTAACCGCGCAACAGCACTAGTTCAATGTAATTCTTTTCTCAGATCAGGGGGGGTTTCAAATCCTTGGAAGAGTTGAGCTCATTTAACATCTGACTGCAGTCGGCTTCCACCCCTTCTTCTGAGTCAGGATCCAGAGTTTTTTTGCAAGATCTCTCAGCTCTGCTAGACGTCAGCTGCGATTATCTTCCATCCATTGTATCGAGGATGGACCCTGAGGTTTCTTCAGAAAATTGCTACCAGTCTTTTTGCTATAATTAACATACATTGGGCCAGTGGTCACCTGGTTTTAGGTATCTTCTTTCCCAGAATAATACCCCACAAACATACTTTCAGGCCACAGTCCTAGCTGGAATGTAGTAATCCATTAATATGTGAGATCACTGCCTGCCAATAATTGGCAATAGTTGGACAATCCCATAGCATGTGCCAAATGCCGGCAGGCCCAACCCCACATTGGGGGCAGTTCTGACTTAACACAGTGTTCATGGCGTAGGTTCACCGGGGTCACATACACCCTGTGTATGAAATTGAATAAGTTGAAACCTTCCATTACTTGATACCTTCTTGACCTGTACCTACACCTTGACCCATTCCTCGCCCGTATCCATTTTCCATGTTTCCTTAATTACTAGTCTTCTGGGGGTATTTTCCCTGTATTGCCATGTATATCCTGGAAATCCTGCACCCGCCTTCTCCCTGTGACCATAACCTCTCTATCACCTGACTAGTGCTCGGCTCCTTTGGAATACCCACCCACATAACGGCTAGTCTTTTGACCAATTTCGCATAAAACAGGAAGTGCTCTTTCGAAATCCCATACAGATTACTCCACTGTTCTAAGGGCAACAATTTCCCATCCTCAAATAAGTTTCCCAGTTTTGTGTAGCATTTTTCGTTACTTTCACCTTAAATGACCATAAGCCTCCAGAATGCTTGAAGCACATACCTCTTCAAACAATTTGTTTTCAAGAATAAGAACTAACCCTCAGTCCCAACTACACAAGGATCTATCGCTGTGGTCTCCTTTGCAGCGGGCCTACTGAAATAAACCGTGTTTACTTGCCAAGTTCCGGAGGATGGATGATATGCGACTCTCTATCGATTAACAGAATACGCGACCGGGGATGGATCAGCATTGGGGGGGATTTCATTTTTCACCCTACAAGTGACACCAACTGACTAGAAAATGCATCATTTAATAATAGCCATCTGACCCATTAATATTACTGAAACAGTATCTTAGTCATTTGTAACAATACCATTTAGATGTCCCAGCTTTTGATGAAAAAGAGCACAGCACAGAGTTGGGTTTCCTCTGGCTGTACTGTGTTGCCAAATATATCTGGCGATACAAACCCTCTATCTGGTGAATTTTAGTTGATATTAACACTAGAGGGCAAAAGATTGTTCACCCCAATTGAGTTGCTGCATTATACCTGATCACCATCAGGTATAAAATGTTGTTGCTATGTACCACGACTCTTGATGTCAGGCGTGCCTGTAGCATACTTACCCAGTGCAACGGATGTAGATCACTAGTCATTATATGGGATGTTCTAGGCGTGGTTGTTCCTCCTACAAGAGGTATCCAAGTCAGGACAAATAAGGTAATAATAAAATAATACCTTATTTTCTGGAATTGTGGGAGCACTCTATCTCTCCATTAGTGGGCCCATGTTATACTGCTTGAGTCATTCAGTTTGTTCGTTCCACTGTGGCCTTGCTGCGGGGATAATGATTGCTAAAAAAAACATTTCAAGAAAAAATGGTGGGGCTTTTTTTTTCTCAAACCCACACAGTCTGTGCATCAGCAAGCTAATCCTATTACTACCCGCCCACAAGCATGGATACAGGAGTAGTAGGATGTCGGAAGGATTTTAGTGCCCCTGGTTAGTAGGGCCATCTATCTGTCCACGTTGGACAGAGTGGGCTGGTAGACTGGAATTGTCCTTCATCTCAGAGGGCGAGTGGATGATTAGGATGTTGCACAGGTCTCAACCCTCTCCGCACCCACACTCAGATTGGCAGCCGTAATGGGTGCAGCAGGTGAGAGTTCTTTCTTAGTCTGAAGATTCCAGGGTGTTACACCTATGGCTCACTAATACAGAAAGTGCATTCCTTTGCCTTGAGGTTGGCAGCACCCTTCTCACCAAAGAAGGTGAGGAAACCTCTTCCTTGAGATAACTGCTCTAATTGAGGGGAGCCCTACCTTTCCCCCAAGTTAGAACTACTCTGAGACTGTCAACTGGGGTGCATGTTTAAGTTTATTTTGGTTCAGCCCTGAGTAGCATGCCAAGGCATTTTGGTTTAAAAGGCCAGGCATTCATAACCTATTCTTGCTAGGTCATGAGTTACAGCGTTTACAGCAGATGCAGCAGCATATATCCGCTCTCCAGCACACTTGGAAAGCGCGATGCTCAAGGCAAGCATGTGGTTCGATTATCCTCTATTGAAATGCTCACCCTGTCAAGAAGAGCAGGGAGGAAATATTTAAATCTGCAGAGCGTCTAGAAGGTTTGATCAGGAAAACCCACCAAGAAGGGAGGTCAGCTGATGCGAAGAAAAAAAAAAGCCAAGAATGTAAAGTACTCTGCCGCTCCTCATCCTCTTTGGCATCCGAGGATGATCTGCGGCAGCCTGAATGAAAGCTCCTGAATCACAAGGTCTTGCACATGTCTCTGCCTGCATAAAGTTTAAGACGCCTGCACTTTCCACTGAAGAAGACCAGATGGTGTCAAGAAGCACCCTGCCCTATTCCATCAATGGAAACAATAGTTGAAGGAATTGAGGAGCTCGAAGAGGATCACCTGTCCTCAGTTCACATATAATATTTACCCTCCTATTACTGTAGAACTGGACTTAATTCTCTCTGTTCTCACATAAGGCTCCCATGACTCCAGAAGAGTGAGCGATTTGGGATCCAAACAATTGCAGCGCGAATGACTCAAAAAAACCTTTCTGTGGCACACCTTGCTTTGCACATCTGCACCTATACTTCTTATATGCCAAGACCCTTCTCAAGGATTTCCAGATTTTATTAGATAGAACAGGGGAGGACTGTTCTGCCCCGAGTGAGAACATGTACTTTCAAACTTATTTTTTTCAGATCTTGCATATGATTTGGTACAAGCTGCAGTCTTGATATTGGATATCTCCATTGCGGCCATGTGGGAGATCCACGTGCGGGGCTGGAAAATGACACAACCACGCATGTATTCTCAAACGGAAATCCCAGTCCCATCCTCAGCGGTTCAGATAGGGCTGCCAACCCTACTACAGGTCCTTTGCCAGTCAATAGTGATCCATCTTCAGGGGCAGTGGTAGTGCTCTGTCACAACCCAAGTTGGATGCTGCTCTCGTAAAACCCCTGGGATCGTGGCTAGGCTGGGGCCTTATAGGTGGCGGCCAGACTGTTCACTGTTCAGGAAAAGGACCTGTCAGATCCCTGGGTATTATCAATCATTTGCAAGGGTTACTAGATACAATTCTTGGAACCCCTCTCGAATCATGCCTGCACATCACACCGATTCCAAGGAACTGCTTGGATAAACCAGCTCTCCAAGCAGAGTTGAAGTCCCTACTGAAGGGTGTCAACCAGGAGGTTCCACTATGGGAAAAGGTGTGGGTGCTATGCCATCATGTTTCTCATGCCCTGAACTCGGAAGGTTTCAAGTTGGTAATCAGCCTGGAAGGGATGAAATGCTTTGTTCGAAAGATTTACTTCAAGGTGTTGTCACTGATGGTGTTAAGAGAATCTAGACTTCAAAGGAAGGATCATTCAAGAGTTTTCATTTTGTATGGCTCAAAAGATTTGGTATTTTGACTGTAGGTGACCGCAACATGGCACACTAAAGAATGTGCCTCTCTTGTCTCCAATGGGCTTCCCAGCTCCCTAACCCAGGCTTCTCTGTACCCCAGATTGGTCACCCCTACTGTCTACAGTTAGATCTACATTTATGGCCTACCGATCTTAGCCTTTTCTTTCTCACTCCCTCAGGGGTTCTTGTAGGTGGTAACCATCCTAACAATCCCCCTTGAAAGGATTTGAATAGATTCTTTTGGTCTGGTGCCTATGCAACGATTAATTTCATATAATTCTGGGTTTTGAATCCCTTGCGTTCCTCTCCTTGATGGTCCCTTTCCTCACTCCATTGCTGCACTCTCCTCTCCTCTTTTCTCTCTCTCACTGTCTCCCTCTCTCTCGCTGTCTCCCTCTCTCTCGCTGTCTCCCTCTCTCTCGCTGTCTCCCACTCTCTCGCTGTCTCTCTCGCTGTCTCTCTCCTCCATTCTCCCTCCATTTCCTCCTTCTGCCCCTTTGATGGTCAATCGCCAGCTTCTCCCCCGCACCTCCCTCATCCCTACACACCTTTGCTCCACTATCTACACTCCTCCTCTCGCCACTACTCTACTCTCTCCCCTTTCCCCGCTTTCATTTACCTCGTTCACTCCCGCAGGCACCATCCTTGTTCTCACTTATACTCCTACTCCGTACCGAGCACCACGCAAATATTCTAGCGAACATCCACTCACTCTTTCTAGCAGGTACCATGATCTCTCTCACAACCAATGCCGCACCTCTGACAATCTCCTGTACTTCTCAACGCTGCACTCCACTGTCCTTCCTTCGACATGGCTCTCGATCCACCTCTACTCCTCTTGACCCTACACAAACCCCAATCCCTCCTTCTATCTCTTGTGGGGTTTTGATCCCCTTGACTACCCATGTCCACCTTTACGTCTCCCTTTCATTGATTAATCCGCTCACCTGCTTCTTTGGGCCAATCCTGTCTTAGTGGTTCTACCAGGGTTATGGCAGAGCATTGGGAAACTTTTAAAACCCCTGTTTAGCCCACCCCCTTTCTGCATGTAGTACTCAAGTCAGTCCTTGCAGCATGGATTTCGGTGGTTCTGTGGTCGCAGAGAAGCAGTGAGTCTTTTTTTGATGTTGGAATGGTTCGCTTGGCCAGCTTTGGCATATCCAATTAGTTTGTGAAGCCAACCAGTTTTATTCACCATAGCGTGTTGACTCACCTGTTGCATGGCCTTCCGGGATTGGTAGTCCTGAAATTACAAAAATTGTATTCTGACCAGATGAGGGTATGATAGACAGTAGGTGATTGATGGTGGTACCTTTCACATGCAACAAGGCAGATTTAGGGTGTGCAGGCACTGTGGCCCTCCCAACTCTCACCTAACCTTTGGTGCAGGACTGGTGAAAACCCAGGTAGACTTTTTCCCCCAGGATGGGAGGGGTCCCCACCTACCAATGGTGTTAAACCCTTTCACAATGGAGACAATTCAGAGGGCGATTTACCTCTCCTCTGTAGGGGGAAATGGCTGGCATCATTGCACATGGACGCTTAGCTCCACATTACTATCCATCCCTCCCACCACGGAGTCCTCTGGTTCCTGAGTATTGCCAGTTTATCGCTCTCCCTTTCCAACTGAGGTTGGCTCCTCAAGTGTTTACAAAAACTCTTCTGGCACCATTGGTAGGCTTGCTACATGAGGGTCTAGGATTGGCTCGTACCTACACATCTGGCTAGTGTAGGGCTCATGCCAAATGGAATTTCTAAGGAGTGTTGACTGCACCTGTAAGTTACTACATTATCACAGATTTCTGGGCAACCACAAAAGATCTCAGTTGACTCTGACACAAACTCTAGTGTATAGGCTCTGTCTTGTGCACAGAGGAAGGCCTGTTCCATTTATCTTGAGGAGGGAGGTTTGGCAGCTGTCAGTTTCCTGCTGCCACATTACTAGTCATGCCTTGGGCCTGGCAACACCTATGCACAGTATTTTTCTCATCTCCACAGGCCATGGAAAATGAGCTTCCAGGACCACAAGAGATTAGTTCCAATATCAGACAACTTCACATCTGCACTTTAGTGTTGATTGGAACTGCGAACTATTCAGTGATGTCTGCTGAATACCTCGCCACCTCTGGTTTCAACCACTGGCTGTGTTCTTGGGACCAAGGACCACTTGGGGGCAATTTTGGCTTTAAGAGAGCTGAATCTCCTCTGTTGGCAGGTCATTTGAGGCAATTTGTCACGCAGTGCATATCTGGGGCCAGGAAGTCCTGGTTCAGATGGACAATACCACAGCAGTAGCCTTTGTGAACCACCAAAGGGGTACAAGGTCCAAGAGACTGGAGCAGATTGCTTGAAGACTTGCTCTCTGGTGTGGAGGGGGGAGGGGTGGAGAATTCCCTGATGTTCAAGATAAGATTCTCCTTGACTTTGGTGAAATAGAAGCTATCTCTGGAGGCTTTTCGCTTTATCATTCCCTTTTGGGTGCTTCCCAGAATAGACATGTTTTAATCAAAGGAGAGCTTCCTTCTTCCTCTTTCCTTCCTGGTTGAAGGAGGAGGGGTTCTGTGGGACAGGCTCCCATTCTCTTCCTTGTCCGAGAGATTTAGTTTATGCCTTCCCCACTCCTAAGTGTCCTTGAGTCACTGAACTGTCCAGAACAGCAGGTGCAGCTGTTCTAAGGTGATCCTAGTCACTCGCCCCTGTCCCAGGAGAACCTGGCTTCCCCATCATATTAGCTTAGCCTCTGTTCTGTTGCTCCTCTGATTCTTACTCTGTTCCCTCCAATGGTTCTTCACCCCTCTGCCCTTCACACCCTGAGAGCTTTGGTCTGAAAAGCTGGAACTGGTGGTAGCTGACTGGGCAAGTCTGTGCCCTTCCCGGTTTCCTGTAAGCATTCTACTCTTTGTCGCAATCAAGTGGTCCCTACGATGTACTGTGGAACCCCTGAGTACTCGCAGTTTCTTCAAGATGGGTTTTCATTGGTTCTAGCTCTCCTCTTCTGTGGGCACAATCCTCACAGACCCTTGAGGAGAAGCCAGGCAGCAGATCCAATTATCTCCCAGTCTCATGAATTGGTAGAGGTAGAGGTAGAGGTAGCAGGACAGCAACACTGACCATCAGTTATTGGCTGAAGGAAGCGGTTTCTTTGGCCTACACACTGGATAATCTCCTGCCCTCCTTAAATCTGGTGGCCACGTGAGCTTCCATGTTTACCTTTGCCCACCATTATCGCTAGCATTTGCCAGGGCAGGAGGGGGGTTTTGCCCAAGCTTTCTTCAGACTGCTTCAGGTTCAGCCATGCATACAGTTCACAGGGTATGCAGTGCTTGGTCTCCTGTGTTTGAGTCAAATAGACTGTAATTAAGAGGGGATGTGGAGGTAATCCCTCGATTACTTGGCACAAATCTCCATTATTCCTTGTCGTACTCTTCCTCGTTCCAGTACTTAAACCCTCCATATCTTGGGACAGTGTCCCTTACAATCCATGATAGAGGACAGGAGTACAGCATTATTACCTTCGAGAAAAATTAAGCACAGATAGCCATATAGAGCGGATTCCGTTTCTGAGTGATAGGAGACAAAGCAACGAAACAGATTGAATGTTTGAAGTTCAAGGCTTATATGAGATCCAAAACACCTGCATGAAAAGTATGTTTTCCGGCCTCTGAAGGGATTGTGCACCAGCGCAGTATTCATTAATATGTCAATTCCCTGAACTGTACGCATATGGATGACTTGGCATGTAGGCATATGTTCTCCCAAACCACATAATCGAGCTCTAAACACACATTGTATGCCACTTCTACAGTACATAAAGCCTCAGAAATAAAAATCTCATAAATACCAGAGATTAAATCCTTGGTATTTTATATATGCCATATATAATTAGTCTCTCGGAGGGCAGTTGAGCTCTTTGTAACCGTTTTAATTGGGACACAATGTTCCACTTAGAGATATTGTCGTCACTCTATGTCAGGAAGCTTAGAATCCAGGAAAGTTTTATTTTTTTCTCTTGTGAACATATCCTTTATGGCAACAAATGGGTATCCCTGTGAATCATAGTTTTCCTATTGCATCGTCACCAGGGACCTTCAGTAAAAGGTGAAAGCTTATCGCTGGGTAGGTAAGTTCCACTATCTTCGGATGTCTCGCATCTGTCCCAATTTCCCTCGGATGAGGTGAACATATAGCAAGAGAAACAGAAGAATTTTGGCTGTGATATTCATTGAAAATTGGGAATGACCGCGTCAATGAAGTTAGTGATAATTGGCACCCAGTAGGTGAGGCCACCCAGCCTCTCGGGCAGTCGGGGGAGTGGGGTGGTTGGATGTCGGGCATTAGCTCACAGTATTTGCCTTCCTTGGTCTCTTAGCTTGTGTATGGGTGCAGAATTAAGACTCCGACACAGAGAGGGTGGTTGGCATAAACCCTTATTAAAGTGAAAAAATGAAAAATTAAAAGAAAAACCTATCTGTCCCTAACTCTGAGGAGTTTCAAAGCCTCTATCAATATTACTAATGTTGCAGTCAGGATTCTAAAAGCGAAAGTCCCAATGTCAGAATCCTAGCTCTATCCCTCAAAATAAGTTCAAACTAAATAAAAAGTAGGTTTTCCTAGCCCAGAGGAATGACAAAAAGACCATTCTGGATTTATGAGTTCTTCAAGTGTTGCAGGGGAGGGGATGTCTCCCTTCAACAGCCTTCCATAGGCTTGTAACACAGTTTAACAATTGGTGGTGGAAATGCCTCTGTTCCCCAATTGGCCCTTCTCAGGCTTCTTCTCTGTCTCTGCGGCCCCTGGCCCTGATTGGCAGACCTGGATTCCTACTACCGGACACTGCGACAAAGAAGAGAGACTTGGAGGCTCCTCCAAGCTTTGGTGGGTCCCTGGCCCTGGTTGGCAGACCTGCTTTCCTCCTACCAGGCACTGCGATGAAGAAGAGCAACTTGGAGGCTCCTCCAAGCTTTGGTGGGTCCCTGGCCCTGGTTGGCAGACCTGGGTTCCTCCTACCAGGCACTGCGATGAAGAGTGGTTTGAAGGCTCCTCCAAGTTGTGGTGGGTGCCTCTCCCTGGTTGGCAGACCTGATTTCCTTCTCAGCCAGGTCTCTCAGTCCCTAACACAGACTTGGTGTACTCCCCTGCCAAGCTATGTGCTGCTCTGTATTATTCTCAGTTCTCTTCATGATTTTTTGACTTCACATACAGACTTGGTTTACTCCCCTGCCAAGTACTGTCCTCATGTGTATCACTCTTGCAGTTCTCTGTATTGTTTCTCTTATGTGAAAGCCCTGGGTTGCCTTCCTTCCAAGTACTGTCACGAGGAAGATTAGACGTTCTGGTTACTTGTTATGTCTTTCCCTTGTAAGGGTCCCAGACCTTATTCCCCTTGTTACTGTATCTCAGTAAAGTTAAATCCACTATGCTTCTCTGGGTTTCTCACACCCTCTGGGAATCCCCAACCATGGGCTCAGCCACCCGAATACTTTGTTCGTGGCTGCAGCCCTCCAGTCGGTCACATTCTTATCTGTGTTGTCCTATGCTTCGCTGGGGCTTTGGGGCTTTCCTTGGCTTGCTGCGCCGGCTACACGGCTTCAGATGCACTTCAACATCTCCCTTCTCTCCAAACTGCATGGATCCGGTGGAGATCGCCCCTTCAGTGTCTCCGCACATGGGTCTGCTCCTGCTGCCCCCCTTGGTGTGCTGCGGTTCCTCTCTGGAGCGTCCGAGATTTGGGTAAGTATGTCCGTTGACAGCCAGATCTGCAGTTCAAAGCTAAGTTCCTTGGAGTGATCCCTGCGGATCTGCGCCTCTTCCCCATCTGTCCTTTCTTGTTTTGGATCATGATGTTCATCCCTATTCTTCCTCGTCTCAGTCCTTTCTACTTCTTGCATACTACAGAAATAAATGGGATGGGAGCATAGGGTTGAACAGCGTGGGGTTGAAGGAGAGGTGGGGGTGTTGTATGACTACCGTGTTATCCCACAATAGTCCTCACTGGTCCCATATGAGCTTTCCCCTCCAATGAGATCCACCAGGTGAGTACCACCCCTAGGGTGGTAGCTGGCTGTCTGCTTTTGGCTCCTTCTTCCAATGCTATCACCATATGAATCTTTTATATTGATATTTTATTTCTATCGCGCTTGTACACAAGTGTTTCAGAGCGCGACAAGGCAAGGCAGGGGAACAGGGGAGAATAAAACGGCGATATTACTAGGCCCAGTGTCATTGAGAACGTTCAAGTGCATGGTACAGGGGGAACGGAAAAGTGCATGGAAGGGGGAAGAAGTAGAAAGTGTGAAGCAGAGGAGAAACGGATCAATAATAATAAATAAATAATAAAGGCAACAAACGGTGGTAGTGCAGCCAGCAATTTGCAAGTGCTAGTTTTAAGGCAACAGTGAGGTCTGATAAGTGCAGGAAGAAAAAGTGGGGCGTGTATGGGTACAGGCATGGCATGCCATGGCATGGGCATGGGTAGGAGGGATCCTACAGTTGGCATATGAGTGCCACCTGCTCCCAGTAGAGGTGCACCCATGCACAGTGGTGCTGGTCCGAGGGGTCCATTGGTGGCTGGCTGGAGCCTGCTCTTTGCCCCAGGTCGAGAGAGACATGTGCTGTTGGGACTGTGGCATGTGCTCGGCTCACTGCCATGCGTCCACGTGCACAGGAATTGAAGACTACATGACCATTGAGCATGGCAAAAATGATACCTGCATACGACGCAAGTGCCGGTGGGAACGAGCAGTACATCAAGGCTATCAGTGTTTTCCCAATGCTTGGGGGAACAGACATCATCCCATAAGGGGCAAAACAGGACCAGCAGCACAGATACGTGACAGTGACCCTGAAATATGTCAAACAAGGACATGCCTGCCACAGTGTCCACAAGGGTGTGAGACAATTTTCAACCAATAATTGAGCCGATGTCGCTGCAATTACCATCCGCATTTGATTTAAAGGACACTAGCAATCTGGGTCCTCGCGGGATAAGATGCCTGAGACTGTGTGTTCATTGGAGCCATGGGTCTGCTGGACGATGAAGGGGGGAAAAAGAACATGCTGTAACTGGACATAGGACCAGTGGTAAGAGTCATTCTTTACGAACTACTAGATAATGACTCTGCATAATTTGAAGAGATAAGATACTTGTTATCTAGGGACTTGGAGCCCAATAGCAACATTGATTATGAAAGACATGCCTTTCACACTACTAAACGGGAGAATGGAGAATCGCTGGATCATTTTGTGATTAGGTTACGCATATGTATAAAACACTGCGAATTCCACCGATATTCTAATGAAGAGGCTCTACTCTCACAGATCATCTCAGGGTGCTAGTCTCCAACCTTTGGCAAGAACTTATTCCAGAAACAATGATCACTCAAAGGGATCCTGGCAATGGCGTGTACCGAGTTGGCAATTGAACGTTGGATGGAACCCATGAGCAAAACACACCTACAACCACATTAGAAGGACACGGAGAAGTCAGCAAATTGACACCAATGTCAAATGCTATGCCACGGAAAGCAGAACAATCGTGTTTTTAGTTGCGGTTATGAATATCCACATGAAGGGACCTGCCCCGCACTAGGACAGAAATGCTCTGCTTGCGGAGGAGAAAATCATTTCAATGCAGTTTGCAAGAATGCACTGACAGGAAGACGAGGGAACACATTGCCTAAGGAAGGAAGCAGATGCACTCTATACAGGACCAGCGGAAGCAAGATGAAATGCGACCAAAATGTAACGCTCACCTGATTCCCGTAGAGGCGCCGGTCTTGACTGGGCGTATACCGTATCTTCAAAGGTGATGTGTACCACACTGCTGGCTCTTTGGGCTGGACCTCTGTGCACTGTATGTCTGACTCGAAGGGTAAGATGTCTTAGGTAAGTGAACGCCGTGCTCTCCATCTGCCTCGGGGCAGGGTGCTGTAACCAGTTTCTTCCCTGGATAAGGGGAGCAGGCCTCTTGACTTCAGAGGACTGCTGTCCGTCGTTTACTGCACGAACGGTAAGTTTCGAGTACTTCTAATGTCTTTAAAGTCTTTAGTAATGATGTCTCTTGTTTTGCAGGGTTCCGGCGATGGTGGATGACGGGCTGAAGTGAGTTGAAGATGGAGCCCGTGTGATGAATAGAAGCGCCTGGAAGCACGTAAGTAAGCGCTTGTTGCCTGCTTCACGATGCGCTCTGTCTTTTTATTTTGCAGGTACAAGTTCGGAGCGGCTGCAGGGTGCCGGAATACCCACTGGGTTAGATGTGGAAAGGAGTAATGGCACGTGAGTATTAAAGTCCCCCAATGTCTTTAAACGCACCTTGTTTTGTCTTTCAGATGCGGGATGCAGCGCCGAAGGCCTCCGGAGCGTGCGAAGAGTTGGTAAGCTTTTGTCTTTCAGATGCCGGAATGCAGTGTGAAGACCTCCGGAGCGCACGAAGAGTAGGTAAGCCTTTGTCTTGCAGATGTCGGAATGCAGCGCGAGGCGTTGGTGACAGCCGATGGACCAGGTTAGTGAAGAGCTGTCACTGAAGACCGTAATGCTAACCTGTTCTTTCTTGTCTTTATAGGTGTTGCTGAAGACTGGATTCAGGATGGTAAGCCTTTTTCCTTAGGCCCAGGATCAGATGCAGAAGACACGATGAGCGTTCTGCTGCAGAGGATGCAGAATAACGCAAAGCAAGATTCATCCATCGGGTGTGGTTTAAATAGCCTCCTGTAGTGCTTAGGAGTCTCCGTCCACAGCCACGCCTAGGTAAGAAAAGAGTTCCTGCTTTCCAGAAGAGTTCCAGTGTTCTGAATCTAGGGAGTGGCTCCTGCCCCACCCAACAGGAAAAGTAGTTCCAAACAGAAGAGGATCAGAGGCTCAACTGGCAGGCAAGTAAGCAGCATGGTCTGCTGCAGGTAAGTCCACCCAAGCATTATGAGCCCGGCGCTTCCAGCACTGGGACTGGGCATATTTATGAGCCTGGTGCCACTGGCGCCAGGACTGGGTCCAAAAGGTCCCAATTGGGACTGGTTGGCACTCGGAACCTGGGTTATGGATCTGCTTCCAAAGGAGTTGGGAAAACCCTGACCTTTTGGAAGCAGAGATCATGACACAAAAACCCACTGCCAAACGGGAGGTGATGGAAACAAATTGTACAACAGAAGGGAGCGCCTATCACCAGAGAGACCTAAACACTGACGCCCAAGGAGACACATGCGCTACGTTGAGGTGCAGTCCCCATCCGGCAGCAAATCCCTGTCGTCCAATGTGGACAGAAGAAACTGATATGTATGGGCATTATGAAATGACTCTGCAAAAGAACACATCCCGCTCCAACTAATGCAAGTGAATGGATCACTGTCTGAATTCCTTATAGATACCAGAGAAACAGAATATGTATTCAGTGAGGAGGAGTATAACAAGATGTTGCACCCACCAAAGCTAAGAGTGTCCAAGGTTGACATTTATCTATATGGATCGACCACCCCATTACCGTCTGCCCCTACAGATCTTGTTCATACCGCATTCAACTGCACGTCTTGAAAATGGAAACAAAACGTGGGTGCATTGTCAGTTTCCGAATAGCGCTGGACATGGGTTCCGGCACTATTTAAGTGCCTGGGTAAACTCCAAGGGTGCAAGGTCCGACTCCACATAGACTATCAGTAAAACCAGTGGTCCAGCATTATCGGGGCATACCGTTTAATATTTTGAAACAAGTAGAAAATTAAATCAGAAAATTAATGGGCCAAAACATTGAGCCAGCGACTGAGCCCATCCCAACCATGGGTGTCTCCTATAGTTCTTGTGCCTAAGAGGACAGCCGATTGTCCAATAAGATTATGCATGGATATGAGAAGGGTAAATGAAGCCATACAAAGGTAGAGACACCAGGCTCTGAGAAAAAACAGACATGAAACCCCTCCTACACAGGGCAACAGTCTTCTCCAAATTGGATTTAAACAGGGGGTTTCATCAGCTGGAGCGCGGCCTGACACCCGATAGGATCTACATGATTTGACCAAACTGAAAAGTTCGACTCCCAAAAGTCCGTTTTTCTTTTTCTTTTCAATTTTCTGCAAATATAGACCCCCTACTGCTCCCCCACCTTACCCCTATACATTTATTATTCACTTTACCCCCCCACATATATATATGCGGAAAATTGGGGGTTGAACTTTTGGGAGTAGGTAATTTTCTACAATACCCACCCGATATATCGCCACCTTCGTGACTCATCTTGGACTTTACTGATATAAACAACTAAGCTTTCGTGTGTCCTCCGCAGTGGAGATATTCCAGGAGGAAACATACAAAATCATATACCAAACTGCATAAATTACAGTGATGCCATTTTAGTTTTCGGCAAGACGACAGAGGAACTTGCCACACTGCACCGCGTCTGCATGGCACTGAGGAGGCTCGGCTAATGCTGAACAAAGCCAAGTGTGAATTGTGCACAAAGACTCTCAAATTCTTTGTGCACATATTCTTAGAACAAGGAATGCGACCAGACACTGACAAGGTTGCAGGACTGAATGAGACACCAAGGCCAGCAAACATCTCCTATCTACGGTATTTCCTCGGTCTCTCGAGCTACTGCTCTAGATATCTCCTAGACTACGCCACAGTGAGTGCACCATTGAGGGAACTAACGCATAACCAACAGGAGTTAATATGGACGTGATGTGCCAAACAGCGCTCACACAAATCCGCACCAGCATCTCGAAGGCCCAAGACATGGCGTATTTCAATGCCGACAAAGACACTGAGGTGACTGTGGACGGCAGACCAGTAGGTTTAGGCGCCATACTGCCTCAACATGATCCCAAGACACCCCACACCAATATAAACAAGCCTATTCACAGGCTGAGAAAAAGTCTTGTGGTGGTGTGGGCATGCAAGCACTTTCACCTATTACACGGCAAGGAATTCACGATAGCCACAGACCATCAGGCTCTCTGTACCATATATGGAAACCCAAAGGCCTGAATGCCTCCCAGGATAGCGAGATGGGGGACTGCATTTGCAGGGCTACAAGGTCAAGATCAAGCACAGTCCATGAAAAGACGAAATCCCTGTAGATTACCAATCCCGTCGCCCATGTGAGTCCAGCACAAAAGAAACGTCGATCACTGACGAATACATAAACTATGTGGTTCAGCAAATGAAACCATTCCCTATCGACTTGGCTACATTTCAGAAAGAATCCGAGCAGGACACAGCACTGGCCATCATTGCCCAGTGCGTAAGGGATGGAAAGATGAAACGCGCCAGAGGCAAGTTGAAGGATCTTGATCCTGAGACATAGGAAGAGATACAATACCTCACCCTGGTGCGCGAAGAGCTCATCACGTAGGATCAAATTGTGCTGAAAGGATGCAAGATAGTACTGTCACGCAGTCAAACAACAAGTGATGGAGCTGGCCAATGAGGGCCACCGTGGCATAGTTTTTACGAAAAGGTTGCTCCTCCAGAAGATCTGGTTTCCCAAACTGGATGCCAGGCTTGAAGACATGATATGCAAATGCACCTCCTGCTGCATAGTGGCGCCACCAGCTCATCCCAGTCTGCTGCAGATGTCACCCTTACCGGACAGCATCTGAGAAGAAATGGTGTTTGACTTCATTGGGCCGACCAAATATGGCACTATGTACTTGTGGTCATCGATGAACATTCCATATTTTTGGAGGCTCAAATCGTTCCATCAACAGGGGCCACATGTGTCATTCCCGGTCCAGACTGCATAATGGCGGCTTACAAAATCCCGAAGATTTTCAATTCGGACAATGGCCCACCCTTCACGTGCCAGGACTTCGGGAACTTTGCCCCGTACATTCAACATATGAAAATCATGCCATTGTGGCCTCAGGCCAATGGCATTGTGGAGCGATTCATGGCCACTGTAAAACTGGCGCTACAGATCACACACGTCACTCACCAAGCTTCCGAACAGACACTATATCACTATATACGTGACTATAGGAACAGCTCCCCACCCCTCCATGGCACCACAGGGGTATGCACTACAGAACTCTTGTTTGGCCGCACGGTGCGAACTCTGCTGCCACAAGGACCCTAAGAGGAGGAAAAAGGGAGCTAAAAGTGCACGCTTGAGCAAACCATGAGGAAAACGAGCAGAAGTTGAAGTATGCGGACGCCCGGCGAGGGGGAAAGACCATGATCTACAGCTGGGTGATCTTGTGGTGGTGCAACAATGAAGAAAAAGGAAAGAAGACTCAACATTCATGCCAGGATCCATGCCAGTTTCTAGCAGACCAGGCACTGTGATCACAGCAGGGGATGATGTCAGGAGGTCCATTGCCAGAAATGTGTCTCACTTCAAACAATCTCCCAGTGGGAGCGGTCCGACAATGAAGGGAGTGAAGATGACTTGGGTTCCTCCTATCTGGGGGATGGTGAGGGGTCCAATAAGTGGCGAGTTGACACTCATGGCACCCCAACGACTCCTGAGCAGCGTAATGAAGGAAGGCCAGTATGGACATGGCTCAAACCTGTGAGACTGATAGAAGAGAGACCTTGGGACTCGTTGTTTAAGAACGGGGGAGATGTCCTGTTGTAGCGGTGTAGTTATTGGAGTGGACGGAGTCACAGAAAAGGTAAGTGACAAACGAGGAACGGGGTTTCCTCAGTTTGGAAAATAGAGGCCCTGTGAACACATACCCTGTGCCTCGTGTCGTGTGGCGCATCCCTCTTGTATAACACCTCGCCAGGCAGGGACAATACAACATGCTCGCCAAAAGTAATCTGTGTGCTCCAATAAGGGCTTCATTGAGAAAAAGAGCTCCCGTGTATTAGGAAGCACTGCCAAAGTTGATCCCAGTGAGGGCACAAAAGAGGTAGTCGGCCTCTTGCAATGTAAGCTGAATTTAGTATTTATTTACTCCTCAACTCGGCACCGGGCGAGCAGCTCTTCGCTAATCCCCAGACACAAGCTGTGTGTGCTTCCCAGGGTGCCTGGCGCTGCAAAAAGAGAATAGCTATTCGCCAGATCTTTTAAGTGCCCTACTGCCCGGGCTGCTTGTCGGTTTTGGCCAGCCCAGGGCATAGGGCACGCCCCTTCTGCCTCCCTCAGGCGAGTGGACGTGGAGCAGACCCAGGGGAGGACAGAGGGTCATCCTATATCAGCTGTCCATCTAGCGTCCCCTGCGTGGGCAGTGCCATCTACTGGTCTGCACCAGACTGTGGCCTTTAACCATAGTACCCTGGGAACTGATCCCCAGGACCATCTGGTTTTGCCGTGACGGCCCAGGATCACTTTGTGCTGTGGCTACGGCTTTCCTCTGGCTGCAGGCATTACCAGGGTGCGCCCAGTTTCCGCCATCTTTTATATCGGATCCACCATTCAAATCTCGTCAGCTTGTATCTGTGCTAAGATATTTTTCTGCGCTTGCGGAGGAACTGAAGGATCCACGAAGCATGTACAGGGCCCAGAGTTCAGTGAAAAAGATACCGCAGGCACTACAGTTCCATAGTTCGTTGACTGAAGCAGCGGGAGAAGATGTTCGTTCACTTCTCTGTTCACTGCTTCATCTTTTGGCACGCCTCATCCCGTGCATTTTTATATAAAGTTAACATTTGAAAGGATTACTGCAGAAGGGTGTGCTGGTAACGGGCCATTTTAATGGTAAATTATCTGGACATTGTTGTTTCAAAATCTAAGCACAATCGACTTTGGCATTTTGAAAGGTTTTCTGCGTAAATGGAATTATTTGTAACATATGCGCTTTCACCATCAACACTACTATTATGAGGATCTTATCTGTGTTTTAAGCGTGTGACACGTTGCTACACAATAACATATATCTTTTTTTTCTGCTTCGTAAGCCTGGAGTAAGACCTGCAGTCCACCTACGGCAGATGCCATAGGATTACTATTTTTAATGATTTGATCACCATCACAACGTACATTGCAGAAGCCAGTGTCTAAGCTGTATTAATGCGGTGTACCTGCCATTTATGATAAATGTGGTTGCCTTGCATTAGGATGGGTAAAATATGTATTTGGCACAATCCTATTCTGCAGAGAGTCCCTCAACTCTCTAAAAATAGATGCTGCAGCCCAATCAGTCATCCATATGTCAAAGCCAAGAAGGAACTGGTACACTGTGCAGTTTGCATACGTTCTTAACTGGAAAAGTTTTTCTTCGCAGGCTAGTGGTCTCATTCTGCTGCATAGGTGGCACAGTGATTTTGAACAACTTTGGTGCAGCTTCAGAGTTATGGATCCTAACCCAGTGAAATGCGCTCTTTACCTGACTGATGTCGTCATGGGTCGAGGAGCCTGTATTGAGGAAAGGCTGACCTGGCTATTAACATAATTAGGTGGGTTTCATGGGAGCTGAAAGATGGTGTAACATTTCAGAAAAATTACTCTTCCATGTATTGCAAAAACAGCGATTAAAGAAATGATGGTTCAGCATGATGCTAAGGGTGGTGTGCGGTGGGGGGTAAGGTGGCGGTGGAGGAGAGGGGGATAGTAGGGCAGGGCTAAGGATAGACTGCTTTCTGTGGAAATAGCCTCCCAAGATGAAAGAAAAGGGGACCATAGTTTAGGTAATGGAGTCCAACATGAGCAGTATTTGCCTTCTCCGGAAATGATAAAGTACATATTAAAAGAAATGGGAGACGACCTGCTAAAATTACATGCCTTTATAAGTCGGAATCATTGCATGCAGATGCAAAGTTTTACTTGATTAAACATTTTTTTTTTAAACTGCTTAGGGATGTACTGTAGAGGAACTGTTTGGGAGTCTGGAACTAAGCCTGAAGGCAGTGTTGCAGCCATGACCATGGTCAGATTGCTTGGGGCAGGCCTTTGGCTATGTCCCCCAAGCCACCTAGCATTGCCATAGACCATGGCCAGTGGTTTGACCCCCTTCCCACCTCAAACCAGGGGTTGCTATGGTGAGAAGCCGCTTTGGGTAGGTCATAGCTTTTGGTCAGACCCGGACTTCTCAACTCACCTACAGGGGCCACCATCTGAAGGTAGAGACCACTTTGCATGGGTGTGGCCTCTAATAATGTCCCAGGTCCACCACACCATCCGAAGTATCTGCTGGCACGGGCCGGTGGCCAAGCCTGTTGGCCACTTTGACACCTTAAAGATTTGTGGGCCACCAGTAGCCCTGTGGACCAGGTCCATGGCCAGTGGTGGCCCACAGTACTTTAGGTACGTCTCGGAACTTGCTCGAACCAATGGACCAGGGTACTGATGACCCCTGGACTGGTTAGCAGGCTCTGTGACCAAAACCGCTGTTTTTTTGGGCAGATTTTGTGACCCCCTAGCTAGGGCAGTGGCTGCAACTTCTTTTTTTTTTTGGTGCACTTTTATCTCGGGCCTGCTAAACTACTGTGAAAATAAACAGGTAGGTTACAATGGTGGCCCTTCTGAGAACTGTTGCTGCCACCAACCAGATTAGATTGGTTGTTCTAGCAGTAGGCAACATGATTGCCCCTTACTGCCTCTGTGGCCCACGTATATAGACTAGCCTGCCAACTCCCTAAATTTAGTATTTATTGGATATTTTGATGGCGCCTATACACAAGTGTTTACAGGCATTGCAAAACAAAAGGGGCACAGGGCACATAGGGAGAAAAAAAAACACCTGCAACGGTCGTACTAGGCCTTGTGACATTCTTACCGTGCAAGTGCAGAGAGACCGAGCAAGGGAGGGAGTACGTAAGGGGAAGGGCTGGGGAGGGGGCAGGAGTGGACGCGAGGGTTAAAGTGCAGGAGTGGGGGGCCCAGGGAGCTGAGTAAGTGCCTAGGAGAGCCACAAGGGCAAGGCGGGGTGGACCAGATTCAGGCTGGTCCGGGATGGGTGCCGAAGGCAAGTGCCGGTTGGGATGCTAGGGTGGGGAACTGGTCAGGGAAAGGCCTGGTCTCTGTAAGACTCCTAGGGGACCCGGCACCAGTTGCAGCGGCAGAGGGATATTAACACAGGAGGGGAGGGAGGAAGGAGGAGGAAAAAAAGTAAGTCTTGAGAAGTTCAGTAACTTAAGGAGATCCGGCTCAAGTATGAGGGGGCAGGGATGCCATTCCAGAGGGATGCTCCTGCCAATGAAAGGGATCTGCCTCCAATTCTCTGCTTAGAGAAGCGTCTGACCTGCAGATAGTTGGAACTAGAGGATCAGAGAAATCTAGCTGGGAGGTATTTAGGGAGATAGAAAGCTAGATGTAGAGAGGTCCCAGGCCCCAGACTGCCTTGTGGATGATGCATAGCATCTTGAATTTGATCCTTGCGGTCACCGACAGCCAGTGGTGAGATTTTAGGGCTGGAGAGATGTGGTCCCTGGGCTTGAGGTCAAGGATAAGTCTTGCAGCCCTGTCCTGGATTAGTTGGAGAGGGCAAAGGGAAGAGAGATGCAGATTGAGGAAGAGGCTGTAGTCCAGCCTAAAGAGACCCAGAGCTCTGGAGACATTGAGCTTCTGGGGGAAGATGAGGAAAGGGAGAATGCCTCTGAGGAGGTGGAGCTGAAAGTTGACCTTATTGGCAAGGTCCGTGATGTGCGGAGAAAAGGGGAGAGAGGAGTCAAAGATGACCCCAAGGTTTTTAGCCTCACCAGAGGGTGAGGGAGGGGACCCAAGAAGGGTGGCCTGAGAGGGGGGGTGGGAGTAGGTGTCCCAATGAGAAGGATCTCTGTCTTACTGGCATTAAGGCAGAGATCATTGGCAGGGCACCACGCCTGAATAGAAGTCAGGCAGTCGGGCAGGAGGGAGGACAGGGAGGAGGTATAGGGCGGAAGCTTAAAGGAAAGCTGAGTGTCATCAGCTTAACATTGGAAATGAGGACAGAAGGTGGAGATCAGGGGGGCATTGTAGATGTTGAAGAGCCATTGCTATAGGATAGAGCCCTGAAGGACACCCCAGGTGAGGTGGAGGAAGGGCCCAATTGCACTTGGGAGGGTCAGTTTGTAAGGAAGGAGTTAAGCCACGCCAGTGCCCGGTCCGTGATGCCTAGGGTATCACAGAGGTGATTGAGGAGCATGGCATGATTGACCGTGTCAATGGCAGAAGAAAGATCAAGGAGGATAAGAACAGAGGGAGAGTTAGAGTCGAGGTTTGAGAGTAGGTCTTCACGGGTGATCAGGAGAGCAGTTTCCGTGCCTATGGATGCTCTAACCCCCGATTGGTGGTCATGGAGGCAGCCAGCCAATTCAGTGTTGTGGGTCAGTGGGGGCTGGCCAACTTCTCCATGAGATTGCCCAAGAAAGGGGCGATAGGGTTTTCAGAAGAGGGTGCACAAGAGAGTGCTTGAGGGGTTGTGGGGAAAGAGCCAGTAGCAAAGAAGTAGTTACGGAGGTCAGCCAAGGAAGGGAAGTTTGCGGGAAGGGAAGAGAGATGTTGTCCTTTAAAACTTCTGGAGGAGCATGGGAAAACCTGATTGGTAGAGACTTGCATAGAGCGGACTACTCTAAAAACCTCATCTGGTGAAATGGGAGCGAATGGGAGGGGTTCATGGGGGGCAGTGAGGCGAGAGAATTGAGGGACATAGAATCACAGAGGTCGCGAAAGAGTACATTGGCCAAGTCAGAAGAATCGAGATGGATGTTAAAATCCCCAAGGAAGGGAAGTTTGCGGGAGGAGGCTAGGAGAGACAAGGAGAGTTAAGCCTATTCGAGAGGAAGAGGGTGGTATGTCCAGGTGGCCTGTTGATAGTGGTGAGAGGGTAGGAGAGATGGACAGCCTGAAGATGAGGCATTCAAAGGAGGAGTAGGATCGAGTGGGAATGTTGGTGGCCGGAACACACTGAGGGAATATCGGGGCGACTCTGCCCACAGACCGGGTGGGTCTGGGATTGGATAGGATCTCGTAGCCCTCAAGGAGAAGGGTGTCAAAAGCGGGGACAGAGCAGGCCTTGAACCACATCTTAGTGGGAGCAAGGACATCAAGGTCTTCTAGGTGACAGATGTCTGAGAAGTGTTTGACAGCGGAGCAAGAGTTTGAGGGTAGCTAAGGGAAGTTGGTTGCCCCCTTTAAATGTTTTCTTTGGAATGGTACTGGGGCGGGGAAACGCCACCGGAGGGGCGGCAGGAGGGGAGGGGCGAGTTGAAAAGAGAAGGTAAATGCCTGTCAAGAAGAAGGAGGAGGCTGGGCTGAGAGCCCTGAGCCATGATAATGCCATTACAATAGACATTGATGAGGCACCTGGGTAATGAGAAGTGTGCTAAGAGCACTTGCCATCTGGTACCACCATTAATGGGTGAGGAAGAAAAAGGGGAGAGGGCAGAGACCTTATGGGGAGTCCATCGGTCAGGAGAAGGAACAGCAAAGAGAATGTCATTAACAGTCTGCCTGGAGGAAGCATTGATGTAGCTGTCTGCTATGGGTGTTCCTGGGTTGGAAACGAGGAGAGCCTTCTTAAATGTCTTCCTTCCATATGTTGAGAGAGACGTAAGATTGGTGATGGAGAAGCAGTTAGAATAGATAGGATAGATGGAGTACACCATAGGGATGAGGGGGTGGGGGAGGGAGGAGGGGTTCAAGGGTGCCTAGTGGAGGGAGAGGGAAGAACTGTACAGTGCACGATGGAACTCATCAGGTGTCCTAGCAGCTAAACAGATCAGGCTCAGTACTGAATGAACCCAGATATCTTGGTTTTGCGACCAATTTTAAAATGAACATCTAAAAGCATTTGCTCCAAACTGGCAGAAGCCCTCTTCTAGAACTGGACACCCTTGTCTCATGAAAGTGTGGTGCCAAAGTGGTTGGGAGGTGAGGATGAAGGGAGGGAAGTACGGTAGGCCAGAGTAACAGGTAAAAGGTTAATGGACTGTCACAACTGTCACAAAGGCAGTATTGAGGTTTTGTCTAATAGAAAGAGGAAGAAAGGTGGTAGGGTGCATATAAAGAGGGGGGTGAGAAGGAGAAACATGGGCAATTCAAAAGAATTAATCAAGGTAGGAACTGGGAGGGAGATCGGGCTCCATCATATCGCTTCCCAAGGGGTGTCGGGGGGGGGGGGGGGGGGACGCTGAACAAGGCAGCATGAAACAAATTACTCGTAGGCCGGTGACTGGTCATGCTGTCGACCAGTGCTTTTTTTGGAAGTCTGGTAGTTCAGGGTTTCCTGGAGGGGGAGGGCGAGCCTCGGAAACGGACCTTAAAACATAGCATTTGTTATGGGAATATAATGTAGTCATTTAGGTTAGCAGTGAATAGTGTACGTTTACAGCTATTGAGGAACATGCAGCATTCGTGAGTGTGGGTGCCTGAAACAGGGTTGTATGCTGTAAGGGAGGGTGTCGTTAAAAGGGATACTGGTATGGATTTGTTTAGGTGGTGTATCGTACGAGTTCTATAATGAAGTTTTATGAAGCACATTATTTGGGCCTTGGAGGTTGCACTTGGCTTATGTCAGCAGCTGGACATGTTGGGCTATCCAGATCGTGACTATGCCAGGCATTCAGTGGCGAGATTGGAGCATTTTAGGCTGCTCTTAGAACGAGCAATTTAATGTGCTTTGGCTGCAATACGTAAAGTGCATTAATCGAGCTGAAATCTGTTACCTTGTAGCTTCAACTATGTTAATAATTTTTTAAAAAAATGTGTAGTCCACTGCAAAGCAAAAATAAATCACTATTTGGATAGAAGTGAAGGGGTGTGGTCCAATTCTGTGCTGGCAACCTGGATTTGTGATGCTCAGAGCGGCTCCTTCAGGTAAAGGCCATCATGTGAAAAATAGTCTTCTAGAATCTGAAACCACTCGCAAGCTTGTAGCAACATCTGAATATAACATTATCAAAGAATTCAAAGCATGCCACTGGGGGCGTGGCTTAGCGCTGATTCGGAGTGGCCACCTGAATTTGAGCTCCCGCGTAAACTCATTAAATATATTCCTCCATATGCCCTAAGAACAGATTATGGAGACTTTTCCTTACTTGTTTCCTATTGCGGAGCAGAGGGAAGGACGAGCACTCCGGTATCAGCTGGCTCCACAGAAAAACTAAACAGTGCCGGCGTGTGAGAACTGGTGGGTCTGGCCTTAAGCAGCGACGTTTATTAGAATACAAAGCCGACACGTCCTGTCAGCTGGTCGGCGTATGCGCCAAGGAGGAGTCGCTATATGTGGGGATGCAGTTTCCCTCACAACAAGTGTTAGTAAGTACGTCGGAACCACATTCCAAAATACCTTTTTAAATACTCAGACATAAAAAGTATACATTTTAGAGGCATTTTGAAGTGCTTCTAAGCTAATTCTGACCAAGAACTGCATATTTACAGCACTTTCTCTGGATTTTCCATACTTCTAATTCAACTATTGTATACAAAAACCCAAGTATTTAAAGGGAAAATAAAAGGAAATTGCAAATGTCTAGCCATATAACCAGCATATGACAATGCATTGATGTTCAACACTTGATGTATGTGAACACTTAATATGCACATGGATACCTGATAGCTAACTGTGATAAACGCACAAAGCAGCCTGAAATCACAAGGATAACTAGATTGATACAGCAATAGCAGATTAAATAGTCTGTGTTATTGTCTTCCATATTAAAGACTCTTTTAAAAAAAAAAATAAAAACATTTTTTTAGTAGGAAGTCACCCTACAAATTAATGGACATCACTCATAAAGGTTAATAAGCCCATTCCATAGGCTGTTTTCCATTCTATGCTACAACATCCAATAAAGTAAATAATTTGTTTAGCATTGTTTAGCACGTTCATCTATTAATGCTCTACACAATACTACCATGTCCTCAAAAAAGAATCTTCTCGAGGATGGGGCATCAACATCATCCAACAATGCTGCTAAAAGACAGAAAAGTGACTCCTCTACACCGAAGGACGACTCACAGGATCCCATCATGCTTGCTATTTTGGATGAAATTAAATCCCTCAAACATTTGATGGAAGCTATAACTACTAAACTGCATACGCTAGAAATGGTATTCGTTTGCAGCTAGAATTCATGAAGTTAGAAGAGTAAGTGATGCAGAAGATGTCACAGGAAGAGTAGCTGCTCTAAAAAACTGTTTTTTTTCCCTCTGCAGAAGCAAACTGAAAATCCAGAAAGCAGGAATCAGAGGAATAACTTACGCATTGTAGGTCTTCTGGAAAATTTTGAAATAGACAATCCCGCCCAATTCCTGTATCATGTGCTTCTGATGCTTCTTGATATCCCTACATCTATGCAACTCAATATTCAAAGAGCTCATTGTGTGGGTCCTAAAACCCCATCCCAAAATGCTCCTAGAACTTTGATCTTTGCATTATTAGATTATACCCACATTCTTCTCATTATGGAAAAAGCTAAGCAAAGAAAACAATTTGAATTGGAAGATACCAAGCTTTTCATCTCTCAAGATGTCTCTAATGCCACTGCAGCAAGGAGAAAAGAACTGTTGACGTTCAGACCTGCTTTTAAGCAATTTAACGGCCAGCAGGTATAGAATTATACATACAGCCTCTCTAAAGGTTAGCCTCAATGGCTGCATGTTCACTTTCCAGGATCCAGCAGATGTGAGAAGATGTATAGAAAACCATATAAGAGAAGTAATGGAAACATCATAGCCTACATGAAGAACTTCTTGTATTCGAATGGTCTTCTAACTCACAATACTTTTTCCAAAGCGGAGCACTAAGCAAGCCCGTCTGGATCTGGCTCTCCACCCCTTCTAATTGTTTCATCTCAGGCATGGTTTGGAGTGGCTGTTTCCGTTCAGCCACTACTCTTAATGTTATTCATAAGTTTGCATATATATTACAAAATTCCATGTAAACCTTGTTTGTCTCCCCCCCCCCGCTCCTCTCCTCTCGTTTCCCTCACGTTAGTCTACCTATGCAGTACTTGATCAATTTAGGCTATGTGCGTATTTATGTTTTTCTGAATGCCCCCCCCATGTCTTTTAACATAACTTCATGGAACGTCAAAGGTCTTCATAATCCTGTCAAGTAGCAGAAAATACTATCCCATCTTAATGGGGCCTAAACCATCAATAGCATGCTTGCAAGAATCTCACCTCTCACAATTGGAAGCTGCCAAATTGAAACGTCTATGGGGCGGGCAAGTCTTCTCTAGTGCAGCATGTGGAAAGAAAAATTGAGTGATTACCCTTATTAATAAGCCTCTCCAATGCAAAGTTATTTCGACATAATTTGATGAAGTGGGTAGATGTGTTCTGGTTAAACTTCTTATTCATTCTACTGAATATTCTATTTTAAATGTGTACGGTCCTACCAATGCTGATTCTACTTTCTGGATCCAATTAAGAAATTATATATTTAGATCTAGCCCTAATAATCTCATTGTTTGTGGAGGTTGTAACGAGATCATGGATCCTCTTCTTGATAAAAAGTCAAATGTACGCTTTAAGAACACCAATTCCCATGTACAATTTACCAACTTTGTTTCCGAATTGGGTCTTATTGATACATGGCGTCGAATTCATCCTGCAGATATGGAATACACTTTTTACTCTCCTCCACAAAATTCATTTTCAAGAATTTGTTTTTATGTCCATATTTAGGACTAACCACCTTTTTAGATGCTAAGATAGAACCCATTACTCTATCAGATCATGCTCCCGTCCACATTCAACTTTCTAATCCACATAATTTGCACCAACAAAATAGGTGGAGATTTAACTCGGCCCTCCTGAAAGACTAACATTCATACAACAAAACCCACTTCTTTTCTGAAAATCTAAATGACGACACATCCATTTATAACAATTGGGACTGCAATGAAGCTGTATTAAGAGGCCATATTAATTCCTATTCAGCCATTAAAAAGAAAAAAACTTAAACATTGAATCAGAAGACATTTTTAAAACTCACATCTAGAAGCTGAATATATACGCACCAACTCTGATTCAATTCTTCTGAAAATAACCAAATTAAGGATTCAGTACAACAATTTGGCTACACAATACTCTTGCACCAACCTCCTAAAGTATAAATCGAAAATCTATCAATTTTCTAATCTAGTAAATCACTAGTTTAGTATCTCAAACTAAAAAAAAGATAGAGCTAGAATTGTGGTTATTAAGGATCAGAATGGGAATAGAGTTCTTAAAGATGAAGATATTGTACAAGCCTTCTCCAAATTCTATCAAAAACTGTATTCCTCAGAAGTATCACCTAACAGTACTCGTGCCTCAAACTTCCTCAGAAACATACATCACGATTCATATCCCATAACTAATTTTCAAACATTACACACCCCCATACTTGCTAATGGAATAAATAAAGCCATAAAAGTTCTTAATCAAGGAAAGCCCCAGGACTAGATGGATTTCCGATAGATTGGTTCGCTCACTTTAATGATATTTTGGTACCTAGACTTCATGAACTCTACACTTCCTTTACTTCCAATGAAAAAGCCATGGGATCCTTTTCGTAAGCAATGCTTGAGTTTCCTAAACCAAATTAGAACCCTGAATTAGTCCAGAATTATAGACCCATATCCCTAATTAATACTGATTGTAAACATTTAGCCAAAATCCTAGGCAATAGATTGAATGCTTTTCTTCCGTACTTAACCAAAAATTAAGTAGGTTATATCAAGTTTACGGTCTTCAGCATATATTGGACTATTCACGAACATCCTTAATATCATCAGGAAATCTACTACGCCTTATGCCGCTATAGCACTCGATGCAGAAAAAGCTGTTGACAGGGTAGAGTGGAATATTATGTTTAAAGCTCTTAAATGGCATGGTATTCCTGACTCCTTTATTCCTATGGTGAAAGTACTATATTCTAACCCCAAGGCAGCAGTTTTTGTGAATGGACATATGTCTTTCTCTTTTCCTCTTGGCAGAGTCACCCGCCAAGGTTGTCCCCCTTTACCATCTTCTTTTTATTCTTGCCCTGGAACCATTCCTAGAAGCAATCCGACAAGAAGAAAATATTGTTGGAATTAATTATGGTGATATTCAAGTTAAAACTGCTGCATATGCAGAGGATGTTTTACTCCTCCCGAATGTAACAGATTCTTGCCTGAATCATCTATTCAATACTATCACACAATTTTTTTTAGCCTGCGAGTACAAACTTAGCATTGATGAATTGGAAGTTTTGCCACTGAATATACACTGCACCAAACATCACTGTTCGAATCTAGGAATTAAATGTTGTCCCACAGTTTCCAAATATCTACGTGTTATCAGAACCTTGTCTATTAAAAATACTATAAAACAGAAAACCGAGTGTGTCCTTGCTAGAGTCAAATATCTTACTAGTTCATGGTCCCCTCTGTTTCTATCTTGGTGGGGTAGGCTGCAATCTATCAAAATGTCGATTGCTCCAATTGTACTTTATTCCCCTTCTCGCATCGTTCTTTACATCTCTTGACTCATATATTCTTAAATTTCTATGGGGAAAGAAGAAACATAGAATCTCATTATGCAAATTTAAAGACCCTAAAGCAGACAAGAGTTTGTTTTCCTGATTTAAAAAAAAAAAAAATACCATATGGCGTTTATTTTGCGCCAAGCTCAGATGTGGTTTGTCTCCACTATTTTGAACCCACCAAAATGGCTTCTTATGGAGAGAGTGATGGTTTTCCCTCACATCCTAACAGATTGCCCATATATTAAAGGGACCAATAGATTCATTACCAGTAATAGCATTAATACCACCATTGTTTATCTTGGATCATACCTATTCCCATCTATCCCCAAAATATCTAAATTTGTATCTCAATATATTTGGATGAACACTCTGATCTGATAAAGATTAATGAAAACGATATGCTGGAAACCATGGCTCTCTCTAGGTATTAAGTATGTGAGACAACTTTTTGTTAAGGGGATACTTCTCACTTTCAATGAGATGGTAACCAAATACCATATTCCTAGGATTTCTGTGCGCCAATATTTAAATTTGATTGATGCTATTATGATAAATTATGATTTGCTGATACACAATGATAATATTTATCAAGCTAACAAAGTGCAACATATGTTTAATCAAAATTTCACTGCTTCAATGTTTTATAAAATACTTATATTTGTGCCAGATGACAAAGCTCCATGGAAAAGTCAAATACAATGGAAACTAGATTGTTCCTTGCCGGATTCCCAACTAAAGTGGCCTTCAATTTGGAAAACAATTTCTAAAGCTATTGTTTTGTCACGTTTACTCCAGACTTTTCACTTCTTTCACCATAGGGCCTTTATTACTCCATTAATTCTCTTCAAAGGTAGTTTCTCTCAAGACAAATTGCTGGAGCTGCCTTTATACGAAAGGTTCTTTCAAACACTTGGTTTTTGATTGTATCCATGTTAAAAAACATTTGGTAAGCAGTATGGAGTATGCGTAAATCAATTTTTCACTTGAAACAGGAACTTTGCATTTCTCTCTTGTATTTAGGCAGCTCAGCTGTTCAACCTGTAATTGATAAGAGTAAAGGCTATTTGCTTGATCTATTTATCGCAGTATATATCCAAACTATAACCTCTAATTGGAAAGATCTTAAATAGCTGCACTTTAAAATATGGTGGAACTCTACATGCAACATCCATAGAATGGAGAAATGTAATGCTTCATCCCCACTCTCACAAAATAAACATGAATTAAAATGGAGGTTATTCATTTAATATTTTGAAAATGTATCCCCTAGTCCTTAATGTATAATAATAACGAGGAAACAATGTCCCCCCACCCCTGTCCTGTTACTGTTTGTCTTGTTTGTCCTATCTGCTTAATTTTTATAATACATACTGTATACACCTATTAGTTTATATTGAATCTGCATTTATGCATTAGGTTATAGAGTGTTTGTTTTAGCATATTAGGACTTTCACATATTATCAATCTGTTTTGGAAAATCTGCTTTTACTATTATAAATTTACATTGAACAGGTTTCTGTATGTTTCAAATCAGCCTTGTATGCCAATGAATTTTAATAAATAAATACTTATACAAAAAAAAGTAAAGAATTGTGGGATGTTTTAAACCCATGCATCCAAGCCCTACCATAAAACTGTGCAGTACTGGCATGGAAAACATCATGATGGCCAGAACTCCCCAGAGTGCACAGGGAAAACATGAAGAATAGGCTGCCACCCATTTTTGCCTATGTTGTGAGCACAGGAGGGCACTGCCTAAAACCACCATTGGGCTACACACACAGTAGCCTGAAACCATTGGGAATGGCAATGCTGATTGCCAGAAAGCAACTCAGAACTGTGGGGAATTCATTTTCTTAATCCCAAAAATGGTTGCATTACCAGTACTCGCCACTATCAGAAAGCCGGCGTTTTAAAACCACCAGACTTTTGTGTAAAACTGAACAAATGAAACAAAACCAGACCAAGGAAAGACTTGCTAAGAGGTGGATACAATGTAAAACTATATTCTGAAATGACTTGAAGGAAGTAATTATTTAATGTATAGGTAAAAATTGTCAGTTTGATTTGAATGTAGAAAACTGGGAACAAAAAGTGACATTTAGCTGAAACCTGGCTTAATGAAACTGAATTCTGCCTGACAACTACTCCCGACAGGAGTTGAAACTGGATCAACAGCCACTCTTCCCAGGCCTAGCTGCATCCTGCTGCCCCTTGCCAAAAGGAGTTCACCTCTCTGATTAGATTAGGGGTGGAGCACCTGGGAACTGGAAGGGACAGAACAATGCAACTTCCTTGACTCGGGCAAATGTTATATTGGGGGCGTCGTAAAATAGCTTCCTCTTGGGAGAAACTGGGGGGCAGCTGTGCCTCTGTGAACAAGCCGGCTTGGGGGAAGTGGATAAACCAGTTATTCCACCCTGTGATGTAGGAAGCCACACCCCTTTTTGACCAGAGCTTAATTTTAAAAAGATAGATAACTCTTAGTGCGGACTTGTCAGAATTATATAAGTAATATCATTATTTTTGTGATTTTTTTTTTTTCGTTGCACATTTTAAGAGGCGTTAGGACCCTGTGGTGTATTCTGGGGGGTTGCTAGCGGAAAATAGGGTCTCACTCCAAACGTATGCATGTTAAAAATCTGACACTTTATCATCTGTAACCCATATCCCTGGTGCACATTTGTGTAAAATCTGGAAAGGTTTAGAGGTCGTTATCTGGATGAAAAGGGGAGAATTCTGTCATCAGTGGACACGACATCGTACAAAGACGGGGATCGGATGGTTTGGTGCTACAGAAAATGTTAACTGGACCTATAATGTTAGAAAAATGCTACATAGATAAATATGTATTTGGGTCAGAAATAGATTTGTGTGCAATCTGACAAGGGGAGGTTCCTCTGACCATAAAACCTACAGCATCACTCTGACTCACATTTCCTTCCCCCAATCAAGGGAGAGAGGAGGAATTGGCCAATGATAAGTGAGAGGGGCAGGTTTAGTTATGACCAACGCACACACCCACTTGCCAAAACACATAAAAAGAGACTGCTGGGACAGGTAGAGACATTCAATTCCATTTGCTGCGGCGCATGCTGACCGACTTCACATCCAGAGATCCAGACTTCAAATCCATCAATCTCCAGAACCTGTAGCAGAAATTAACTCCAGAATTTGTAGCAGACAGGCCTGAATCCACCAGCTGAATCCTCTTCAGCAGGCCTCAAAACTAACCAAACTATTCAACAGCCGGGCGAGCTGTTTGAAGTTTTGCCGAGAATTTTTGCAAGAACCTGTAGCAGTACCCAGAAAGCAGTGTTACATCCAGAATCCAGAATCCAGAGGCTAGACTAGCAGAGCAGAGCTGACCCAGATCGCTGTGAGCAGAACGGGTGCCTGATTGACCCGCCGAGCAGACAGAACCGCAGCCGGACGTGTTGACCAGATCCGTGACGAGGCCTAGTTCAAATTTATATTGTGAGTACCTAGCAGAACTGTGCAGAACCAATCTCTCAGTTAAAATAATCTAATCCAAACTATTTTAACCTAAGTAGAACTGCCTCCTAGAAATCGTGTCATCTGTCATTTTTAAAGCTGCACAACTGTCACCTGTCAATTCTGCAGCTGCAAGCTGTCACCTGTCATTTTGAGTTTACTTTAAATCCGAAAAAACTACCTTTATTTAATCGTCCGTATCTCTGGAACCGTTTGGGCTAGGAACGAAATTACACCTGAAAGCTTAGAATCTAGGCTTTCCAACGAACCTAGAACCGACTTCCTACTCCCTATACTTTTCCCGTAATCGCGAGACACGCACTCGCGAAATTTACCGCGATTTGCGATTTGGCCCGATTTCTTCATCTGTAGAAATCAGCAGCTTTTTGCTTCTCTTTGCTAAAATTTGTTTGCAATCTGCTAATCATTCATAGAGTATTGTTAAAGTGAGCCTGAACTAATATAAAGTAGCCATCACCTATCCTGAACCTCTAGAGGGAATTAAAAGCAATTTTAGCACCTTTTCACTTCCTTGCAAACCACATTAAAGGAATTTGCCTGTGTTTAAAACTCATCCCTGTTTTCTCTAAGCTTGCTGGGAGAACTGGAACTGAGTATTGCATTATAAAGTGTGATTTGTTGGGATTCTTGAAGACTTGTGTGCTCTTCTTCCATTTCTTGTATTGCATAGGGGGGAGTGAATTGTCAAAAGAAAAAGTGATCATATTACCTTTTGCTAAAATCATAAGTTATTTCTGTACTGCATTTTATTCCACCTTGCGTTTCCTTGAACCATATAAAGCATTCTTTCCCACCTTATTCTTCTGTTCCTATTCATAAGTTACCTCTTGCGGACTACTGCTCATATTCTGAAGTGTGATATCAGTTATCAATTGATTTAAAGTGTGATAGATATATATTGATATTTCTGAGGCTTGTGGAATCTGCTTAGATCGCATGCTGTGCATAGGCCGACATCTAGTGGAAGCTGCGGAGTATTACAGTTTGTTTTTCGAAACTCAAAAATGGGCGTCGACACAGGCGTGCCAGTAATACTATCCCTAGTGTGACGTCCACTGTACCCAAGATCCCTCACGCGTCTGGGATCCTCAGATTGTTTTTTTCCGCCATACTGGTCGGAAGCATCTTGCGGAGTCCCCTGGCCTTAGCCATACTTTTGCTATTATTGCAATTTAAAATTATTTATTGACATCCTTCCCCACCCCAACGTCGACCATCGACACTCGACGACGGCTGGAGAAGACACCGACCGTCGGCTGCTGCACGACGGATCTGGGCCTCGGAAGGCCGCTGGCCTCGGTCCGGGCCTAGTAGGCCGCTGGCCTCGGCCCTGCAAGTAGGGAGAGTGGGGGGTGGTACATACTCTTCACTCTTGGTATATAGGTACACCTTATATATTTCCTACACTTAACAGCCCGCTGCCTCAAGGTGCGTATGGAGGGTACCCCTTTCCAATTCTGCCCCAAGTGCAACCGCAAATACCCTTGGGTCGACAGGCACGCCACGTGCAATCTCTGCTTGCCGAGGGACCACCCCGAAGCGAACTGCAGAGCGTGTAGTAGGTTTAAACCTAAAACACTTAAGGACCGTTCGACAAAGCGTTGGGCCCACCACGCCAGGCAGGCAGCCATGGCAGCGGAGGGCGCCTTCAGCGATGGCAGCGACGCCGTACTTTCGGACGGCGAGGGCATTACGGCGTCGAAAGACTGCCGAGCGCAGGTCCCCGACCTCGGAAGGTTGTCCGGCAGGGTGGCTATGGGGAAGACCCCCGGCGACGCAAGCGCTACACCTACACACACTAAGCACACTAAGTCCAACCGAACCTCGACGACGTCGACTTCTCGGAAAGAGGCACGGATAGAACGGTCCGACTCGGTGTCCTCTGGGCGCTCTCGATCGAGATCGCCTCATGACGCAAGGCAATCATCCACTCTTGCCAAGAGTGCCTCGCTCCCTAGATTAACGGAAGTTCGATCGTCGGAAGACGAAGACGACTTCCACCCCCAGGCCGCGCTCCAAGAGACCGAGAGGCCCCACGCTCGAAACAAGATACCTCTCCCGACCCTCGGCGCCAGGCGTCGAAGGTCTCTGGGGCCTCCAAGGGGCAGGGAAAACATTTTTCCACGCACGGGGAGGGAGGGAAACAGCGGAAAGCTCAGCCTTCCACTCCTGTAAGACCATCCTTCCACCCCAAGCAGACAGATAAACATAAATCTACTGGGACATCAACATCCATCAAGGGTACCCTTGATAAGTCCTCTAAGTTGCCTACTAAAGTCATACCCTGTTCCAAAGAATGGTCCAGTGAGGACATAGACAGGGTCATGTCAAGGATGTCTTCCTTAGCGGATTTTTATGACAAAAACCCAGAACATTTCCTTTCGTATGACCCTCAAGGGGCCACACCCTCAGGCTCCTCTGATCCTATCCCCCTAAGTAAAAAGGCCCGGGTCGAAAGACCTGACCCCTTCGAGGTGCAGCCTTACTCTACTCCATACTCTACTCCACACCCCAGATACCAAGGACAACCTTTCCCTGAAGGGGACCAGGAGTTTTCAATTATGGAGGAACGAACCGGGTCTGAATACTATGCGGAGGATGAGGACCTGGAGGAGGTAGAAGATGAGCAGGAAATTTACAGAGTAGATTCCCCGGTAGAGAGCGAAGCCCCAGTTACCGACTCGCCAGTTGATAACCAACCCCTCCTTAATGAAGTTCTTGCTCGCGCAGCAGAACATTTTCACATCGACACCCACGGTGTACAGGAGGAAAGGGACTTCGCAGAAGAGTTGGTGGGAGAGAGGAGGCCGGTCGCTCAGACCATCCCTATCCTTAAATCCATCCAACGTAGAATAGATCCATCCCTGGTGAATCCTAACCTCACCAGAGCCGTCAACCCCAGAGTCGAAAAACTTTTTCGGGCAGCCCAGTCTGACCCTCTTTATATAAGAGGTCATCTTAAACCAGACTCCCTAGTGGTTACCAACACTCGGAAGAGGGCTGGGACACCCTTATCGTCGTCAGAAGCTCCTCCCGACAAGGAGAGCAAAAGACTGTACGGGTTTGGCAGGAAGGTAGCCTCAACGTCCGCCTACCAAGCAAGGATTGCAAACTCCACCACCCTGTTGGCAAGTTACAACTGCCATCAATGGGAAGAGGTTGCGGCGCTCATAGCCTCTGCTCCTGAACCGTTAAAGGGCCAGTTGGCTCGGATCTCGGCAGAAGGGAGAGCCGTGTCTGGTTGCATATTAAAAGCAACTTTCGACGCTGCAGACAACGCAGGAAGATTGATAGCAGAAGGAACTGTTATCAAGAGACATGCGTGGTTACGGCAGTCGGGGTTCAAAACAGAAACACAGGCTTCATTAATAGACAAGCCGGTGGAACCAGATCTATTGTTTGGGAAAGCGGTCGAAGACGCACTTAAAAATGCCAAGGACGAGTACGAGACTCTCAAATCCCTTGGCCAGCTTACCAACAAACCCCCGAACCAGAGGGGGAACAGTAATTTTCGTCGCCCACGCGGCCAAAATTCACAAAGAGGCAACTATGCCCAAGGACAGGGTACACAATGGAACAACAACCAGCAGTCTACCCAAAGTTACAGCAAGGGTAACAAGAGAGGTCGTGGAAGAGGCAGAGGCAGCCCCAACAAGGGAGGTGGCACGCCTCCGCCAAAGCAGTGACGCTCAGTTCAGGGTCCCTTCTCACGCAAACCCAGTAGGGGGACGCATTTCCAACTTCACCCAGGCTTGGGAAGGGATCACCTCAGACAGATGGGTGCTGTCAACAGTGTCCACAGGATATTGTATAGAATTACTGCAGCGTCCCCGGAACCACCCTCCACGACAAAGAATACACTCCTTAGAACATCAGAAGATCCTTCTCGAGGAGATCGCCATTCTGCTAGAAAAGGACGCGATAGAACTCGTCCCAGGACACCAGGTAAACCAGGGTATCTATTCAACTTACTTCCTTGTGCCAAAGAAAGATTTGACAATGCGCCCAGTATTGGACCTACGGCCTGCCAACAAGTATGTCAAGCCCCAAAAATTCCGTATGACCACGCTACAAGAGGTAATCCCCCTCCTAAAAAGAGGGGACTACATGGCAACCTTGGATATGAAAGATGCTTATTTTCATATTTCCATGCTCCCGGCGCACAAAAAATACTTGCGCTTCAAAGTGTACAGTCGCCACTACCAATTCAAGGTACTGCCCTTTGGGATAGCTTCAGCACCAAGGGTATTCACCAAGGTACTGGCGGTGGCAGCTGCACACCTACGCAGGGAGGCAATCCCAGTGTACCCTTATCTGGACGACTGGCTCATAACGGGGGAAACCCCAAGAATTTGCATGTCAAACATTCAGAGGATTATCAACCTCCTCCACGAGTTAGGCTTCTCTATCAACGAGAAGAAGTCAAGTCTGGTGCCAAGCACCTCAAAACAGTTCCTAGGAGCAATCCTAGATACTCAGAAAGGGTTGAGCTTCCCCTCGGAAGAGAGAATTCGGAATATACTACTGCAAATTCCACATTATCAGTCAGGTCAACAAATAACGGTACGCAAAGCAATGCGGTTACTGGGCATGATGGCGTCATGCATTTACCTGGTCCCCCACGCGCGTCTGCGCATGCGTCCCATGCAGGAATGGTTGGCGAAACAGTGGTCTCAGGCAAGTGGTCAGTGGGACGATCTAGTGGTCGTTTCGCCAACACTCGTACAGAGCTTACACTGGTGGACAAAAGAGAATCTCGCAAAGGGAAAACCCTTTTACGATCCCGAAGTACAAGCAGTGGTAACTACAGATGCTTGCCTGACTGGGTGGGGAGCTCACCATCTCCACCACACAGCTCAGGGTCTCTGGTCTCACTCAGTAGCCAAGAACCACATCAACCTGCTAGAGCTTCTGGCAGTATTCCGAGCGCTTCGGGCGTTCGAGCCCCATCTACTAAAATTGTCGGTGCAGATCCGGACGGACAGCACGACAGCCATGTTCTATCTGAACAAACAAGGAGGGACTCGTTCGCCAAATCTGTCCAAGCTTGCCCAGAAAATCTGGATATGGGCACTCAGACGGAACATCTTCCTATCAGCACAACATGTTCCAGGGGAGCTCAATTCCCTAGCGGATGCCCTAAGCAGAGACTCCCTTCCAGAAGAACACGAATGGGTCCTTCACAGAGAGATCGTAGAAGATCTCTTCTCTCAGTGGGGTTTCCCCACTATAGACCTATTCGCCACAAGCGAAAACAAACAATGCCCAGGATTTGCATCCAGGTTTCCCCAGCCAGACTCCCAAGGGAACGCCCTGTGGATGAACTGGTCAGGGATGTTTGCGTACGCTTTTCCACCAACTCCTCTCATCAGAAAGGTGGTGTACAAGATGAACAAGGAATCGATGACGCTCATCCTAGTTGCTCCCATGTGGGCGAGACAACCATGGTTTCCACACCTACGCAGGATGGCGCTGTGCGAGCCCATCAAACTCCCAGCCTGGTACAACCTACTGTCCCAGCAACAAGGTCTAACAGTGCACCAGGAACCCAACTCAATGAACCTGGCAGCATGGCTCCTGAGGTCATAGAGTTTGGGCATCTCAATTTACCACAGAGGTGTATGGACATCCTAAAAGAATCCAGGAAACCAAACACAAGGCACTGTTACTTTGACAAGTGGAAAAGATTCGTTATTTGGTGCCAGAATAAACAAATCAACCCAGTTGATTGCACTCCTTCCAACGTGGTAACATACATGCTCCACCTGCTGGACGCAGGGTTGGTTTTTAACTCTCTGAAAGTACACCTGGCAGCCCTCTCGGCTTACACCACATCCCATAACAAAGTATCGTGGTGGAAAGTACCAGTAGTTAAAGCCTTCATGGAAGGAGTAAAGAGACTTCACCCTCCTATTTCGAACCCACCGCCAGGATGGGACCTCAATGTGGTGCTAGCTAAGCTCATGGGCCCCCCTTTCGAACCCATGCATAAAAGTAGTCTCAAACACCTGACTTATAAAACGGCCTTCTTAGTAGCCATTACCTCCATAAGAAGGGTCAGTGAAATTCAGGCTCTGTCAGTGCAGGATCCTTTCTTTATTATCCACAAAGACAAACTGGTTTTACGCACACACCCTAGGTTCTCACCTAAATTCATATCTAAATTCCATGTAAACCAGTCCATCGAGCTTCCGGCTTTCTTCCAGAACCCGCAAAGCTCGGCTGAGGTGAAACTACACACCCTTGATGTGCGTAGTGCGGTCCTCTACTATGTAAATAAGACCAGACCGCTAAGAAAAACAGATCAACTGTTTGTCTCCGTAGCTACAGGCAGAGAGGGGGATCGCGTCTCTAAAGGCGCGATCTCGAAGTGGATTATCAACTGTATACAGCTGTGTTACTCTCTTTCTGGAAAAACTCTGCCTTTTACGCCAAGGGCCCATTCTACTAGAGGCATTGGTGCCACTCTGGCTTTCATTGCAAATGTTCCCCTCGACACCATTTGCAAAGCAGCTACTTGGAGCTCTATTCACACTTTTACTCAGCATTACTGCATTGACACTCATTCCAAGACAGATACACAAGTGGGACAAGCGGTTCTAAGACACCTGTTTGCTCATGACCCTTCGCACATCCCACCTCCTTCTTCGGCTACTGCTCGCTAATCTATGCACAGCATGTGATCTAAGCAGATTCCACAAGCCTCAGAAGGGATACATTACTCACCGTAATCGTATTTCTGATGCTTGTATCTGCTTAGATTCACATGCGACCCACCCTTCCTCCCCTCCGAGAGAAGGCGCATGATTGCTTGTAGTCTTACCTTTCTGTCTATCTGCTTGGATTATCTGTACTCACGCTACTCCTCATGTCAGAAAAAAAAATACAATCTGAGGATCCCAGACGCGTGAGGGATCTTGGGTACAGTGGACGTCACACTAGGGATAGTATTACTGGCACGCCTGTGTCGACGCCCATTTTCGAGTTTCGAAAAACAAACTGTAATACTCCGCAGCTTCCACTAGATGTCGGCCTATGCACAGCATGTGAATCTAAGCAGATACAAGCATCAGAAATACGATTACGGTGAGTAATGTATCCCATATTGTTGAATTGTCCAAATAAACCTTTTAATTTGCAAAACAAACCTACTTCTTTGTTCAGTGGGGTCAGGGAGATTCTAAGAGGGGGGTGTTATACAAGGGTTGTCATCCAGAGTACTGAACTGGATATAAAAATACATCAATAAGGGTTTTCCTCAGCATCCCAGACTTGGCATTGACTTAGCTGTAGTGTTGATTGAATATCGCTTACAGAATGTCTCAGTGCTTGATGGGCATTCATGAGTCATATATACTAAAAGTAAGTAGCCAGCTGTTGGCAATCGCTGTAGGAAAGAATTGAAGAAAAATAAAAATCTGAACATGGCAAATAAAGGTTACTTTAGTTTATATTTATCTTTTAAGACCACTCTATAGTGTTGGTGCCCTACATCTTATCCCATGTGTGCCTGATCACGCCTCCTAGAGCCCCAGTTTCTAGTCAATGACATGGCCAACCCATGTGGTTATTGTCCCTGTTAGTATTCATAGAAGTCATTTGATGATAGTCGTTCTATGTAGGTGCTGGATATTCGCTGACTTGTGCGATGTGATGAGGCCGTGCAGGGCAGCTGCTCAGGTATTGTAGCGCAACAGACGAGCCTTGCTCTCAAACAAGCTTGCTGATGTGTAGGAGTATACCAACTCTCATTACTCCAAGCCTTCCATTGTCAGACACAGTTTTATCCCATAGTGTGGTTCCTCATATGCCTACGTCCTGTCCCCTTTCCTCCATACTGTATGGGCATCCATCGCTAGGGACAGGAAACGGAACCTAGTTCACAAGAGGTCTTCCCATTAAATTGCGATGCGCATGAGGGCCAAGGCGTGTGAGAGCACGGCCCTGAGAGCATGCGGCCCCCTGACACCACCCACCGGCGCCACTCCTCAGTTCTCTTTTCCACGTCGACTGGAACAGACCACTTCTCCAGTACTCCTGGGTAAGGCTCCGGCCTTGTAATTTCACGCGCTCCTCCCCGAAATCGTTATATTTTTCTTCTCTCTGTTTTTCCTTTTTTCCTAGATTGTCAGAGAAGAGACTGTCCTCTGGTGCCACGCTCCTCCCCAGCGCATGTCGATGGTGGGGTTTTAGCAGGTGTCTGGCCTGCAAGGGTTCCTTCCCCACGTCGGATCCACACACGCTGTGTCTCCGGTGCCTTGGCCCCAACCACAGTTGGGACGCTTCTCCTGCGTGCAACGCGCAGACCCCGCAAGCTCTCAAGAATCGCTTAGAAAGGTGGAAGGAGCTGTTTGAGAGATCACCTCCAGAGGACCTCAAGACTTACGTGAGGAGGATGACCAGGCCCAAGCTATGTGCACTGTTCTCCTCTGCATGGGGCAAGGGCGACCACTTCCTAGGGAAGCGCCCGAGCAGGAGGGGATTGCAGGTCCTAAGACCAGTAAGGAGACCGAGGCTCCCACAGCTACCGGCCAACAGGTCTCAAGACTCTCCCGATTCCAGTGCTGAGGGGCCACAGGGCTCTTGTACCCGGGACTTCCCAAGGTGCTATGCTCTACTACCGGGGCACTTACACGCAGCAGTACTGGCGTTATGGCCGAGGACGCTCCGCCTCTACCTGAGGTGCAGGGCAGATCTGAGCCTTTGCTTCTAAGCGCACAGGTGGAGGCTCAGCCTGGCTCTTCAAGCACCACGCAGCAGGCACGTGGCACACGGCATGACAAAATGGCCGCCAGGACAGACAAGATGGTGCCTCGCACGGAGCTGCCTCCTTCTGGAGAGCATGCATGGGAGCACATCTCTGGGTGGGACTGGACCACTACAGTGACCTGGTCCATGTCATTCCCGACCACACCTGCACAGGGGAGGTATGCAGCTCCCAGCGGGGTGCGGCAAGGACTGTCAAGAACTCAGCAACCACAGGGCATGGCTTCCACGCCTTCAGCCCCCTCCCCAGCATGTGAGGACAGGTTCTTTGAAATGTTCCTTACTGACAAGGTATATGAAAGTCAAACAAGGAAAGTCAATGGCGTCTGTGCTGGAGCAGAAGTTTGGCAGACCTTGCTGGGAGACTAGGAGGCAGAGCACTTTTCTGAGAGCATGGAGTACAAGAACAGGGCTCAGAGCGTGTGTCAAAGCCAGGTCTGCCAAACTGTTGCTCCAACATTGAAAAGCATGCTGAAGCACTGTTCTGGGTTCTTGTACGCCATGCTCCCAGCAACATGCACCACCTACTAGTCTCAAAGATAGGTCTGCCAAATTGTCGCTCCAACATTCAGACTAGGTGGCGGTGCATGTTGCTGGGAGCATGGAGTACGAGGACACGCGGCCGCATGTCCTTCTGTGCTGGAGCTGTATTTTGGGAGGTGCGGAGTGCCCATCTGACAGCCTGTTAGTCCCCCAACCTGCGGCTTGGTGCTCCGGCACAGAGTTGAGAAATTAGAGACTTGTTTAGAAAGACAAGCTCTCTAGAGCTCCTGCACAGAGCCTGTAACCATTGCCTGATCCTGGGATATCTTCTTTTTTCCTTCAGCATCTGGCTTTCGGTCCCGCTTGTTAGACACCCATAGAGCTCTGTGTGTGAATTACAGAGCGAGAGTGCCAAGGCGCTGAGGAGGAACTGTAAGCATTGTAGTCTCCTTTATGAATGTTACAATTTGAGAAGCAAGCTGCATGAAGCATTTTAGCGGACTGATGCTTTTTCAAGACCGTGTGGTTGGATCTTCCTTATTGCTTGCATTTGCTGGAGGGGTTGTCCTAAACAACCTGCGCGAAGCACACTCCCTTGGATAAGAGTCGCAGTTGGAGTTATTGGTACAGGTGAAGGCATGCAGGCTTCTATTACTTTCACCCTACCATTTGAACTTTATTCCAGCCAGCTGACTATCGCCAAAATTCCTCTTGCACCATGTATAACTTGCGTAGCAAACAAAGCCTCATCATAGTCAATCCTTGGAAAGGCCATCCTATGTGGCTCTGTAACAAGTCTGTTCTGGAGCTTTCCTGCACAATAGAGTCCCTGTGTAATGGAGAAAACCAACTCGCGCAAGGGTATTCCCCCTCAGATAATCCCTAATATCTTCTTGCCAAGGAGAAGCTTTCCTCTTGTAGAGACTATTGTGGAAATTCATAGGGAGGCCCGTCGCAACAACAGCTGCCTAACAGACTAATGTCGACCTAGCTCTGCCTCTTTGGCTGAAACTGCTTTACAACTAGTTTGATCCACCACCTCTTCTCCGAGCCTTACCCAGCTTGTTGGTACAAACAAAGAGGTGGACATAGCATCTGCCGAAGCAGTTAACTCTGCTAAAAATGCAAGGGATTATCCATGTCCCCCCTCAATATTTTCACACCATTTGTCTCATTCTAAAGCTGCTTTTGCCCCTGATAGTTCTTATTGCAGAATGTTAGTCTCTACGAGACTTAATTAAACTGGGTCCCAACTCCATCTGTGCCCTAAATTACGTCCTGACTTCACTGGTCAGGCTATATGAAAATATCGGCTCTGAATTAAGACTTCAATCAATTATTCTCAGATTGAACATAGACTTGAATATTGGGACAGCAAGCTTGCGCCTACTACTCACAATCTTTCAGGAATCCCACATTCCAATCTAGAGTTCTGTGCTATTGAAGAGCTCCCAATTCTCTTGTGAAAATAAGAAAGCAGACACGTTACAGCCTTTGCAAGATAACTTAATCTTGGAAGTGGCAACAGTACACCATTTATCTATCAGAACCTCCTTAAAATAAGAGGCAACGGATTGTCTCTTCTGATTCTTTGAGTTTTGTTCTCCATCTTCACAGAACAAGTCCTCAAGAAAATTCTTACGAACTTTAATGAAGAAGGCCGTGCAAATTGTTGAACCACCTATAGAGAAAATATTGCGAACATCGGAACTGTCAGTTACCCTTTAAAGTCCCTGAAACTAGGATGAGATGTATTCTTACCTTATTTGTATTCACCTAAAATATAGAATAATTTCCTCAATGTTGTTGGAGAAGCTCGCAATTTATTAACTTTGGGTTATGATTTATTCTGCCCAAAAGATTTCACCAGCCACTTTCTAATACTTTTGTCTCCAATCATTAATTCCCAAAAGGCTTACAAATTCCATGTCATTGTGACTACCCGATTAAAAGGTCAGTCTGGACTTTGCGCAAGAGTCATGTTACTGTCATAGCTGGCTAGTCATGGATGCACCTACCTTTACACTCGGATGGAGCAGTCCGTATAATGGGGCACGAAATCACTTTTATAGTAAATGGTTGAAGGTTCTCTTTTTAATGATTTAGAAACATGCCCCAATTAGAACTAAGGAATGGTAATACTCCAGGAGGTATGGCTAAGACAGTTACCTCTTATCGGGTTGCATTACTGTTTTACTGGCGGCTGCACCAGGGCAAAGCATTTTTTCTTTTAGTGGCCTTCTATTTTCAATAGAAACTGGATTGGATGCAAGTTTTGAGGTCTGGCTTGATTCCTGCCCAGTTCTTTCAAAGTAAAGGTAACACTAAAGTAACAAACTTACAGCAAAATGCTGTTGATTGATGATTATTGGAATCCTGCTCCAATTGATCTTGACTGTTTTCTGGATCACCTCACTGAAATTCTATTGGCGTGGTATGAAGGGGGGCATCAGGTCCTGTCATATAAGGAGGTTATGTGAGTTTGTATGGCCCTCATTGAGATGAACAATGTTAATGATATTGAAAATGCCTACAATTGAAAAAAGGTGGTGTCTAGTGTACCTGGTCTTGGGTGGGCACACATGCTCCAACGTGGCACAACTGGGAGTACTCCTTTCATGTAGATTACATTTTTACCATAGTCACATTATTGCCACTTTTCAAGTTGACTACCTTAAGTCATCACGATTGGCTCTAGGCTTCTTTTGAGATGGGAGCGGGTTCTGAAGTGGACACAAACAATTCTAGCCCCTTTGTCTCAAGGCAAGTTAATTGCATCACTTGATATCCAACATAGGTGTGCAGATACAACTTTTGGGTCACCAAAATGTCAGGGACCTTAACGAGTGTGGATAAAAGCTACTTGCCCTTTCTTACTTCATTCATTCATTCATTCATTCATTCATTCATTCATTCATTCAGAGAGCCAATGGTGACAAAGCGACCAAAAAACATCGAATTATGCAGTAGACTTTTGAAACAGCATTTGAAGACTGGTTAAAAACACACAAAGTGCAAATGATGTGTAGAGACAGTCAATTTATGCTTAGAATCCTTTTAAGTAAACTGGGTTCCGAGTTTTTATTTGGCTACTGACCGTTTCGTATCCAATCATAGCTTACAAATGTATCCAATATTGTAGGATGTATGGGTTCAACACTACAACAAATTATTTTCCACACCAAAAGTTTGCTTTCCAACACCTGCATCTAGTCTGTCACCATTATGGTACTATGAATTGACTAGGAGGATGTTGAATACTTAATAGTAAAATCTAAAAACTCTCACGCACTCACCCCAGACAGTCTGTCCAATTTCTATATAAAGGAAAAATTCACCACCATGGGCAGAGATATTAACACTGGTTTGACATATTCATTCTTCTTGGTCACTTTCCAGCGTCTTAGCATGTGGCCCATATAGTACCAATAAAAAAAAAAAGAAATGGGTCCAATCCATCAAACTACAGACCTATAGCCCTTCAAGACCCCAGAAGTAAAATATTTACATCTATTATACTTAAATGGAATGGGCAACAGATTATAGAGGTACCAAACTGGCTTCAGGAGATGTGTAGGTATTCAGTTTATGTTGTGGCTTGTCTCCAGAGGTAAGACTGCTCTAAGAATTCTGTACCTATCAATGCAGGTAGCATTGACTTGTCTGCTGCATTTGATTGTGTCAATCATTCTTCCTCTGGAGCAAATTAGCAGCACAGGGACTTGACTCCAGGCAGTTGAACATCCTTTAAATATATCCATGCTACAACCTACACAAGGATAAGATTGAACCATGAAGCAGAGCCATCTAAAAGGATAGCCGCTCATAAAGCCTTGAGAAAGGGGTGCGTTCTTGCCCCCTATCTGTCAGTTTATATATTTCTAAACCAGATAATGCATTTATAGGAATTAATACCCTTCCGCCTAGACTTGGAAATGTGACCACTCAGTAGCTCAGCTATGCTGATATTGTACATTTTGAATACATGCCTGTAGGTCTACAGCGAGCGCTTTATTCCTTTGACACCTAAACACAAGAAAACAAACTTGAGTTAAACATTTCTAAAACAGAAATAATTTGATTCTCTAGTTCGCAATAAAATATCCACGATTAATTGAGCATTAAAAGGATTAAGTTAGAGGTGGTTACCCACTTGACCTATTTAGGTTTTCAGATTTTGAACAAACCAAATCTATTTATACACAGCCATTTTCTGAAAAGGAAAAGAAGTCTCTTTCCAGCTCAAGAGAAGTGCCTACAGGTTAGATTTTGCAATTTTTCTCTGGTACCGCTACTCAAATTTTATAAACTAAAGATAATCCTGAACCTTACTTATGGCTTGGAGCTTTGGCACTTGAACAATTGGAATACATTACCTACATCAGAAGGAATATTCTGAAGGAAAGTTTTACTATTACCCAATTGAATCCCAGCTCCAGTAATTAGATATGAGCTTGGCTTAACTTCATTAAGAGCATGTGTATAATTGAATGTACTACTTCTGTGCCATAAAATTGTTCCTCACACTCCTACTATGACTTTTTTATTTTATTTAAATAAACTATTTGTATGTGAACGTTATATGGGAACAGACACAATCAGTTTTGTATTAAGCCATTGCAGCATTTTAAGATGAAATCATAAAACCATGGCATTTTCAGCATTCACAATTTTCAGCTTTGTCATAAACAGATTTTACTTTTTGTATCTGTCAATATTTTCATAAAAGTTGTGGGGAAAGAAGGGGGGGGGGAAAACCTCCAAACCTATAGCTTCTATCCATGAGGTGGTTTTCATGAGATCTCTTATGCATTTTTTTCTATTTATTAGGGTTTCAATTTCAGTTAATTTTCGCTTGATTTACGATCATCCCGACTAAAATCCACCAGCTAAGTGTAGAATGTTCCAATCATGTGGGTCTAAAATAGAATTCCTCCCTGTCCTTGACACAACGTATGAATATGGACCATACCTATTTTTGGGAACGTATTTTGTGATAGGGCTAATATGTCCTCCATTGCTAGTACTTCCCAGATTTGTATCCACCAGTGTGCGATGATTGGTCCATTTGGTTATTTCCAGAACTGGGGAACAGTTCTTCTGGCTGCATTCAATAGATGTGCAACAAACTACACCCACCAAATATGGCCCATGTTTCCAATTCCTCCACCTTTTCTCCAGCATAGTGGGGAAACTGACAGTGTTAGTTTGTGGAGCCTCTGGGGTGAGGTACCATCGGTAGCTTATTTTACATGCCCATTTATTTAATTGTGGTGTATTTAGAGGCCTTGTGGTCTCTCTCCCATATACGGTTCCAAGATTCCTCTGCCAGTGATTGCCACTTATTGTTCCCATTTTAGCATCTGCGTGCCTAATACCTGGGGTTGCCACCTCTAAAGACCTGTACAGTTGTCTAATTTGCTTGTTATTCCCATCCCTTAAACTTTGGCTTAGTCGTGTCCCTTTATAGGCCCGATCTATGCTGCTGTAGTCTCCCTCTGTCTTATCCAGTGGCAGAGTTGTTTATATTGATATCTTGCCCCTTTTGTTTATACTAGAGGTTTGTTTACATTCTTCAAACGTTAATGGTCTGTCAGCCTATAGGTGGTGTAGTCTCAAGGTGCCTTGTTTTACCTTTAGTCTGGGGGAAAAGGCAGGGGTTTGAAATACAGGGGTCAAGGGGCACAGGCTCGGCTTGCTACACCACTCCTTTGTCTCACCTCATGTTGAGATCAGTGGAAGGTTGGATAGTGGCAGTTGTGTTGTTTCTTGTTAGGCATTTTTCCACTGGTAGGGTTAAGGCATCGGATCCAGTTTGCACTGCCAGATAATAACTTTTGACATGTTGTACATCCAATCCTTCAGTGCATGGGTTCTTGAGCATACACGTTTGTGTTCTTGGCATTTTTTTGAAATTTTATTTTGACCCCCAAATGAATGTGAATATTTTCCCCTTTAGTTTTTCCAGCATTGTCCGCGACATTTTTATGGGTAAGGTTTGGAATGCGTACAGGAGTCTAGGAAGTAAGGTCATTTTGTTGCTTCTGTTCTGCATGCCCAAGAAATTTCATGTTTGTCACACTTTTCAAGGTCATCTTCAGATGTTTTCCAAAGATTAGGCATATTTCTCTTGTATAGGGTTTCATATGAAGGGGTCAGTTTGACCCCCAGATATTAGTTTCCTTTCTTCCCAAGTTAAAGGGTACTTTCACCAAATACGATAGATTTTCTCAGGTTTTTGTTATATTCAGTCCAATGGATTTTTCCTGGTTAACCCTCAATCATGCGACTTTCACAAATTCGTAGAGCACTTCGATAGTTTTGGGGAGCAATTGTTCTATATCCATTAGGAAGAGTGCTTGATATTTTGTGTGGTCCCTCGGCTAGTCGCCCCTTTTATAGGTGCACCATTGCCAATGTAAAAATAAGAGGAGACCGTAGGCATTCCCGTCGGGTGCCTCTTGTTATATGAATCTTATCTGAGAGCGAGTTGTTCATCAGGATTCTGGTGGTAGGGGATTGGAAGTTGAACAGTACAAGTGTTGTGAAGTCGGGTCTGAATCCAAACTTCTATAATGCTAATTCAATGAAATCTCAATTCATACTATCAAATGCCTACTGCGCATATAGTATGATCATGGCCACTTTTTTGATTTGATTATATTTATCGCCCTTCTAATGTTATCCCTGTTTCTCAACCATTCATGAACACAGTTTGTTCAAGTGCAATTTATTTGGGTAGTCTTGTGGCTAATATTTTAGTGAATATTTTTGCGTCCCCATTTAATAATGTAATCTGACAATACAGCTTTTTTGGTCCTTTCCTGGCTTCGGTATTAAAGTTGTGGTGGATTCTCATCAATGGGGACACTATTCCAGTGTGTAGGATGGATTTGAAGAGTTAAGTTAATACCCAAAGATTTCTAAGCACGGAACCAGGGATCGAACCTGTGGTGCTCCGTGAGATCTTGCTCACAAGGCGAGCACGTTGTCTCTGAGCTATCCTCCCCAGTATGGCAGGTTCTTGTACTCCAGAAGCAATCTGCAGCGGTTGTCTCATCAATGTTTAATGTTCTTTGTGATAATCCTCCCCGTTACCAACCGGGGGCTTTTCCTTTTGATCATCGTTGACTGCGCTAGATCCAATTCTTCATCATTGACCTGTTTGGGTACTCCTCGAACATACTGTTTAGTTTCAAATCTATTTTCTAGGTCCCCCTACTTTGTGAGGATTGTCTCCATTGAGTTTTGAGGTGTTGCATCATGTTAGCCATTTCAGGTTGATCATGTTTCTGTTCAGAGAGTTTTCTACCTCAAGCCCCTCCTTGACCACGAGTACATGATTCATTTGGTTAGTTGTGCAGTGCTGCTCTTTATTTCCTTAGTTATTTCAGATATTCGTTTTTTGAGGTCAAATTAGCACTTCTACATGGGAATCTACAAACTTGCTGCAGGACGTATGCTCTAAGAAAACCCTGATCAGCGTGGCATCCCAGTGTTCCCAGTGCTCTCTGACAACATATCCCTGTGTTTTACTTTATTAGTCATTAGTCTTCCCTATCAGGTAGATTGATGTTATTCATGCGGACCACTGTCGACACTCAACTGTCATGTCTTTAGACCTGTAAAGACTTCAAACGCCTCCCGTGTGTCCTCTTTGCCGTCTTCTTCCACATATCGGAGGCGGCAGGCTACAGTGAAATGTCGGGTCCATCATAGAGTGTGGAGGCATTACCGGGAGCTCAGTATCAACTGCCAGTTGTTCTCTGCAGCAGTGCCTCAGGTGACACCAGGCAAATTATGTACTGGTTGGTTCTGCCAATGTTTGCCCAGGTGAGCCCCTTCGTACCTTTTTGTCTCCTTCAATGGTGGAGAGATCCACATCTAAGTTCAAGCAGCAGGTCTCCGTGTGGATCTTTTAAACCTTGGATTCCATCATCTCAGTGGAGCCACATCATTTTTATAGATCGGGTAGTCCGTCGCTGAAATTGGCGTTTAGACGCAGATCAGAGGGGGAAGGGTTAGGCTGTTTCCTCACCGCGAGATATGGGCTTACATCCAGGGTTGGGAGCCATATTTGTTGTGATAGATGTTGCCATGTGATTTTTCTGCCGATAATTCTCTTGCAGATTATCTAATTTGTCAGAGATTTTTGGTTTGCCATCTCTGGAGAGGTACCGATTTGATCTTTTTCTTTCCATATTGTTGTAGGTCTGGGTGGTGGTGGTAGAAGTGTTTTGAGAAGAGTCCCTCCAGGGCTCACAGGAGAATGGACTTCATTCTTTGCCACTCGGCTGCGCCCTTATATAGATATATGAAAATGTATAAGGACTACATTAGCTAGAATAATAGTATTCTTCGCCTAATTAGTAGGTAAAATAGTCTTTTATTTCATCAATGCACTGACTCAGAAAAGGCTACATCTAGCCAGGCTGGATAGCTACTCAGAAGGCTATTTTGAAATACAAGCACCTTGCAGCAGAGGTAAAGAGGTGGGGTTATTTGTTAACTTACCTTTGTAAATTCCCCTACGTGCAATATCCTACCCATCAGAGCATCCGATTCAGATGCTCGACATTTTTAGAACCTTTTTCAATGATTTATTTTTTATTTTTTTTAGCTTCACAGCAGTTTTGGTTCAGACTATCTGACTGCACTGACATTAGCTGTAGTTGGATTCATTAAGGCAATTTTGCTTCATAATGTATCAAAAGATATATGTAGTTGGTATATATTTTTGGAAGCATTTATAATAAAAAAATGGTATCTACTTTTTTTAATACCCTGATTAAGTGTGAAAGGTTTACTTAAGCACAATCTAACAAAAAAAGCAACATCAAGAAAGAAAAGAGGGCGCTTAAAAACCCCGAAACATGTGACTTTCTGTTGGCCTCTAGGATGGCAGCCTCTAAGGGAGAGAAGGGACGAATTTGAGGACTTGAAATTCCCCTCAAGTGACTATGTTAAACCCAATATCTTGGTTTTCTGTTTGTTCTAATTAAGACATTTGAATCCTACAACTTGACTTTGAGATGTCTGCTTGTCTGCTTATCCCTCTGCCGCGGTAGTGTGTTGCGTACGTTTCTGCTAACTTTAACTAGATCACATATGTGTTTCTGAAAGCTTGCCACTGTGTGATTCTGTGTTTTGTGGACAACGACATGGTGTTTTATATGAGAGTGCATTGTAAAATGCATTTAGTCCAAATATTTGTTTTTACCATAATGTGTTCGTAAAGCATAACTATTTTTGTGAACATAACCTTGTTTGTACTCCTTTTTTTTGTGGAGAAATTTCAAAATATCAAATCTATTAATGACACACAACTCCATTCAACGGTTAGTTGAAGGCAGTCTCTGAGCAACACTTATTCATATTTGGAGGAATAACCACGTGCCAATTTGTCCCCAAATTCAAGAGGTTTGAGAACAATGTAGCTTACCTAAACCTCACACTAATAGTTTGTCAAACCACTTATGAAATGCATCTTGTTGAAGAATTGTTGATTACTTATGTTTGAAAGTATATCTGCCTCTTACAAAAAGAGGAATGGTTTTAATTTCTTGCAGAATCATGATCTCCTGCCAATGTTTACTGATTGACAAACGTCAATGTCCGTGTATGGATTAGGGCATGTTTTACTGGGAGAAAATGAAAAGAAATTTAACTCCATTTAAGTCTTTTATCTTTGTTGAAGTTCAACAAATGTATGTTTGTTTTGATCCTCGTTTCTATTATCTCATGTCTAACTCTGCTCTTACTTTTCGCTAGGAGAAACTGGGACCTTCAGAATGGAAGTGGACATAAATGGAGATGTCAGGACTTCTAGGTCTACCCTTCCCTTACCATCCTCAGCCGAAGGTCTTTCCCCAGCCAAATCTGATTCAGAGAAACCTCGCTGCTCCAGCACTCCGTGCTCCCCAATGCGACGGACTGTGTCTGGCTACCAAATCCTGCACATGGATTCTAACTATTTAGTTGGCTTCACAACTGGCGAGGAGCTCTTGAAACTTGCTCAGAAATGCACAGCAACAGAAGATGGCACTGGTGATCTTTTACCTGCCTGGCGCCCCAAACAGCTTGATACGGGACTCCCGCGTGTCTCACGTCTATACAGAACCAGAACCCGGTACTATCAGCCATATGAGATCCCAGCAATTAATGGACGCAGGCGACGGCGGATGCCAAGCTCTGGAGATAAATGTAGTAAGGCTGTGCCCTACGAACCCTGCAAAGCCTTGCATGGTCCTTTGCCTCTTTGCCTTCTGAAAGGTAAGCGTGTACATTCGAAATCCCTGGACTACCTCAATTTAGACAAAATGAACATCAAGGAACCGGCTGACACCGAAGTGCTGCAATATCAACTTCAACACCTCACCCTCCGAGGGGACCGTATGTTTGCAAGAAACAATACATAGGTGGATAGTCCCTTCTTGAAGCTAAAGCCAGTTGGATTGAAAGAACAACTTTTCGAAAATAATCCAATATTGTACAATGCACATGGCTATCCACCCTACGTGGGTGTATCAGCTATGTGGATAAACAGTTGCACTGTTTTATTTGAACAAACTTGAACACTGTCGAAATCGGGTATTGTAAAAAACGGTAAGCAAGCATTATTTGAAAAGGTTTTAGGAGATTGCCTCGGATGCACAAACTTTACTTTGCAATCCATTTGTAAGACCATGCATAGGTGGAGATTCAAGATATCCTGGATGGAAAATGCCATGTCTTTTCAGAAATCGGAGCCCGCCTGCTCGATTGTCGGCAACTTTCTTTGCATTGCTTTTAGGTATTGCTATAGGACAAGCACTCAGATACTTTAAACAAAATCCTAAATCAATTGATATCTACTTCCAAAATATCTTTGTTAATCACTGACACACCTTTAAGTAAACATAATTGAGATTAGACAACCTCCTTTTCTTCGACTTGATCTGGTCGAAGTACATTGCAATCAGTTAATCATTTCTTGTGATTGTAATGCCATTCTGTGTTTTGGACTAGTGATGCTGTTCCTAGTCGATTTAGTTGGAATCTCGAAAAATGAAACAAAGGAACTAATGTGTACCCAGTTCAGATGTGTTTTGTTCCATGCGGTAAGGACAAGTTCTTCATCCCTGCCCTCAATCTTTTGGTGGCTTCCCTTTTGAACCTTCTTTTTTATTGAGGTGTGTTTTGTGTGTGTGTGGGGTGGGTTCAGATTTTACGGGTAACATTCTGGATCGCCATTTCGCAAGTGAATAATGTTTTGCGTTTTAGTTATAGTTAAATAAAATTACTTTTTTAAAAGGTTTTTTTTTTTAAAACCCTGCAGTTGTGCACTACGTGGGATTACAATACAAATCCTGGCTAAGTCCAAGAGCACCTGCCGATTGACAGGATCCAGCAGAGTTGTATAGAGCAACCAAGTTCATTACGTTGCATAGGTCAGCCAACATTTAGACTGACTGTGACTTTTTAGCACGGTTTTCGGTTAACTGAGCACTCCTCCTTTGAAACACGACCAGACTGCATGAGTGTTAAGCAGACCAATCGCGGGAAGTGATTATTTAAAATAATAAAATATTAAAGTAGCACAAATGCATCAGATCTGTTGAATACTTATGGGTTTTAATGCAGTACATTGAAATAGTTCTAGTAGCATGTGAAAATCATGTTTGAATGACACCTTTCACAAATCTTCCAGAATTTGGTTGTTCTGTATCGGTCAGTGGTGGAAGAGTTAAAACATTTTTTTTTAAAAAAAGAAGGTAAAGTAAATGATAGAACAGGGAAGGCTTGGAAGTGTGGGGGTATTTAGAGCGGCTTTTAAAAGGAAATCGATATGAAATGCCATTTATCACACAGAACTATAGTGCTAGAATGGGAGGTGTCTTGAATTCTATTTTCTATGCAGCTGTGTCTGGCAGCTGCTCTTTTCAGCAGAAAATTCGGTTCCACCGCCTTTGTAATTCTGCTGTGCTTCAATTAATGATCACGTGTAGCCTCTGGATATTGTGTATGCGTTCCAACTAAAGTGTGCTCCCTGGCTTACATGTCAATCTGCCAAGAATACGTAGATCAGTGGAGTCCTGCTGCAGAACTGCGCCATTACGACCCAAACATTTCCATGTCTCCTTTTATGAGCAGCACCTGGAAGTAAACCTGGTGCTTGCAGGTCTCACGTCCGTATCCGGTCAATCCGGTCTGTTCCATTCACTGGGCGGTACTTGTAAAAACCAAGCTCAGACACTATTGAATTGGCTCAGGTCTTGATGTCCTAGTGTCTCCGCAATAACCTTACACATACTCTTAAGACCTACATGAACACAACTGTCTACTCCCATTCAAAATACTATTTGCAATTGACTTTTCAGGACATTGCAAAGAATCATAGTGGTCGCATTCCCAAATCACGTGACTGTTGATATTGTTTTCAATTTACAAAAGGGTAACAAAATAACGGAAAATATAAAACCACGTTTATTTCGGGTCTACGAGATGAGGACATGTATGTTTTTTATGGAATGGGCCTCGTTTGCATCCAATATAATTGTTAATCCCAATAAATGCATACTTTTTAAATCAAAATGGTCTCGTCCTCACTGTCCCCTTTTTCATATGCCACTAAATGGCTCTCCCACAGCCTGTCCCAGGTTTTAGCTTGAACGTTTTACCTGGACTGGTTTCCATTCGCCTCACATCTTCGTGTAAGTGCTTGCTCCCTTATCGGCGTCTGTGCTGCTGTCTGGAAAGGGCGTGCAAAACCGTCCTGCCACCAAGGTATAGACGTCCATTTCAGAGTGCAAAAAGTGGTCTTTTTCTGTTTAGGAAAGGCATCGTGTATGCGGTCCTATTTCAATTTGCTTTTATCGATGTATTGCTAAGAATGCTTAAATTGCCACAAGCCATTGGCCTGAAACGTTAAGGAAAAACATTCAGCTTCTGAAAGCTTTGACGTAGCGTCGCATCCCATAACCAAAAAGCCAGTTTTGTGTGAATTTAACCACTCTTTTCTGCCCAGTATATGCATTGCACTTTTTTTCTACTATTAATTCATAAAATACTATTTATTGGGAATGCTTCCCATTATAGCATGTTAATTGCAGACACATAGTGAACCGCGTGTAAGATTTTCTATCATTGTATCCTGTAGACTTTTGAAAAATACATAATATTGATTTTGATGACTGGGCATTTAGTTTCTCCCGGCACTGCCGCTCTAGGACTTCATGAAATGGAGTATCAGGTTAGTTTACAATCTTTCTTTTGGCAATGTTAACTGCCACAAATTACCTTGAAAATGGATATGTTATGTTATGTTAAAGGTACTTATACAGCGCACCGTCACCAACGGAATTGGTCCCAAAGCGCTGTGGCGGATCTGTAAACAGGGAGGACGGGTAGGGTTAGTCGGGAGGAGGGGAGCAGGAGAGTGGGAGAAGTGATGTGCTGTGCTGTTGGCAGCTTCAGCTCAGTATATACCGAGTGCTGGGCATTGGTGCTAGTATCGGATCGGGGGAAACCTCGAGCGCTGTAGGTTATGTTTATGTGTTGTTGATGCAGGAGATATGTAAATCATCCTGCTTGAACCACTCTTAACCCTAGTGTTTGCCCTGGCTATTACTGCAAAATAGCTGATCATTAAAAAAAAACAGAGTTAAAGAAGAAAACTGTTTAACAATGACATGAAATTGATGTACATGTGCGCTTCTGTGCAAACTTATTGGAAGTTTAAGCCCACCCAGACGTGTTTGTTTTGCCCTCTTTTTCCCAGGCATCTAAGCTCCATTTAGTCGCTGCAAAAGCTTGTACATGTAAATTTGCCTGGAGGAAGCAGCAGGCTACCGTAGCTAACCCGTTTTGCAGAACTATAGGTTCCATTGCCAAAAAGGATTTAGGAGTTATTCTGACTTACTTCTGAAGCAAGACTGTTTGGTATACCGTTGTTTCATCGACAGTCCTTTTTACGACTGCCTTTTTTACGAGTAAAGAATTACGAAAAAGGTCATTGAAATTTTGGTGAGTGGGAAAGGGCAGATAAGAGGTTGGGGGGGTGTCAGGAATATTTAAAAATGTGTGGGGAGGAGGGTTTGGGGGTGCAACCCCCACAAAACAATTGATGACTTTTTTCGTAATTGTGTAACATCGAACAGACTGTTTGATTCATAGAGAAGTTAAAACGCTGGTCGTTCCAGGGTTAAGTCAAAGCCAGGAGCAAGTCTGAGTTACTAACAATAAAATATTTGTGAATTGGTCGCTCTCTAACTTTTTGTAATAGCCCCATTATGTTTCAGGAAGAGACGGCAGATGGCTCAACTTTGTATATTTGCAATGTTTGCAACACGTTCTTCTGACCTGCACTTGAGAAACCCTGCCTGCGTGTAATTGCTGGCATTATGTCGCATATAGAAGCTGAAAGATGTGTTTGGAAGCTTCACCCATGCACATACCCAAAAATCAGTTGGCCCCATTTCTTATTTCATTATCACTTTTTGCCACTTTTGCCCATCAGTCGCACAAGCCCACTGCTGGGCAGCAGTGGGAAAGTTTTGATGAAGGCTCTTCTGTCCCAATGTTCCGATATGATCCATATGCATTATTGTAATGGCCATCTATAAACTGAAACTATTGGAGTACAGCTAGGGAGAAATGGTTTATGAGGAGGCACACAAAGCTTCTAGGTGTTATTTGGTTATTTACACACCCATTGACTGCTCCTAGCCAAGCTAATCCCTATGGCCATTCCCACCCACTTCCTGCCCCTCTCCGTCCAAAACGAATCTTCCTGGGATCTCTGTGAGCTTGCTTTATCAAGCCTTACCTTGAAAGTTTGTGCTCGAATTGCCTGCCAGCATTTTTTCAAAGCAGTCTTCTGAGAGTTAATGACTTAATTAAAGCTGTAAACACGCCACTGGTGTAAAAAAAATGTCTTAACCAGGTCTGCTTCCAACCACTCGTTTTCTATAAACACTGCGTGCCCTTCACTGAAGTCGTGTTAAAAGCAAGCATTGGCAAAACTAACAGTTTTGCCTTGTGTACAAGTATTGCGCATTTGCCAGGCACTGCTAATAGATGCCCATGGCACTTGCACCATTTTGCTGTAGCTACCATTGATGGGCAGTAATACCATTACATTCGTGCCTGACAAATGCATTTCCCAAGCCTACACAAAAGCCAAAACTGTTTGCATTGCCAATGCTTGATTAAGAAAGTCATTAGTGGTTCAACATGGCCACAGCACTAATGCTCTGTTGTGAATGCATATGCCGGGGTAATTCATGATTTTTCGATAGCTGTGCTTGCCTCTGTAGATATGAAAAATATGGCAATATCCAGACCTTCCATTTTGTTCCTTTTACTTCATGGTTGTGTCCGGTCCAGTGTGGACATACACATGGGTCAACCCTCTGCTAAAGTTGTTTGTATGGAAGGTTTCGATTGAACGAACAACCACTTGGAAACTGTGTAGACCATAGTTTTTCAGCCTGCCGTGCCATTAAACAACGGGAAAGACCATATGCAAATTAGGCTTGGCCCCACCCCAAAACCTTCCATCAACCTTCAGTTTTGCAAAAGTCACACCGAGTGGGACAGGTATTCCCAGACATGGTCCTGAGGCTGCTGTGCCTAGAGACCCATGTTAGATTTCCCCAATGAAGTTAACGCATTTCGGGGGTTGCAGTTTTGCCCTTAAGAGGTGTTGCCTAAAAGTTAAAGCTGGACTGCCCGTTATGGGGTAGTACCAAGCCTAATTTGCATATGTTTTTTTTCTGTTCTGTAATGGCATGGCAGGCTGGAAAACTAGTGTGGAGGGGTGCCCAGAAAAAAAAGCAACTGGTTATGATTAATTCGACCTCCCAGCTATCAACATTCAGTTTTGCAAGGGCTGCCATTTTTGCATTTTTTGGTACATCGTCCTCGGCCCCCAGCCATGTCAAGCAACCTGGCAAGATGGCAAACATCTAGGTCACGTAATGGCGGCCAGTGTAGCAAAGTGCTCCTGTGATGTAGGAACTTACTGTTCCTTCAGGCCTCCCATTTGTTTGGGAGCAGGCACCAGTGAAGGATACTCCACTCATTACTCATCAGGGGTTTGATCCCTTTGTCCCCAGGTACAGTTGTCCACACCTATGAAAATGTCCTTACAGCTCATGGTGGATCACCCACCTACCTATCGCATCACCATTGTTTTTACTGACTCCTAGCACTCTCTGGAGCGGGGTCTTTCTTGAGTTCTGTTCTGAAAGACCTCCTTGACGCAACCTCTTCCACTGCCTCCGGCAGCTTTGGATGATAAGTTCTTTGTGAAATTCACAGGCCTTTTGTATTCATGAGGTTACTTCAATGACATGAGAGAAATGCAGCTGACCCTTTTGGATCCTCATACCTTCCCTCCGTTCCTTTAAGTGCCCTGGCCCTAGTTATTACTGTGGCGCCAACTCCTACTTGCAGGCCTTTGGGTGTACAGACAAGGCAGCCACGTTAAGACAACAAGCTAATTCCATGCCGAAAGCATGTTTCGAAATTGTGTTTCAAATAGCAGACGTGTTTATAATAGAATTACCCGTTTAAATCGCCCTGTTTGCAAAACGGCCTTTTTAAAACAACCACTCTATTGTCATTTTATCTCCCATTTGCTGCTGCTAGAGTGGCTAAGGGGAGAGTGTTTGCAGATTTCTGTGGTAAGAGGCCGGGCCTGCAATGCTTTCTGTAAGCAGGTGCTATTAAATCCTACTTTTTTTCATCAAAAGAGAAGGCATTGGAACTTTGCCGAGTGCAACACATGTAGGTACAGCTCTCCTCAAATGTACGATAACCTTTGATCTGTTCAGCACTGCTCGTTGTACACTAATGCTGAACATCCACCACATTCTGCACTTTCTGAGTGTGCCCTGGGAAAATGGTTCCTTCAGTCAACCATGAACTGACAAGAGACTATCACCAACCCTCATTCTCCATTAACTTAGATAGCTGTTATTGGATGTGCTTCAACCTTAAGACCTTAGTTTTTCTAAATGTATTCAAAGTTAACTAAAGCCATATTTTGCAGCAAACTAGCATCCGTGCAATTTACAGCAGGGCGTATGTGCACATGTTTTCCCATTCTTTTGTATATACCTTGCTGGGTAACATGTAGCACTTTTTCCCCATCACTTCTTGTACTGAGGCAAGAAAGAGTATTGATGAGCACTGTACATCCGGTTTTTACGTTCACACACATTTCTTCAGAGTACATAGCACCAAAAACAAAGGGATATGTCCACAGTGTGAACCAAATTACCTTTTTGCTCTCATGTCGCTTTCATTACAGTGGATGTTCTCATGAAAAAAAATCCCCTTCTAGCAGATCTTGTTGGTCCTCTCTTGAAAACGCAATTGCTACAGGCCCGTGAACACTACCCTGTAGAATAACTACAGATGTCCCTTCTAGTTGACCGTTTGGCAGCCATCTTGGTTGTCCTGTAATTTGGGGCATTTTTCTTCGGTCTACTGGACATGGATGTTGCAGCTCTGTTTTATTTTTTATTGCAAATAACCGACCTGCAGTTAAGAACAATTCTAGTGTGAATTGCGGTTATCTTTTATTTAATAGAAAAATAATTCTGCCAGATAACCTTGTTTAAAGAGATACACCATTGATATGTATTTACCATGTGGACCCCGTCCTAATTTTGACATTGAAATAAAAATATGATGTAAAATCGTGTGGTTTTCTTTGATTTCGAATACAGTGGCAAAGAAAGATAGTTTGTAGTTTTTATTTTGCACAGCTGATTTTGCTTGGAGGGTTTTCTGCTCAGTGCTAAACCTGTAGAAGAAAGTGAGCTTGGATTTGTATCTGTTTAATTAATTGCAGCTTCAAGACTAGTGTGATCAATGCAATGGAAGTCTTCACTGCCACACTCCACACCTTTTAGAAGGTTAATAACGCTTACAAATAAAAAGGTCTATGCTGTTGAGTCTTCACTAATCCACAGAAGTAGTAGTGTTTTGAAGATAGCTTCCCTCCTAACTAAATAAGGCTCAGAAGGACCACACTCGAAGGAGAACTGCATCTTTAATGTGCCCTGGACGTTTTTTTGAAGCAGCCTGGAATTTCCGGCGTACCTCTCTTCAGAAGATATTGTAGCCATTTACAAAAAGGACCAAACTGAAAGTAGCCCACCGCTACAGTGGAGAAATAACGGGCATAATGAAATCCGTTCATTCGCTAAAGTACCTTTTTTAAACAAAAATGTTCAAACCTAAAGAAACTGGTATTAAAAGACTTGAACCAGATCAGAGGATGCTGTCCGGATTCGCAGGATACAGAAGTGGATGCAAAATGTCTGACAAATATCGAACTGGTGAGATCGTTGAGCATTTGTTGAAGGCATGTCTTGAAATCTAGAGTCGGATTTTTTAAGCTATGATGATTTTCATTTAACATCCAATTGCAAGTTGTCCCCAAACAATGAAATCAAGCAATAAAGAAAAGAAAAACATACATTTAAGTCAAATCGAAAGAATAAAAGGGAGAAGACCACTCCAGCAGCACAACTATGCAATATTGATTAGCCCCACATCATTTGGGACAGATTCCAGCCCATTCAAGTTAATCCCAACGGTAATTGAATACTTGTTTATTTTAACTTGTTTTTAGCATTGCCGGTTTATTTGGTAAGTTCTGATTGTTCTGTATGTAGTCAATAAATCGGGACCACACTTGGATATAATTTGCAAATTGTTTAGCAAGTAATGCAGTTATCTATTGTCCACAGATTGAATGTCACTTATTTTAACACACTAGTAAACTATAATCGTGCCATCACGATTTTTCCAAAATTGGGCCAAACGGAAGCATGCAGTAATAAGTAGGTGCACAAGCAATTTGACGTTGTAACCTGTGATGGGGGTATTTGCCTTAAGCGTCTGTTACCCAAATGAGTGCGAATGGATCCATGAGCAACTAAACCCTGAACAGACTCCTTATTCTTTTTTTTTTTTTTCCAGGACTTCCTTCCAACGCAACTGGAATTTGTGGTATCCCCACCACAAGTGTTCCACACTTTAGATTTCTCCAGTACAAAGGATCTGAATGGGGGTATATGTTTTGTAGACGCTGGGTGACGCGTGACTGCAAAGGCACATTACATATGCTCATTGTCGGATGGGTGTGCATCTCAATTTATGGCCTCTTTCCCAAAAACGAAACCAAGACTCTTCTGGGACAGAGGTCCCCAATTCCTTTTTCCATCTGGACATCTATGGAAATTTACCATCATAGGAAGTCGTCTAGCAGTTGGTACAATTAGGGATATACTTTTTTAGATTCCCAAAACCACTGACGGCTCTAATGCCCTCAGTTTCTGGGACCCAGCAGTTCAGACACCCAAAAGGGAAACACAATTGCCTACTTGTGTTTAGCGATAGCACTCTCCTTCCCTTAACTGGATTTTGGTTTTGCATTCCTCGAACATTAGGGTATCCCATTGGAGTATAGCTGGTTTAACAGGAATATCCTCTGTCTTCTCAGCTATCCATGGTGAGGCATCTGGTTTATCTGTAATGGGTGTGAGGGAGACGAAGCCCACATGGCGTGCTCAGCTGCTTAAGGCCCTATCCCCATAGCCAGACAACAGGAAGTGGAAGCTAAAAGGCAGCCACCCAGATTATTGCCCACGTAGTGAGAAATCTAGCTTGAACAGCGAAGTGTTTGTCTAACCCTTTCTCTGATGTCCTATTCCCCTTCCTGCAAAATTATGGCAGTTCCTGTGTGCAAGGATTGGACCAAAGCCATTTTCTCAGTAAGAGGAACAAACCCCTCAACTGTAAATGGTTAGTGTAGCAGCACATGGTTCCACCCTCCAACAGGCGCTTCCTCCAGCCTCGCACCGAGTCATTTTCTCTGCAACAGATAAAACAGAGCCCTCAGCAATAGTATGTCTGTGCACTTTTATTCTCCCTTGCGCTTTTCTGTTCAAACCTTTTTTTCCTTTCCCCCTTCAGCTCCTGGTGGTGCTGCATTGTCATTTGCTGTCTGTTAAAGCCTGTTTCTTGCCTGCATGTGCTAAAACAAGTAGGTGCCTGATGTGAACTTGCACTCTCTCTGTCTCACTGATAAAGTGGCGTGACCGTGTTGGTGCATGATGCACACTCTGGTCACTTACTTGTAGCCTGCAGCAGTGGAAGAAGCTGTTCTCCTAGCCAACTCGACAGCATGTAAGGGACTTACGTGAGATGAAGAAACAGCAAACATTAACAACCCTTCCTCCCTTAATGGCACTCCAGACAAAGAACGCCTTCCCATGATCCCCCTGTTTTGGGAGGGGTACTAGTGATCCCATGGCTTGGTGAGATTCCTCAGAGGTTCCCCTATCCGGGGCTCATTCTGGAATTGACCCCAGAGTTCTCTGTTCTGGGGCTCAATCCAGTCATGCACCCAAGGTTCACCACTTAGTCTAAGACCAGGCCAAAGACTGAGGTTTCCAGAAAATGGGACTAAAACCAGGATGTTGCCTGATTATCATTCTAAGATGGTTGAAAGGGGCTAAACGTTTGCTGGCTCCTCCAAAAGGTTGCACCAGTACATTTTTCCAGCACCCATGCTGAGGTTCCCCAGACACACAGTCCATGACTACATCGTAATCCTCCTCGGCCCCCAGCCATGTCAAGCAACCTGGCAAGATGGCAAACATCTAGGTCACGTAATGGCGGCCAGTGTAGCAAAGTGCTCCTGTGATGTAGGAACTTACTGTTCCTTCAGGCCTCCCATTTGTTTGGGAGCAGGCACCAGTGAAGGATACTCCACTCATTACTCATCAGGGGTTTGATCCCTTTGTCCCCAGGTACAGTTGTCCACACCTATGAAAATGTCCTTACAGCTCATGGTGGATCACCCACCTACCTATCGCATCACCATTGTTTTTACTGACTCCTAGCACTCTCTGGAGCGGGGTCTTTCTTGAGTTCTGTTCTGAAAGACCTCCTTGACGCAACCTCTTCCACTGCCTCCGGCAGCTTTGGATGATAAGTTCTTTGTGAAATTCACAGGCCTTTTGTATTCATGAGGTTACTTCAATGACATGAGAGAAATGCAGCTGACCCTTTTGGATCCTCATACCTTCCCTCCGTTCCTTTAAGTGCCCTGGCCCTAGTTATTACTGTGGCGCCAACTCCTACTTGCAGGCCTTTGGGTCCCCTCTTTTGGGGATCCCTCCTCGGCTCCTCCACATCAAAGCATCTTGGCCTAGTCCTGGTACAGACCACGTGGAGGAAACTGGAGGAACTTCCCTCATCAGTAAGAGCTTTCCATTAAAGAGTTTCTGGACTGATGGAATTTCTCAACATTTCGGTACCTGTGGTCCCTCTTGCAGAGCAGGTGGGTATTGGTGGTTGTCTTTATGTCACAAGACTGAAAGATCAGCAGTTCCTATGCAGAAGGATGTCATGGCGGAAGCCCTTATGATTTGGAAGAAGACTCCCCTGTGTTGGTTGTGAATGAGGTTGGATATAAGTTACTGTTCTCTGCCCTTTTAGACCCCATGTCTTGCCTCCCACCTCAATCTCCGCCACTATGTTTTGTGGTGGCAGTGGCTACTCTCCATTTAGCTGCTTCTGTCCTTAGGGGAAGGAGAACAAAATAATCAATGTCTACCAGAATATGTTCTTTCATCTTTGCCAGGCCAATTGCAAAAGCGCCACTTGGAGCTGCCAACCAGCAGCTTAGGCAGCAACTGGCACCTTTTTAGAAGCTCTTCCCCACAAATGGGAGGTCTTAAGGCCATGTGTAGTTTAAGCAAGGCAAGTCACAAAGGACCTATTACTACAGGCAGCAGTCGATAATCTATCAGCGAGGATCATTTAGTCGGAATGTGCTTTGGGCGTCAAACCTATATGAGGGCTATGAAATTCAATTTGGGTGTGCATGATAGCATCCTGGATCCAACCCTTGAGGATGTGATATGATATATTTTATTTCTATCGAGCTCGTACACAAGTGTTCAGAGTGCGACGAGGCAAGGGAGGGGAACAGGGGAGAAACAAAACGATCTTACTAGGCCCAGTGACATTGAGAATGCGTAAGTGCATGTGAGAGGGAGAGGGGAAAAGTGCATTGAAGGGGGAAGTAGTGAAAAGTGCGCAGCAAGGAGAAACGGATAAATAAATAATAAAGGCAACAAACAGTGGTAGTGCAGCCAGCAAATTGCAAGTGCTGGGTTTAGGGCAGCGGACAGGGCATGTCTGTTAAGTGCAGGAAGAAAAAAGGGGCTGGCTGTATGGGTACAGAGACAGACCCCAGTGCATGGAGTGGCACGGAGGCAGTGCAGGATGGTGGCAGGGTGACCAGGTACCTGGGCCCGGGAGATAGAGGGTAGACAAGGTGCACGCTGCCGAGAGAGAACAGATCAACAGGGGAAGTGGGGGGCGAAGGCAGAAGCAAAGAGGAAGGTCTTGAGGTGCTTCTGGAACAGGAGATGGTTCTCAAGTTTCAGAGTGGCAGGGAGGCTATTTCAGAGGGAGGCCCCAGCCGAAGACGGAGATCTACCCCTAGCTTGTTTCTTTGAATAACGAGTGACCCTGAGGGAGTTGGAGGATGAGGAGCGAAGAGCTCGAGAGGGGAGGTATTTGCAGAGGAATAGCTGAAGGTATTTCGGTCCCCAACTCCAGAAAGCATTGTGGACAATGCAGAGGGTTTGGAATGTAATCCTTGTATCCACTGGGAGCCAATGGAGAGATACGATCCCAGGGCTTGAGGCCAAGGACAAGTCTTGCAGTCCTGTTCTGGATTAGTTGCAGAGGGCGGAGAGTAGAGGCAGGTAGATTTAGAAAGAGGCTGTTGCAATAGTCCAACCTAGAGAGAACCAGAGTTTGGGAGACGGTGAGCTTCTGGGGGAAGAAGAGGAAAGGCTGAGTACCTCTGAGGAGGTGCAGTAGGTAGTTTGACTTTTTAGAGACATCAGAGATATGAGCGGAGAAGGAGAGGGTGGTGTCAAAAATGACCCAGAGGTTTTTAGCCTCGCAGGTTGGGGTAGGAGGAGGCCCAAGGGAGGCCAATGTGAATGTTGTTCGCTCATTGGCGGAGGAGGAATTGCTAAAAAAGACAACTAGTACTCAGACTTCAAAATTAGTAGTCCTGGCAAAGCCATATCGCAGCCATGTTTTACCTGGAAAAAACATAGAGTCCCAGGTCGCCCCATCTTGCCATGCTGATAGGAGGGCTGCGTGAATGGGCTATAACCCATGATGTAAGAGTTCAGTTGCTGCATCTGCCGAGTAAATCCAAGCAGTTGGAATTTATGGTCCTTGAATGGGAGTTCCACCCTTTGATGGTACAGGAGCTTTTTGCAGGGTGAGCATTTCCACTGGTGGATGATTTTACCACCCCGTCAGTCTCGGAACATTTCATTACCTTCTAGAGGGACATGGTAGTGCTTGGCGCCCATCCTTCCTTTAACCCAAGATTATGTTGGAGTTCCACATAAATCGGGCGATCACTCTTCTGAGATTTAAACCTAACCCCTCCTTAGAAGATTGCTTAAGGCAAGCCGTCCTGGTTAGGGCCTGTCTGTTTAGATCCTATTGTGAATTTTGCAGGATCCTGAATATCACTAAGAAAGGACTTTGTTCTTTCTTAGTGATATTCACGCAATAAGCTACCTTTTGAAGACCACCATCGCCTTCTGGTTTGTTTCATACATCAGAGAAAGCTAAACGTGCCAAAAGTTGGCCCTTCCTAAGGAGATATATATATATATATATATATATATATATATATATATATATATATATAGTTAGAGCAAAGGTGGTGCCTGTTGCCTTTCAGAGGCATGCTCTTGGGAGATAATGACCAAGACTGCCATGTGTGCTTTGCCTTTTGTAAAAACTAGTCCTAGGACTCCAGTTCCCAATTGAATGCACTGTTTGGGTGGAATGTTGATGAACCTCGTTGGTTCGTCAGTTTAGGTCCACCCTCCTCTGTGCAAGTATAGAGAAAGGGGGATTTGTTATCTGAGTAAGTTACTCACCATAGTGATTACTGTACTCCTAGTCCATAGCCCCTCCCTATATTTGTTTTCACCGGTTCCTGTTAAACTAGACATCAATCGAAATGCCCTAGGCAATGGAAAAGGACTGGCAAGTCTGGAGGACCATGGCCACATTCACAGGTGTGCATGGCTTTGCAAACTAATATAAAATGGGGGATTTTTGTCTTGCTCAATTCCCAAGCATTGCATGCTGGAACTCCCACAAGTATTGATTGTGGAGGAGGGTCTATATTCCAGGAGTAAAGTAATCACTATGTTGTTTAACATTTACCTATGGGCCACCCCAATATTTGGCTGATTTCGGATGCAAATAGATGTTGCTTAAGAAAATGTGACCCCCTCCTCCTACCCTTAGGCCACCTTGAAAAGCAGTGCTCATTAATACTTTGCAATGGACTCTGGATTTTTTTTTTTTTTTACCAAGAACATTTTTCCTTAAAGATGGTTCAGAGTTTTTTCTGGAATTTTAACTGGCAGGGTTGGAACATATAGAGTCATTCAAAAAATCGCAATGTAGTGTGCACACCTACTCTTAAACAGAGTTTATATTAATACTTTTAGAGTATTACAAATTGGCACACCGTTGATACTGATCAAAGTCAGTCATGAATTCAAGCAACATTAATTATGTTTTCAGCAAAGCATATTCATATTTGTGAAATGGTAATACAGAAATCTTTGCATTTTCATTTTTAGTAAACATTAGAAAGGACCACTGAAGGCATTATATCATGTCAAACCATTCTGATTTCAGATCCATACTGCTCTCTTTAGAACACCAATTTCTATCTGAACACTTTGTGATATTATACAAATTCGACAAAGAATTGTACTGCTTTACCCTCTTGGACAAAAGGTAAGCTTTGAGCTTCTATGCTTATTCCTTCAGATAGAATGTTGTCCATGCATTCATTAATTTGTACAATCCATCACCTGTTTGATCTTTATCAATAGGTGATGTTAAAAGAACAGAATTGCTTACCCATCCCAAGAAGTCGTCATCTTTAAGAGTCAGCAAGGTGAATGAAAATTGAGTACCATATGATATAAGATTTCAAATTCAATAAGATATAGTTGTCAAATTAGAAATATTGACTTTATTCTTTATTCTTCAGATTTATTGTGAATTTTGAAGAGACCACACACTGAAATTGGCTTCTGATGAAGGGTTTTCCCTGAAACGCGCTGAGCACTGGTCATAAGCCTGGAGCACAGTTGCATGTCAAATATCACATGTTTCGGTTTCTATAAATACAGGATTTTACATTTTCACACATACATGGATCATATCAGATTGTACCTGAGGCCCATATGTCTTTGGGTTTCCTCGTGGGAGAGACGAGTAATAAAGCCCTCCTCACACTCATTGATATAGGTCAGGTCGTTAAGCCATGATTGTAAGGTGGGAGCTGTCCTAGATTTCCAGCATCGGAGGATGTTTCGTTTTGCCACTGCAAGGGCCACATTAAATAGCCTTTGTGTCTTGATGGGTACGTTCCTGATATCGCTGAGTAGGTATTTCGGTGTCGTGGGAGGGATGGGGATGTCTAGTATGTCACTGAAGGTGTTTGCAATCCTTACCCAAAACTCGAGAATAGGTGGGCATGCCTAGCACATGTGGAATGAGTTGGCCTCACTACTATGGCATTTGAGGCAGCTGGCCGATTGACAGCACAAAACCTCGCCGTTTTTGGGGCGGGGGTGTAAAGTTTAGAGGATTTAGGATCCTGAATTGCGTTAGCCTCAAATTTGCGTTGAGGGACACTTTGGTAAGATGGCAGTGTTAGGCCCATTGTGTGTTGTCCAATGTTCTGCTCGGGTCTCTTTCCCAAATAGCCTTTATTTTGTTACGTGTGGGGGTATGGATCTGTATGATTCTATATAATTTAGAGGTGCCACAACTAACCCCGGATGGTGTCATAACGGCCTGTATGAATGGATGAGGTATAATTTCACTCAGGACAGAGGGCCACTGCGGGCGGAATGCCGCTCTCGTCCTGTGGTATTGCAGCGCTTTAGAGGGACCTTGCCTGTGTTGAGCACTTTTTAATTTTTAATGTTTATTCAAAATGATTATGCACAACGATTTGACAACTATGAATATTCTTTGCTTAAAACATAATTAAAACATAATTAATGTTGCTTGAATTCTTAAATGACGTTGATTAGTACCAACAGTGTGCAGAGGAGGATAAAGTCCAATACTAATCTGTAAATAGTCAAGGCATTTTGGGGCGCCAGTTGAAAGCAAGTCTCCATTATAACTCTAAAATTACATCTGGGGGCCAGAAATCTACATGCAATTTTGAATAGTTGCTAGTAATACCCGAACTCTCAGAAACAGTTACTTTTATGAACTGTATTGGGAGGGAAGATCCTGAGTTTCAGAAACCGCATTAGATCATTGTCTTACAACCCAAACCTATGTGAGGTGTCTTGGCAGCCTTGTACTTTTTTCCAGAAGCTCCATAAACTGAGCAGAAATTGGGGCAGAGAGAGGATAACCTTGGGTATGTGTCTGTGTGATGTGTATGGGTTTAGCAAAGGAATTATTCATCCTGATTTTAGGGTGATGGGTTTGGAAATGTTTTCAAGATTGAATTTGAGAATTTACTGAATATTGGTCCAGTGTATGTCCAATCAATGCTGTTGAATGATTTATTAGCATTTAGTGCTAGGAGGGCAAAGCACTGCCCACTCATCTACCTCAATTTACCAGATCAATCACGCATCTAATATTTTTGTGAGCACTGCTTTCAACTTCAAAACAAGTTTTGTCACCCAGTTATAGAGGGAATCACAAGCTTGTACAGCAAATCTTCACCTCTGTGCTGAGAGTGTGTGGGGTGGGTTCCCACCCCAAACCAGTGGGTGATGGACCAAGGAGTGCAATAGGGCAACTCATGCAGTCCTAGTTGCTTGGCAGGGGCCAGTCGCATAACCTCACACCAGGCCAGCCCTGCGAATATGACCCTTTCTCCAGCATGGGGGTCTTACATGGATTCACATGCTAATGAATATTCCCTGTAGTCAGGCTGGGAATCCTCAGTAATATTAAAGTAGTTTTGCTCTAAAGCTAAAATCTGCTTGTTGCTTCTATAGCCTATTGCTGTTACTTTGGGTCATACTGTCTCATCCAATGATATTCGTCCTCCTTAGCTCCACCACGTTGGCCATCCTCAGACTTTTACTGCACGTTTTCATGTTGGGTGTCCATGTGTTTCGCTTCTCAAAATATCGATAACTTGTTACCTAATTTTGTGAGACAATTTATCTTTTCAGTCACTGTTGTAGCTACCGGCAACAGGTACCCATTGCCGGACGAGAGACGTTCCATTGTCGGATAGCCACACTGTGTGAGGCCGCAGGCCCAAGCTTGGTCCTTCTCTACACACACCATGGCAGCGCCACAGGAAAATGCCTCTTCATGGCCTGCCCGAAATGCGACCTGAAAAACATCTATGTTGAAGATCAGCATCTCAAATGCATCTATTTCTTGCATCCAGACCATGATGCAGTCAGGTGTTCCATCTACCAGGCCTTCTCTTCAAAGACTCAAAAAGACCCTCATAGAAGGTTAGTGGCGTGGATTGAAGAGGGAGGGCCTCTGACTCAGCCTCTATGCGCAGTCATGCATCTTCCGGGGTCAGGAGGCCCAAAGAGCATGCTCCCTCTGGCAAGAGGTCGAGATCCTTTAAGTAACCTTCCCAGGGGAAGATGCCAAAAAATGCTTCGTCATCACGGACCTTGTCTCGGGACCAGTTAGTGGCTTCACTGTCGACAACCTCTTAGTTGTCATGGGCCTCGTCTAGGGACCCATCAGCGGATACACAGTCAATGACCTCGTCCACCAAGGCTGTTAACCCGTCAGCAATTTTGTCTAAGAAGACAGGACTTTCTGTCGAGGACTTTGATCTCGTGAACAACTTTGGCCACGAAGACTACTGCCTCGTCGACGGACTTGTCTACCAGTGTCACAGTTGCCACGACTACTACTACCACTCTGAGTGGCCCTGCCGCATAGGCCTCTGTCGGCAGCACCGGCTCCATCAGTGGCAGCACCTATACCTGTACCACAGGCCCCGGTGATTGCCTCATTTCCTATGGTCACTAGTTTGGAGAGAGATGCCTCTAGCTCTCACATTGCTCCCAATACCCACCAAGGCCACACTGCTCTTCACGCTGGCTCTGTTAAATCCGGCCCGGGTGTCATCCCTCTTCCCAGTGATCTAGTCTTCCAGTGCTTCTGAGCAGGACCTACCAGAAGGTTTCTACTCTGACCAAGAAGACAGTCCGGGTGAACCTGATCTCATTCTGCCAGTGCTTCGCCAAGGGGCTCTGCCATCTCGGGCAACTATCCATTGGCCTCATAATCCGATGCCGACTCCTGCAGCACCTAGAGATGTATCAATGGAAATTTTAACCCCTCTACACACATTGTCAGAAATCCAGCAAAGTCTACCGACTGCACCCATACCTGCTCTAGCAGGGAATCATCCAAGGCCTTCCTGTGCCTAACTGACACCATCTCACCCAGCCCTGGCTGCTCCTCTGCAGTTGCCAGTTGCAACTCCTCCTGTATTGTCATGACCCAAGGCACACGGGGGATGGATACGTTTTACAACTGCGTTCCTGCTCATTTGGAACCTGCTGACATCATGATGCCCTATAGGGACTCTCCACCAGATGAGATTGGTTTGTTTCATAGCATGATCTCTCGTGCTGCGAAGCTATTCAACCTCATTCCTGAAGAAAAGGAAGGTTTCCTTTTTTTAATGGTGAGCGTCTTCCAGGAAGGTTATGGTTTCAGTTCCCCTTCTGGATGACATTTGGGAAGATGGCCTGCTGGTTATGATGGCCTCGACCATGGCGCCCGCAAATAAGGACTGCTTGGAGAAGAAGTACCAGATCCCTGACATGGCCTGAGATGGTTCAGATCACAACTGTCACTGGACTCTGCGGCGGCTAGAAAATGGTCCTCTATCCCATCTTCTTTTTTATGGTTCCTCCTGATCAGGAGTTTAAGAAGGTGGATGTCACTGGGAATGCATTATCACAACTGCAGCATCTACAATCAAAGCCGCCAACGCATTTGCCATCCTCTCGAGGTTTGATCGAGCGCTTTGGTACAAGTTGGGACCCATACTTTACTTCTTCAGGACAGCAAGAAGGAAGAAGCCCTAGCTTTGTTCCACAAAGAGGAAGTTAACACAACCATGCTATCACTGTTGCCCTGGACATCACAGATTCAAAATTCTGGCAGGTGGGTAATGGTGTGGCCCTCCACCGCCAGGGTTGGCTTAAGGCCACCAACCTCTGCACTGATGTGCAGACAAAAGTGGTGGACATGCCATTCGATGGTGAGAATTTTTTCAGGAAAGCTATCGATGGAAACCATCCAGTCCATAAAAACAGACACAGATATGGCACTTTCGTTGGACACTCTCCAGCAGAGGCAGTCCTTTCGAAGCCATCTAAAGGTTCAACTCAACCTATCGTCAACCTTCCCGTTCTACCACCCAGGAGGCTTATAGGCGGTGTTCCCAAGCCTACAGAGTAGGATCCCAGCATCATATCGCTCCAGCAAACAGAACAAGCCCATGCCCTCACTCCAGCACCCCAGTGGGAGGCCGGTTGTCGCAGTTTGCCAATGAGTGGTGAAACCTCTCAACAGACAAATGGGTGCTCAATATCATCCAACAGGGTCACACCCTGGAATTTCAAGACCAATGTCATTGCATTCCTCCTGTCTCCAGACAAGAACAGGACATAACGCAGCTACTGAAGCAGGTTCATGCCATGTTAAAAAGGGAAGTACAACTGGTTCTTCTGCACCTCTGGGGATCTGGAGTGTACTCCAGATACTTTCTTGTCCGAAAGAAGTCAGGCGAATGGAGACCCATTCTGGATGACGCCTCAACAAATTCCTCAAGTCCCAAAAGTTCAGGATGGTCATGTGGCTGCATGTGCTCAACCAACTGGAAAATGGAGATTTTGTGGTGACCCTTGAATTGAAGGATGCTTACTTCCTCATCCCCATTCATCGCAGGCACCGGAAGTTCCTCATTTTGACATCACCAGTTCAAGGCCCTGCCATTTGGCCTAAAATTGTCCTCAAGAGTGTTCACCAAGTACTTGGATTTGGTGGCAGTGCTCCTTCCACGCAGGGAAATCTACGTCTATCCCTACCTGGACGAATGGCTGATCCGATCCCTCTCACATGCTGGCAGTCCAGCACACAGTGGAGACAATCCAGGTCCTAAGGTCTCCGGGATTCTTGATAAACTATCTGAAATTCTGCTTACAACCATCTCAGAATGCACTATTCATGGGGGCCCACCTCAACCCACTGTCGTGTCTAGCGACCCCTTCAGAAGATGGAATAAAAGCCATCTTGGGGAAGGTTCAACGGTTATCGGCAACTCATGTTGCAACAGTCCGATCCATCAAGTACCTGCGGGGATGATGTCCTTGTGCATCCATCTGGTGCCCTTTTGCAGACTGCAGATGATACTCCTTCAGGAGTTTCTGGATTCCAGATGAAACCAATAAAGGTAAAAGACCACAAAATGAGGATTACTACAATGAAATGGAAATAGCCAGTCACAAGGTCCAAAAATGCATTTGTTCAAAGCCCGGGCTGGCGTTGCAGCGCCCCACGATGCATGCGTACAGACACTGTGGTAGGAGAGAGCCCCGAACAGTCTCTTGCATATATACAATACAGAAATACAGGAATACCATATGATACTCTTGTCCAGCTGCCTCATTCATTAGGGTCCATCAGGTTCATGACCTTTCCACGTAGGTAGTGTTACTAAAACAATGAGTATGCATTGTTACCCATTCTCCTATTGACAATTTACTGTCTGGGAGCAGGGCTAAACAGTGTGTGGGGTCATATCGTGTTCCCTGGTACAAGGTAACATTTGCGTGTTGCTCCTGGCGCATAAGGTCAGCCTGCTCTAAAGCTCTGGAATAGGGTTTTCTTTAGAGGAACCCGTAGCAGCTGCACATTTATTACAATTGATTGCTCGACGGAGAAAACATGGTTGAGACAGGCGGGCAACTAACTCCTAGATTAGCGATGCTTCTGCCGAGACTTCGAGGTTCTAAAGTGTAAGACAAACAAGATGCTCAGCAGAATGTGCATTCCTGCTGAATAATTAGCTAAAAGTTCATGCCACGGTCTTCCATCGCGTTCGGAGTGAGAAAGGCAAAATGAGCAAAGAACTGAACTGAACATTGCATCCAAGATGGCGAATAAAACAAAATGGCAGTGTGGCCACCATTAGTGTGGCAATAGGTTCATAGTGCGATGCGAATGTGCTTAGGCCAATATGCATATCTACGAGACACTAAATCTAAACATATTTTAACAAAGGACTCCTGGACCGACAAGATCAACCTCAATCTGGCTTTCCTTCAAGCGCTACATTAGTGGTCCATTCACCCTCTCTCGCAGGGAGCTCCTTTTCAGGCTTTGCTCATCAGAAACCAAAGAAGTGATGGGTGGAAGGTTTTAAATTAGTTTGAACCACTGGGCAACCTTCAACACCACTGTTTTATAGCCAGTCTGCACCATTGCAAAAGAGTTCCAGCCATATGCAAATCTGTCGGGTACTGCCACCAATGGGAGCAGCCCTGCCCAAACTGCTAGGCTAGGTACCCGCTGCACAGAAACACACACAACCCCAGACATGTCAGCCTTGTTGGGCTGCCTCAGTGAGATGCAGCTTGGTTCCCTATGGCGCAGCGAGCAAGGGACCCACGTCTGGGCTTTCCCTCTCTCAAAATGGGAGACAAACTGAAACCAAGAAAAGTGATCGGTGGAAGGTTTTGAATTAATCTGGACCACTGGCATTGCTCTGAGCAACCTTCCACACCACCGCTCATCAGGCCAAAGTCACGCCTCTCTGGAAGGTTGGGGGGGCCCACACAGCCCAGCTGCATGCCAGAGGGCTCTGGCTTCCAGAGCAGAGGTAGTTGCATATCAAGATCCTAGAACTGCGACCAGTCTTCTGTGCCCTGGGGTCCTTCAAGCCTCAGCTGCGGGGGATGGTGGTCTGTCGCTTCACCAACAAATCAGACCACAATGCTTTACATCAGAAAGCAGGGCGGGAATCGCTCTACTGCCCTCTTCTGGGAGGTGCAGAACCTATGGCACTGGGTCATCGCTCAGCAAATGTTTCGTGTTCTATTTCACCTGGCAGGCGTTCACAACACCATCGCAGACTCGCTCATCAGGGAGCTGAGGTGCTGCCACGAGTGGGGTCTCCAACACACCCAGGAATCTATTCTCTTCAGCAAGTGGGGTTGCCCTTGGATCAACCTTTTTGCCACGGCAGCCAACTCCAAATGCCAGAAGTTTACCAGCAGGTATTATTAAGCCAAGAGCCTAGGATACGCCTTCTCATTCCCGTGGGAGGGCCTGTTCCTGTACGCATTCCCACAAAGTCCCCTGCTGCTATGTGTGATCAATACACTCTGTCAATTCCGCTGCAGGGTGATACTCATTGCACTGGTGTGGTCCAGGCAAATCTGGTATGCAGATTTACGTCTGTCAGTGGAACCAGCTGTGAAACTGCCTCCTCTTCCAGTTCTCCTTTCCAGGGAAGGATGGTCAATCCTGCACCAACCAACACCCTGAGTCGCTGAGCCTCGCTGCCTGGTTCCAGCAGCCCTAGAATCCAGACACTACTCAATAGTCTGGCATGCAAGAGCATTCTGGCTACAGCCAGAGCTCTGTGGATGCTTTCCTGCTATAAGCTGGAGTGGAAACACTTTACAGTGTGGTGCCGCTAAGAGAGAATCTCTCCACTGCGTCTCACAGCCCCGCAGCTTCGCCTTATCTGCTTTAGTTTGCTAAGTTGGGCTAGCCCATGCTTCTATCAAGGTGCATTTGGCTGCCATATCCCGCTATACTCTGGTTCCTGGCAAGCTCTTCCTGAGGTCTCGTAGACTTGTGAAGGAGTTTTCAAGGGCCTCGTCAGGACGTTAACTCCGGTGAGAGCTCTGGCTTCGGAGCTCAATGTGGTTTTGTCAAAGCAAATGACTCCACGTTTTGAACCAATGCATCAAGCATCTTTAAGGTTTTTGTCTTGGAAACAAGGGTATCGTCACAAGAAGGCGTGTTGGGGAAATTCAGGCTCTCTCATTTAAACCTTCGTATCTGTCATTCATCCTTCCAGGGTGGTTTTGTGCACTCATCTGTCCTTTATGCCTAAAGTTCACTTGGACTTTCACATGAGCAAACCTTTGGTCTTGCCTATTTTCTTCGCTAACCCATCTTTACCGGCAGAGAGGGCTTTGCATTTACTGGATGTTTCACGTGCCTTGAAGTATTATGTGGCACGTACCAAATCGTTTCAAAAGACTTCTCAGCTTTTCAGTGGTTTTGGACCTATGGGACATGGGAATGCCCTATTTAATGCTTCCATCTCCAGGTGGATCTGTGGCTGTATCATGCATTCCCTTCCTCTGGCCAACAGACCGCTACCAGGCCGGCTGAGAGCCCATTCTACCAGAGCCATTGCAGCAACTACTGTGTTCCTCTCTGGTGTTCCCCTGCTCGACATATGCGTGGCTGCTATGTGGAGGTCTACCCACATCTTCACGAGATTCTACTGTGCTTCCAAGGATTGCAGGGAGGAGTCCCAGGTCGGCCAAGCGGTGCTTCCCAACCTTTTTGCATGAGGCGAGTCTGTTTCAGGGGTAAGTGTATTGCTGCTGTCGAAACTTGCCACCTCTTGTGGTCATGTATGTGTTCTGCAGTGTAATCGTATCCGTATTCATGCACATGTGAATCCATGTACGACTCCATGTTAGAAAAGGAACAAGTTACTTACCTATAAATCCTGTTCTCCAGCATGGGTCTTACATGGATTCACATGCAAACCTCCCCTCTTTCCCCTCGATGGCTCTTTTTGGTTCTTACTGCCCCTTAAATGCATGACCATATCTGAAGATGGCCACCAGGGGTGTAGCTTAGGTGGATGAATGTCATTGGCTGGGGCAGTATGACCCAAAGTGACAATAGGCTATAGAGGCGATGAGCAGTTTTTAGCATTAGAGCGGAACTGCTTTAATATTATTGAGGATTCCCAGCCTGACGACAGGGAATATTCACGAGCATGTGAACCCATGTAAGACCAATGCTGGAGAACAAGAGTTACAGGTAAGTAACTTGTTCATTCCCAGTACATCAATCCACTAGGGTAGCAACTGGGAGGGTACCTTGTTCCCCGTTGCCGGGTTAATCACCAGACACTGTCACAGATATTAAATAGATCCGTGGAGCTCCATATTAAAGCACAGTCACTATTGCATTACCAGTATTCAAGAGTAGTTGCATCAGGAGAAACTGCAAAAAACAGAGGCATTAGATGCAGGGAAGGCGCCAACAAAGCTTAGAGATTGGACATCTATTGCACAATGACTTGTGGGTGAGAAACCTTATGCTGGATGTGCGCAGCCACTCATGAGTACAATTGAGCGAACAGGGAAGTGTGCAGCAGTAGTGAGGAAAAGAAGGTGACTTCTCGGTCACCTAAAAACTGAACCAGAAAAATATGTAACCTCACTGTCATGACCCTTGCTGAAAACCCCCTCTGGCAAACCCATTGGCCAGGTGGAGTCAGGACTCGGGCCTCTAGAGCCTGGCATCCTCTTCAAAAGCCCTCATGTGGCCAGTACTGGCGCCAGGCTCATACACCATGAACAACAATGTGCTTGGGAACTACTTTATTGTATTGTCAGCCAACATGGAGCCATCCACATAGCTTGGTTCTCTAAGAACCAAGCTATGCAGTCTAGTGTTTTGGGTGTGGCAGGCCTGGAACAACTTTCCCTGGTAGTACTTTACCTGGGCTATATAAACCACACCCTGACTGCAGAACATGCTTCGTGTTTCTTTGCAGCTTGCAACGTGATGCTCACTGTGTCAAGCTATTCCCTCGAACCTCGGAGAAGCAGAACCTGCAAGGAAACAAAAGGAACATCATTAGCATCAACATCTTACCTGCAGTCTTCATCTTTAAACACTCGCAGCTACTGAGAACAGCCTCCTTGAACCTGCACGCCTCCCAGACAGAACGACCTGAAAGAGGAAGATGGAGGCAACATTAAAGAAAGCTGTAGAGGCATTTACAAATTACGAACTGCTCAAAAGGCTTACCTGGCTGGTCGCCTCTCGGCTGGCACCACTCTGGACATTCCACTTGCGCTGAAGAACACCGCGACCTACAAGGAAGGAAAACGCAGGTTAGCAAAGGCAAGACTTCGCAGCACTGCGCATAATGCTTACTTACCACATCATAGCGCTCTTAATGCGCCATCATTTACCAGCGGGGCTCAACCAAGCCAGTTCGCCGTGCTGAAGCTCTGCATACCTAAGGGAGAAAAAAGAGACATTTTAAACAAAGAAAGGCATGCAGGATAGCAACAAAACTAAAGAACAGCAATAAGACCTACCTGAACAATATCAAACGGGCCGGCGTCAGTGAAGTAACTGGACTGCACTCGCCCATGAAAGACAACGCACCCCTGCAAAGAAGGCAGGATGGAGAGCACGCCTAATTCTACCAGAAGGCAGAACCCTCCCCGCAGACCACATCAGGGCAAAGCTGAGAAGCATACCAGCGAGTACCCCGGCTGGGTGGCGTCCCTGTGGATACCAGGTGAGCGTAACACTCGCATTCCACGCTCACTGTCAAATAGGATAAACAACCAGTTGTATAAGACACGCCGAATGGCTTGGTTTAATCTGACAGGTTGTAAGCAATTATCTTCACCTCACATAACTTGCACAAACAGGTTGTTAGGTCATCTTATTAGAACACACTCTGATATTGTGACACAATAGTGTGAATTTGTCACATTTGCTGATTTTGCATGCTCCAAAAACTTAGTGTACAATCATGTCACACACGAGTCATTGAAAAGTCATAACATTACCAACTCCAAAAACTTGGTGTAACCTTAAATAACACACAATGAAAGTTTGGTGGTCATTAGTCTGACTCAAAGGCTGCTGTTTGTATTGTAAAAATAGAACCACAAATTGACAAGCTCCATAAGCTCAAGTTTACAAAAACCGTCGCCAACATGTGTTTCAATCCGCTGGGGTCGTCATCAGGGCGTGGGATTGATACTGATAAACTGAATCATTTAATGTCAAAATTACAATTATAATCCACATACGTGTGCACATCGAGAAAGATAGGAGGGGAGGAGGAGAAGAAAACGGGGGAAGAAAAAGTGGGGAGAAAAAATGGAGATTTAGATTCATCATTATGTATATCCACAGTTGATACATTAAATTCAAATGAAATCTTGATAACCTTTAAGGCTGTCTTATAGTGTAAGTTGATTCTAATGCAAATGTACCTTCAAGTATATGATGACTCAATGGTCTATCACTCGTTTATATAACTAGGTTGTAAGCAAAAGTGCTATATATGTATTGACTGCCAGAGTATCTCTGATTGTAAATTCCAACGACTTAGAAATAAAGTTAGTAATTTCACCCAGACCATAGAGATAATTTACGAACTAGGTTCAAAAGCTTGAAGTGAGTACCTGCCTTGATATGCTGGAGAGTGACAACAAATAGCGTGGAACTCGGAAGGCGTCACTTGACATCCAAGAACTGACTCTCTTGGTTAGCTCATATGATGCCTAGAAAATGGATAGAATACAAAGTATATTTATATGCTTGCTAACCTAGCTGAGGAAAATAGCAAAACCCTAAGTGATATTCAAAGTGAGCTGGGTATTCACTAACGCAATATGGGCATTAATGAACATAAAAACGGTTCAAATGTATGCCCCCACTGACTGGTGACAATGCCATGGAAATCTTTTACCGAGCCATCACCAATGAAATACACAAGCACATTGATGGGCAACCCAAAAGCTTCAAAAGCAAAAAAAGCAATCTGACCAAATCAGAACGTATAGCACTGCAGGACTTGTCAGATGATACTTCAATTATTATAAAGGAGGCAGACAAGGGAGGAAATATTGTGGTGCTTAACAAATCAGATTACATTGCCATGGCACAGGAACACCTTTCTACACCAGATTGCTATGAGAAATTGGATAGCAATCCCACTGCCCAAACAGTCAACAAACTGCACACATTGATACTTTATTGGTATAACAAAGGTTATCCTTACAGATGATGAGAAATCATTCCTTATCAAAACAAGGCCTTTGATGCCTACACTTTACTTTTTGCCCAAGGTGCATGAACCTTTTTTGCACTTACCATCTGTATGCCCAATTATGAGTGGGCAAGGAGGGGCCACAGAAGGCTTGGCAGAAGACATCGATTCTGGCATTACACATCTAGTGCCTGACATACCAGCTTTCCTAAAGGACACTAATCACATTTTACAAATTTTGAAGAAAACATTCTGGGAATCACATTACTTTTTAGTTACGTTATATGTAACAGCTTTGTATACATCAATCAAACATAACTTAGCCCTTGAGACAATTGATTACACTCCATGCATGTGCAAATGCTTAAAGGTTTTTTGGAATTTACTTTGAAGCACAACCAATTTATTTTTAATGACTATTACTACTCACAAACCAAAGGCATTGCAATGGGGGCTAAATATGTCCCCTCTTTAGCAAATCTTTTTATTGCCTTCTTTGAAGACCACCATATTTTTCAAAACAATTCTTTCCATCATCTCATCAAGCTTTGGAAAAGATATATTGATGACGTGTTTGTCATTTAGTCTGGCAACCAAGAAAGCTTTGGAACGTTCCTACAACATCGAAATCAGAATAGCTTTGGTATCATGTTCACAGGGCACATACATGCCACGGAAATTGTATTCTTAGATCTCCGAATTAATATTCTATCAAACTCTATCCAGACCCGCACTCATCGTAAAGAAACTGCTGTAAATGCAATCTTGCATGCTGCCAGCAGTCACAGAAAGAGTGTTATTCACAATATTCCTAAAGGTGAATTTTCCTAAAGGTGAATTTTTGAGATCCAGATGAAATTGCAGTCAATATGAAATATTTGTCACAGAATATGAGTCGATTGGAGCCAGATTCAGAGAAAGAGGGTACCAAAGTGTCATTGTAAACCAAACAGCCAAATCCATAGAGGAAGCTGATCGTTCTAAGTTATTATGTCAGACGGATAAGAGAAAAAACACTGATTTTCCAGAATATGTAAATTTCATCACTAAATACTCGCAAGATTGCAAGTTCTTGTTTTACATTTTACAAAAACATTGGCACATTCTCCAATTGGATTCAGACATAGCACAATATATTCCTGTCAAACCAGATATCATTTTTACCAAATCACCAACTTTGAGGAATCTCCTTATTCCCTCTTTCTTAAGATCTGCCCCCATTATACAGCTCAACTGGATGTCTCCTTTCACCAAACCAATTGGTTTTCACAAATGTGGCACATGTAATTTTTGCCAATTCGCTCTGTCTCGGACCAAGGTCTTCACGTGCCGTGGGGGACCTGCAAGTGAAAATCACAGACTTCATTAACTGTTGTTCCAAATTTATTATTTATGGCATTCAATGTGTACGTAAAAAGATCCATTTTGGCAGCACTATCCGAGACCTGCGAGTCAGAATTTGTGAACATTTTGTGAACCTCAACAGTCAGGATCCAAAACTTCTGTTTGCCATGAACTGGCAAACGCAGCATCAATCAGAGCATCGTAAGGACATCCGGTTCATTGAAACATGCAAGAGGAGGTGACGGACAACTAATTTTGCAACAGCAAGAGGCCCGTATGATATGCAAATTACGCTGTTTGAAACTGGGACTTAACCAAGATGACATTCATGTCTTTCTGTTTTGAATACCATTTCACACTTTCAGGGCTTATGTCACTCAGCATATGCATGTTCGTTCTGCGAAACCAAGTTATCTGTTTTTGTAATGCTCACCTGGTATCCATGGGGACGTCACTCAGCCTGTTCTGACCTCTTACGACCTGGAACCCTTCCCTGGAGTCTACTCGACTGGAGACTGGGCCTGAAACACAGGATTGGCAGAGTTTAACTCCCTATTGTCTCTGTGTGCTTGAACCCCTTCTTCCCCGGGGTCCAACCCCTCCCTTTGATCCACAGCTCACCTTGTTTTCTTGGAAAGTGTGCTCTCCGTCCTGCTTTCAATGCAGGGGCGTGTTGATTGATGCAGGCTCGTTGCTGCCTAGTTACTTCACTGGCAAGAGTCCGACAGGTAAGTATAATGAGTCTTTTGAACAGTTCTCTAACTTCGTTCCTTTCATTCCTTAGATGATGGCTGGCGTCTGGGGATGGCGACGTGCTGCTGAGATGAGTAGTGCTGAAGGTGAGCGCGATGTGCGATGTGCCCCATTCGTATTTGTATTGAACTGAGTTATTTTTCTGTGTCTTTTAGGTGCCGTGACGTTTTCAGCATGGATACCGGTTATGAAGAAGAAATGCAGTGAGTAAGCGCGGTATGCAGCGCCTCTAGATGTGTCTTTTTCCCTCTTGCAGATGGATGAGAAGTTCCGGAGACAGAGTTCCCATCGAGCGGCTGGGATTCAGGTAAGCGTTTGAAGCTCGCACAGTCTTTAAAAAATAAGCGAAGATTTGCTGAATGCTTACGAATGCTTTTTTTCAGTTCTTTTCCCTTCTCCTTAGGAAGGGGCGTGCTGGGATGGGAATGACACGGCCCGCAGAACAGAAGGAGCGATGAATGATGGGCAGAAGCACCGCAAGGTAAGGCTGTTCCTAACGGTGTTCTTGTTCTTGCAGGAGCTGAGCGCAGAAGAAAGATGCAGGCCTACTGGAGACCGATCCGAACACGGTGAGTGTCACGCTGCAGGTGCAGAAAAAACAAAGCATGTTTCTCAGCCTGGGCGTGGCTTAAATAGTCTTTGGGTATCCCAGGTGTCTCTGGGCTGAATCACACCCAAAAGACTAGACTGTACATGCAGTTCTTGGAACCGAAATATGTGGGGGCATCCATCTAGTCCCCATCAATGCACTACAAGTCCAATCCCCAATGTTATCCTATGGGAGTGAGTGAGTCTGGTGCCACAAGCGCCAAGTCTGACTCAAAGTGGATCTTTGGAGGGATGGAGAGGCCCTTCAAGGCCATGTAGGTGATCATGGCCTGGCTCCAGCCTGACATCTTGGAGGGCTGGGGACACGAGGGGCAGGAATCATGACAGTTTTATGACATGTGGATGGGAAAGAAACATGATAATAGATACATTTTAAATCACTTTCCATGGTTTGTTTTAGGGTTTTCATCCCAACAGACCTATTCAAAATTGTTGACTTCACCCAGACACAGGTTTGTCATGAATTTCATATGAAACTAGCAATCGGTACGGACAGTTGTCATACTACTTTAACTAACAGCACTTGCAGCTAAATCAAATCACAGCAGTGTTATCTAACTGGCTGTCTCGCATGCAGTTCCCTACTCATAAATACTATAACAATCATCTGCAGAGTTGCTTGGTTTCCATGGCAACCTGTGTATATCACGTGACTGTTGTCTGTGGCCACGGACATCGCCAACACCGGGTTACTCCAGATGGGCAACAGTGTTTGCCTTAGTCAGTGTGGTTGGCTCAGGGCCACCGACTTCCGTCCGGACATACAGGCGAGGGTACTGGACATGTCCTTCGACGGGGACAACTTGTTCGGCAAGGCAGTGGGTGAGTCACTGCAGGCCATCAAGGCAGACACCAGGACGGCCTGTGCCTTAGGCACACTCCAACAATGACGGCGGTCCTTTTGGTCCACCGGAGGCAAGTCACAGAGTGCCTCCAAAGGGTTTGGTGGTAGCTATTCTTCGTACCGTCAACAAGTGGCCCGTTCTTCATCCTAGGAGGCCTACAGAGGCCGCAGCAAGGCCGGAGGACATCATTGTCGCCACGGGGCCCAAGATGGTAAGGCCTCGGGGAAGCAGTACTGAACTGGTCGTGACGTCGGGCCCCCACCCGAGCAACCCGTTTGGAGGCCAGTTGGCGAACTTCGTCGGTGTGTGGAAGTCCATCTCCACCGACCGTTGGGTGCTGGATACCCTGGCCCACGGACAACTCTGGAGTTCCAAAGGAAGTGTCCCCATTTTCCACCCATGGCCAGGAAAGGAAACCACATCCCACAGCTGCTTCTAGAGGTACGAGTAATGCTAAGAAAGGGCACGATAGAACTCGTCCTGAAGAGGCTCCGGGGCTCCTGAGTATACTGGCGGTACTTACTCATCCGTAAGAAGACCGGCGGTTGGCGGCCCATCCCAGATCTCAAATACATATAATACCAGAAGTTCTGGATGGTCACCCTTCAGCATGTGCTGGGACAGCTGGAGGAAGGAGACTTCCTGTCGTTGCTGTACTTGGAGGATGCTTATTTTCACATCCCCATTCACAAGGGGCATCAAAAGTTTCTGCGCTTCGTGGTCCAAGGGTGGCACAATCAATTCAAGGCCCTTCCCTTCGGTTTGAAGTCGGCTCCAAGGGTCTTCACCAAGTGCCTGGCACTGGTGGCGGCGCAGCTGCACCTGCAGGGGATCCACCTCTATCCCTATCTGGACGATTGGCTCATCCGAGCGAAGTCAAGGGAACTCGCCGTCAAGCACACAGCGAGGACCGTCTGCCTGCTCACGGAACTGGGGTTCTCGATAAACTATGCAAAGTCCTGCTTGGAGCCATTGCAGGACGCTCGGTTCCTGGGAGCCAGGCTGAACATGGTGGCGTGCCTAGCTTCATCGTCGGAGGAAAGGATAAAAGCCATCCTGGGCAAGGTACAACGGCTGTTGACCATGGAAGTTGCCAGGGTGAGGTCCATCAAGTCCCTGCTTGGCATAATGTCTTCATGCGTCTACCTCGTTCGGCTGTGCAGGCTGCAGATGCGGCCGCTGCAAGAGTTCCTCGACGCCTGTTGGATGTAAGTGGCGGGAACCTTCGAGGAAAAGATCGCCCTCAACGAGCCATTCCGTCGAGCGATTCGGTGGTGGAGTGTTCGCGTGCATCTCGCAGTGGGCACAGACTTTCAAACCCCAGCGCACCATGAGACGGTGACGACGGGTGCCTCCCTGGAGGGATGGGGTGCACATACCAGAAATCTCCACGCAAGAGGCCTGTGGCTCCGATAGGAGAAGTCATTGCACATCAACGTCCTGGAGCTCCGAGCCATGTTTTGGGCCCTCAAGTCATTCCTTCCGTTCCTCAAGGGCAAGTTGGTGCGGGTCTTAACCGACAATACCACCACGATGTTCTACATTCAGAAGCAAGGGGGCACCAGATCCCCACCTCTCTCCAAGGAAGCGCATATGCATGTTCCTGGTACCCTTTCATCTGGCAGGAGTGAAGAACACTGTCGCCGACTCACTCAGCAGGGAGCTGCGCTCTTGCCACGAGTGGAAACTTTGGCAGGATCAGGTGGATCTACTGTTTTGACGATGGGGCAATCCCCAGATCGATCTGTTTGCGACGGCGATGAACACCAAGTGCCGGAAGTTCGCCAGCAGGTTTCCACAACCGGGGAGCATGGGGGATGTGTTCTCATTCCCCTGGGACGGTCTGTTTCTCTATACGTTCCCACCATTGCCGTTGCTCCTGCGACTCATCAATCAACTCAGACGGTCCCGGTGCAGGATGATCCTCGTCACACTGGCGTGGCCGAGGCAGATATGTTACCCGGACCTTCTGGACATGTCAGCGCCCCCTCCAGTCAAGCTTCCAGCGGACGCAGATCTTCTCGCCAGGGAAGGAGGCGCAATTCTGCAGCACGACCCGGGGTCGCTGAACCTGCAGGCCTGCTCCTGCAGCACTAGAGTTTGGAGGATACGAGATCCCGGCGGACTGCAAGGAGGTACTTGCCAAGGAGAGGGCTTCTTCGACTCTTAAGTGCTACAGACATAAATGGAAGAGGTTTATCGCCTGGTGCCGTGCACAGAAGATAAACCCTCTACGGATTACGGCCCCTCAAGTGCTGCCGTACTTGCTGTCACTGGCCAAGGCGGGGCTGGCGAACGCCTCTATTAAGATCCCTCTGGCGGCTATCTCCCGCTACACCTGAACTCCGGGGCGATCGTCGCTGTGGTCGCATCGGCTAGTTAAGGAGTTCATGAAAGGACTGTTCCGCTTGTTCCCGCCGGTTGAAGGCTCTGTCTCTGGCGTGGGAGCTCAATGTGGTGCTGACTAGGCTCATGGCTCCTCTGTTCAAGCCTCTGCATTCGGCACCTCTGAAATTTCTATTGTGGAAGGCAGCATTTCTGGTGCCCATCACCTCCGCACGACGAGTGGGAGAGAGCCAGGCCCTCTCCTTGAAGCCTCTGTACTTGACATTCCACGCAACAAGGGTCGTGCTGAGGATGCACCCCTCCTTCATGCCCAAGGTGCTGTCAGACTTCCATCTCAACGAGCCCTTGGTATTACCTGTTTTCTTCCTGTTGCCTTAGTCGCCGGCTGAGAGGACTTTGCACTCGCTGGATGTGGCTAGAGCGTTGAAGTTCTACGTGAACCGCAAGAAGAGTTTTAGGAAAACATCACAGCTGTTTGTGAACTTTGGCCCTGTGAACCAAGGGAAGGCCCTCTCCAACGCTTCCATTTCCAGATGGCTCTCCGGCTGTATCACCCATTGTCACCAGTTGGCAAACCGACCGTTGCCTGGCTGTCCGAGAGCCCATTCGACCAGAGCGATCGCTGGAACTACGACATTCCTGTCTGGTGTGCCCCCGCTGGACATCTGCAGGGCTGCTAAGTGGAGGTCGACGCACACCTTTGCCAAATTCTACTGCGTCGACTGGGATTCCAGGGTGGAGTCCAGAGTCGGCCAAGCAGTGCTGCACAACCTGTTTGCTTGAAGGTGAGCCTGGTGAGGAGGTAAGAGATGCTTAATGTTGAGTTGTTGAAATGCTTAATGTTGAGCCTTGCCACCTCCAGTGGTTATGCATGTGTGTACTGCTATGTATTCTTTTATTCATGAGCATGTGAATCCATGCCAGACCCCATGATGGAGAAGGAACAAGTTACCTACATTTAACTGTTGTTCTCCAGCATGGGTCTGGCATGGATTCACATGCAAACCTTCCTGCCTACCCCTCTGCGGCTCTTCTCTTGGTCCTACTGCCACTTTACATGCTACCAAATCTGAGGATGGCTGCCAGAGGAGGGACTTGGTTAGAGGGCAGGCATTGGCTGGGGGCAGTGTGACCCAGAGACCAGTGATTGGTTGTTAGGAGAAAGACAGTTCAGAAACTAAACTGAAACTGATTTTTCCTTTACCAAGGATTCCCAGCCTGACGACGGGGAATAGTCATGAGCATGTGAATCCATGCCAGACCCATGCTGGAGAACAACAGTTACAGGTAAGTAACTAGCTCCTTACTCTGCTTTAAACTCTGTCCGCTGCTTTTGGAGTTGTCCCTGGGGTCCTTCCAAAGATTTTTTTGTTGGATTCGGATGCCTTTTAATGGATGATATTTTCTTCTGTTGAACCTTCTATGTCGGGGTCTCCAGAGCTCCACTTAGAAAGACAATCTTATAAAGATCAAATGCACCTGCCTCAGGGATTTGCCTTGAATTGTCACCTTGTGTAAAATAGTGCCTTTTTATCTAGAAGCTTGCAAGTCTTCAGTGAATAATTTGTGTTCATAAAGTAGGTTGGACTTCCCTTAGAGGGAATTGGCACTTACTTTAAATGGCCTGTTCCAATTCTTAGAGAAGTAAGACGAGGATTGGCTTGTCGGTCTGTGCAATGCCTCATACTATTGCACCGAGACAGTGCTAGACCCAAAATGACTCATAACTGTTGCTTAGTAACGATGCCCATATTACAGCTTCAAGACCTGCTCTCTCTCTCTCTTCTCGCTTCTTCTCTCTCTCTTTCTCTCTCTCTCTTCTCTCCCTCACCCCCCCCCCCAGTCGACTCTAGAAAGAAAGGGTCGCATAACAGAGTTAAGGACAAACACAGCTACTGCAACTTTTGCCATTCCGTCAAATTCGGAGTCCCATAATGTTGGTGGTAATTTCTCTGGTGCTACTTTCCCTGGGATAATTAGTGGCAGTTATTACCAACCAAACCCACAATAATTCTGCTGGAGGATGTAGCTCTGGAGGAATCGCCACCAAAAACAAAGGAGCAAATTACAACCAATTACAAATAACGCCAGAAACCAGCAGTAATTCCACAGTGAGATAAATGCCTCCAAGTGAAAGAAAATGCACCGAGAAGTGTACTCAATATCTTCCAACAGGATCTGTAAATGACACACATTCGGCAAACACTACCAAGCACCATGTATCCTCTGGCAGTTGCAAACTTCTACATACACGGACTAGTACTCTACATTGACCTGCAGAGGATAGCGCAACAGTAGCAACAAAAGAAACCACCAGGGCCAAGGAGGAGGAGATGTGTGGTAAGGAGGCTGGCCAATCACTGAGTCAGACCATTGCCCTGGACATTGACAGTTTCACATGACACAGACCTCCTCACCCATATCCATCTTGACCGCCTAACAGAGTGGGATTAATATTCAAACAGCCAGACCACTGCTGTTCAAGCTGGTTTGTGTCCTGTAGTTTCATGACATGGGGCGTATCCGCACACTGTCTGCATGCTGTATGGCAATATTTTGCAAAGTGTCAAGACAAGAGCTTGATGCGCTAATAGAACACATTCAAGATATCTCTGCCCACAAACTCTGCTGAAGTGCATGCCGCGAAGGGCAGATTCTATGCCACTGTCTGCTTCTCCATTGTCATAGCAGCTTTGGGCTGCACGCATGTGGCATTGGTGGGACCCCAGGCATTGGAGCATGGTTTTTGTAATAGAAAACGGTAACATTCAATTAATATACAAATTACATGCTATTCTGACATCACTGTGAGCCACTGCTGTGGCCTTTTTCGTTTCTTCAACTCTTGCTGCATGGTACTACGGAACATGCGTACATGGACGCCCATAGAGAGCGGCACACTTAGCTCATGTGTATGTGTCAACAAAGGTCCAAGTGGAAGTGAATGTGGGGAGAGCTGCACTACAGATACCCCATATGTACATATAGCAAGAACCTTCCTGGGGAATGATCCACATACCCTTGACAATACTCCATGTCATGACTAACTCTCTCACTGAGGCACTTGAGGTGACCAGACCATATGTTGTAGATTATTTTATTTTACTAGAACCCCCCCTACTGCCCCAGAGACGACACCCAGGTGGTTAGCTATGGAAGCAGAGTGGAAATCACTGCACCACATCACCCTTTGGAGTACACAGCTGTGTAGAAACATTCCATACACCAATTTAATAATGACAGAAGCACACATCCCAAACGCCACAAAAAAGCCAGCAAAGGCTGCAATATGCCAAGTACTATGTTGGATGGGCAGGGAGGATGGGGGTACATAAAACGTGGGGTGCACACATTTGCTGCAGAGCAGTATGGGCACAACCTTTGTTCCATATAGTGGTCTTGTTGTGGATTGATGTCTTACTCTTCTGAATTCAAAACAGCTCTTCCGTACAGTTCAAAGCCACCTCTGCTAGCACCTGCAGCTCTACCTCACTGAATTTGGGTTTGTAGACCCTCAATTCAGGCACCTTCTACTTGCCTTTGTCTCCTGACATGCTTCTGATGTTTTGCTCCTCAGATGGCTCCGGGTATGATGGATTCAGGATGGATTGTATTTTCCAAGATGGCCACCACTCATTTTCGCTTTTCTGCAATGATGCGATTTCCGTACTGCAGTAATTTCACCTGTTTTTGGTGGAACCAAACGGTAAATGTTGCTGTTATGGGCGCAGTAACAATGATTCTGCATAAATTGGGTGGAATTTGCATTCAGTAATGTTTGTTCATGGTAATACCTCACAAGGAATTCACTGTCATCACTGGTGCACTTTCCCCTGTCTTGTAAGGTTGTAATGTGGAGGTAATTAGTCTGTATTTTACAGCGGTAAGCGGTAACTGTCATTTACATGGGTGAATTTATTGCTGGTTTTGCCTTCCTATTTGTAATGAGGTCCAAAATGTTCACCAAAGCCACACATGCCCATTTGGTTTTCTCTGCCGCCGGCTCTATACAACAACCTATTCCCGGTTCACCCCAATTAAGTACAATAGTCCTTGATAAGGAACTCTGAGAAACCAAATGGTAGCTCACCTGCTAGTCCCTGGGGATCTCTCGGGTGGCCAGAGCATGGCCATCGCTTTTGGATCCAGGCCCTGGGGGTGGACCAGTGTGGGAGGATAACCTGGGTGAGGGCTCTTTGTGGAGTGGTGGGTGAGGCAATCGTCAGATGCAGTATTCCTCCCTTTCCCGTACACATGATCCTTCCTATTTCATAGGATTCTCTGGTGTCCCAAACCACCCCCCACCGGCCCCGTTTCTACACAAACACTGGGCCGAAGAAGAGGGTGACTGAGAGTAACAATGCTAACTGTTACATATCGCATTGGACATGTCCCGCTAATTGGGTCAGGCAAAGTCAGGCACTTGACTCTTAGTGCATACAACCGATACCAATTCGCTCTCCTCACACGGATAAAAGGCGGAACATAGAGAAATACTCTGAGCAAGGTGGAACACGAGTAAGAGCAGGACTTCCAAGGTGAAGGTGAACCTACTGGAGCAGAGCAACAGGCCGAGGAACAAGAGCCAGGGGTGTATAACCCCAAGATTTCGCTGAAGGAGGTTCTTGCCTTCAAAAGGTTGTGAAAGACACGGAGAAGGCCAAATCACAAACAGGAATGCTGCATTGTGTTTCAAGGATGCCAGCGACCCTCCCGGGTGAACGGCAGAGTTGGGGAGGCGAGGCAAAGTCTGTGGTACTAACCTTGACTCATAAACTGGAAGACAGTAAAGACAAGAAAGAAATGCAGACAGCCGGAGAGTTGGCAAGCGACATGAGACCGATGTGTGCTAAAGAAAGATTGAGGTGGAAACATTATATCACACAATTGAAGACTGCATGCTTGTGGAAGAGACGCAAAGAAAGGCAGAGTTGTGAATGAACTTTGTTACGATGGCTGTAAAGCCAGCGATATTGAGTAACCGACTGGTCCGTTGAAAGGAAGTAGCTCACTGGAAAGTCTCTGTGAAAGGTGAAAGGTTTGTACCGATAAAGCGAATTAACTTTAAAAGCGATGTGATAAAAATTAATCCTGAGAAAAGGGGAGAGTAAAAAGGTGAACGTTGAACTTTGGTGTATAAAACAGTGTACTACCCAGACCAGGAAGCACTGGGGCAAATAACCCAAGAGTGTGAGTTGAAAGCTGGAAAATCAAAGTGGTCCTGCGCAGGTATGTAGAAAAAGCCACGCACATTCGAAAGTTTTTGACATCAAGAAACGATCCAAGCCCGACTGAGGGAGACTGGGCGTGTAATAAGTTAGGGCAAGGGAACCTCTAAAGGATGTAAATTGAGCTTGGGGAAGGGAATCCCTGCAAGTATTGTGAACTTTTGCTTTGAAAGGTCTGTGCCCGACAGAGGGGGACCAGCATGACCTTTTTGTTGAACTGTGTTTTGGGAAGCTGGAAAGTGAGACTTTAATTTGGAAGGGCAGGCGGGCATCCATCCACGTTTTGAACTGCATTTGTGTTAAGAATCTGAGCCAGAGTGTGTGTCATCTTGCCTACAGTGACTGCCTTACTGTCCAAGGTGGGGAGGAGAGCTGACTCAGCCACATTTATTCTTTATATTTGAAAACTGATAATAATCTCCTTTCCACACAAGATATAGGGTAGGCATTAGGGGTTTGTTAGTATAGGCCATTTTGATTTGACAGACCCAACTAGGACTGTTTTATTTATTATTTGATGGTTGAGAGTACTCCCATCCTAGCTATAGGGCAAAGTAGGAGTTTCTACAAACCCAATAAAAGCTTCAATAAATGTTTTACAAATGGTACCTTTTGTGTCAGTGTCCTACTTGTGATACCTTGCCTCCCTTACAGAACCAGCAAACCTAGACACTCGAGGTAATTTCTCCAGTGTTCTTGAGGTAGCCACAAAGAGTACCCTTAATAGAATTTAGACTTGCGCTCTTCTGTCAGTATTCATTTGAAATAACTTCTGTTTTGAAACATGGATATATGTTTGGCACTGTAAGCATATGTCTAAATAACTTTGCTGAGTCTGCAGATTACAAATGCAGGAGCAAACACTGTATTGGTTGCTAAGTTTCATCTCTATATTCTGGTTTCAAGCAGATCATTCAAAATATAATCTCTCTAAACTACATCAAACCTAGTACTAAACATAGAGGCTTAGCCTTTCTTAAATCAGTATAATTCTTGTACTTACATTTTAGTTCAAATCCAATTACATTTTCCATTAACATTCTTGTAGGCATTCATTTACATATATCTGCATTCTTGTCCACGCTGGGTGCCAAGGTAGACTACTGTAATGCCTTGCATTTGTGTGTCCCTAAGAGACTAGGTATTATGATTCAGGGGATTCCAAATGGTGTCATCAGGATCGTCCCTAGTTAATCTTCTAAGTCTCACTGCCCCCCGATTCTGTGTATCCTTCATTGGCTACTTGTGCAAATCATATTATTGTTTGGCACGATATGGCCCATATATATCTATCTATAAGACAACACCCAAACAACTGCCAGCCAGGTTACAATCACATACTCGTTCTATATATCTTAATTCCTGCGCTGTGAAGCACTTCACTTGTGTAGAAGTGCTTTACAAATTTACAATTACAAGCAGATTCTTCTCACTCTCCTTCAGTTTGAACATGCACTCTGCAGGTTGAAGAAGCTTTTCTGTCCAGGGAGATATCATTTGGGGCAGTCGCCCCAAATCTCCTGGAGTTGAAGTAGACTTTATTCTCTTCAAAAAGCTTTTAGAAATATTTCACCTTCCACAATTTCTTAAGGCCTTTCATGGTTGTTCAGTCTAACAATTTGCCTCTTAGTTTTCAGGGTGCACCCTTATGCCCTTGGGTTAGCAATACTCTATAAAAAAAAATCTATAATGGAACATAACATGTATCTTAATACTCTGCAGCTGTATGCCCCTTTTTGGGCAAATATTAAAAAAGAATATTTAACCACTGTAGTTTTCTTATTTTTCTAAATCCGAAGGGAAGATCCACAATTGTTTAACAAGTTACACCCCTTGTGTTTGGATTGCCCAGTCATACAACTGAAGACGTTCTGTGACATATAAGTGGAACAGGATCCATTTCGAAGGTAGGGTAAGGATATAAACAAATCCAGACCAGACTATCGCAATCTGTAATGATATAGTGCTGTTGCTCAGACCTAACAATAAGATAACTGGTCCCCTAAAAGCCTCTGTAGTAAGTCAACAGTTCTGCAATGTATACACAATGTTTATTCATGGAGAACCACTATTGACTTGAAGACCGAGTTGTGGGTATCTCTGGATTTTGCAATTAGAACAGTTTGTACAAGCTTAGGCATGCCAAGCTTGTCTAACATGATCCACCAATGTATATGCTACATTACATGCCATGATCCTCGTCGATGGAAAGATGGAACACAGAGAAAGCACCAGGTGGGCTGCTAACAGTTGTGTTTGGGGGAACTCCAGGGGAGCTCGCTAATGCAGATCTTTCTGATAGGCTGCAAGATTGGGCAGTCTCTAGTTCAGATGAGCATGGTAACTCGAGCCCTATTCTCAGCAAGACATCTTTTAGACTTCCATCCTGGGCATTCTATGTGGCTGAGAAAGATTTTATTTATTTATTACATTTATAAAGCGCTCACACAGCCCGTAGGCATCGATGCGCTGTTACAAGAATTGTTTGTTTTTCTTAGTTACTAATTTTGTCTTAGTTACGTATTTATAACGCGCTTAACACCCAGAGGTTTCTAAGCGCGGACCCGGGGATTGAACCTGTGTTGCTTCGCGTCGTCTTGCTTCCAAGATGCGCACGCTGCCGCTGAGCTATCCTCCCTGGACAATGGTGGTACTACGACCGTGATGGTTTTTTGGGAAAACTATGACAACGAAGTGTTTCTGAAAAGGGCTTTCGGTAAAGGGACCATAGGACTGGACAGACACAGAATCCTTTTCTATCAGGACTGGAGCCCCGAGTCTGTGTAAGCACAAGTAAATGTTTGTGATTCAAAAAGCCTCATCTGTGTTCCGGGTTCAGTTTAGTCTCCTGCGAAACTCAAAGTATTTTATAAAGAAAAGAGATATGATTTTACTGGCAAAGAGGCAGCCAAAGCATTCTTGGAGTAAGTCTGTAGAGAGGCTCCTTCCTGAAGATCTGCTGTACTCTTTTGTGTGTAACCTAGGCTGAACGCATTCGATAAAAAGACTCTTTATTGCCTTTATATCATATCTGTATGGAGATGTACTGAGGGGGATTCTGTGATTGGTGATTACAGTTTAAAGAGATCAATCCGGGGTGCCCCCTAGATGCTCACTCCCCCTCTTCTTCAATGTCCTTGTGAGTTACTATGAATCTCCCTCTCCTCCCCCGTTTACTATCCTAAATGAGCTTAATTTCCCTGTAGGGTTGTTTTATCGGGATGAGGTTGATGTCAATTCTGAACTGTTTCCAGCTGATTATAAACGTGTTTTACACTGTTTTTTACAATTTGTCTTTACTACTGCTCAACAAAATATATGTTAAAATAGATAAAATGCTATGCTATCATTCGACATTGGCGGAAACGGGCAGAGTGTGAGATTTTTATTTGGAGGGGCGTTAATGTTTCCCATGAATATGTGCAAGCGACCATGCGCATCGATGTACCCTGAACAAACCAAGGGGCACTCAGTGTGGTTCTCACTCCATTGCGGAAATTGTAATAACATCAACATAGGGGACTACATAAGACATCCGAGAACAGGGGCTAAGATAAAATTAAAACATGATGCCACCTGCAACACTAAGTCAGTCATCTGCGCACTAAATTGCCCTTGCAGGATTTAATATGTGGGACAAACAAGAAGGAAAATGAGACAGGTGCAATGAACACAAAAGTAACATCAGGACAAAGAATGAACGATCATCTGTGGCGCGACACTTCGCTGACAAGAGACACACAGTGGCACAATTACGCTACCAGATACTAGAAGTGGTCACCAAGGCACCTAGAGGAGGTAACCATGCCAAAAAATTGGACCAACGCGAATTGTACTGGATCGACAAACTGGATAGTATGAACCCATACGGAATGAATGAAGAGTTTCACTTAGGTGCCTTTTTATAATCTGGCCCTATGAAGAATACACACATGCTTAATTAGTGAAACACCAGCAACACATTAGGCTGCACACATAATGGAGTCTATACCAGACTAAGGTCTTTGTATTTTGAGCATATATTATTGATGGTGGCTTATATGAAGATCTTTTTTAGTTCGCATTACCAACATGTGAACCAAATTGACATAAGTAGATGCCAAAAAAAGTGTATTCTTTTTTTATTGTATATAATCAACTTGTGATTTTTTACAAGGATGCTTTGATTTCTATTAATTTCTGAAGATTTCTGAACATTTCTGAAGGTTTCTGAAGACTGCCTTTGTATTCTGGACTTGACCAGAGTAATTTAGAGTCTTTCCAGCTTTCACATCTCTGTTTCATGTGTTTTCATTTTGTTAAAAATGATTGTCAAAAGTTTTGTTGTCGCGATAGTCCAATTTGTCTTTTCTCCCGACATTAATCTGTTCCACCACACCTCCTCGTCTAAAACTGAAACTGGCATCCTAAGCGGAGAGAGGTAGGCGCTTCTCTTGTGACTGAGCGCCTTGCAGTGCAGCAACAGGTGCTTCAGGTTTTCAGGTTCCTCTGCTGATCGACATAGTCTGCATTCTTTGGACGCCGCCTGGAGTCTGATGCATAGGATTTCGCGTGTGGGCATTAAGTTCAGACGGACTCTCAAGAAGGTCCTCATTAGTTTTTTGTCCGGGAATTGTGAACAATATGGCAAGGGAACTTTCAGCTGGTTAAAGGTTGGAGGCAGGTATGTGGTCAATTTATTTGCTTGGGCCTTGTCGACTGTGCCAATCCAGTCCATTAGGTCCATTTTTCTTTTTATTCTTTGAGGATTTCCGACCAGTTCATCTTCGGTGCAGGCTATTTCTTCCAATTTAGTTTTTTGCTTTAGAGACCATTTTTTTAAGATGTTGGCGGGGCCGGTCGAAATTTCTGTGGCTATCAATTTGTATATTGGAAGTGTGTCCGGAAAGATGATTTTTCTGTAGATTTGCATAGAATTCTGCTCGACCGATGCCAGTAAAGACAGAAGGCCCAAATCACGCCTGATGTTTGCAATAGCCGCCGAGCTTGGAAAACCCAGAACTGAGCACCATAGCAAGCCTTCAAGCTTAGGCCAGATTGAAGTCGGCATTGACATGGTCGCACCCATTCCGTAAATTAGCGCCGGGACAACTTTGCCTCTGTAGAATTGAATTACAAGCTCCAGTGAGAATTTGCCATATCTCTTGTCGATGGATCTCATCTGGGCTGCTAAGTTCCTGGTTTTGCCCCAAAGAGTAGATTGCATGCATGTTTCTTGTGCTGAACTGTCAATCATTATACCCAGGTATTTGTAGCATTCGACAGTTTAAATTTTGGTATTCTCCAAGAACCATCCTTTATTTCGACTCTTAAAGGAATGGTTTTTCGCCAGAATCATGATTTTTGTTTTAGATTTGTTAATTTCCAGGTTGTTTGCTTTTATGTATTTTGCCAAGTTGGTCAGTTGGCGCTATAGTCCAATTTCAGTTTGATCTAATAAGATTAGATCATCTGCATATAGGAGGCGAGATATGTTTGTGTTGCCTATTTTCGGTGGGAAGGCTCAAACTGCCGTTTGTGTCCTTGAAGTCCCCGAGAAAGCTGATGAAAAGTGCCGGAGCTATGGGCCACCCCCGTTTCACCCCCCTCTCTGCTGGAATCTCTTCTGATAGCGTTCCTTGGTTGTTTAGCCTTACTCAGAGTTTGTTGGCTGTGTGTAGTGCTTTGATTGGATGTAATATTTCATTTGGGCATTTCCATTTATGCAGTTAGGACCAAAGCAGACTCCTATCTACTCTATCAAAGGCCTGTGAGAGGTATATGAAGGCCAAGAACATCAGTGGAGAGCCCTGCTTTACCTTTGCTTTGATTAGATTTAGCATCAAGATGTTTACCGAGGTTCTGCTGTTTTTGAGAAAACCCATCTGAAAAGGGTCATGTGCTGGAGATGCCTTTGCCCAAGTTTGGAACTTTTTTAACAGAAGGGTTGCGAATATTTTGCCAATAATGTCTAGCAGGGCTTTTGGCCTGTAATTCTGTGGTTCCTCCCTGTTGCCGCGTTTGAATAGCGGGACAATTATCGAATGGGACCAAGATGTTGGAATGGTTCTTAGCCGTTCAGTGCTGGAATATGATGCTTATGAAACTGGCCCAGGATTACGGTGTTGCTTAAGATCGATGTTGCTCAGGCCGTCAGGACCCGGGGCTCTCGAGGATTTCAGGTGTTTAATGACGTTGATAATGTCTTCTTCGTCTGAGAGGATGGTCCATCTATCATTGGACTTTTCTAGTTGGCTTTCGAGCTGTATTTGTGTATTTGACCTATGACGCCTTTGTGCAACACACATGCAGAATTAGTGAAACACCATGAACACAGTAGACTGCATATATAATTGAGGCTACATCAGACTTATGTCTATGAATTTTTTAACCTGGATTAATGATAGTGGCTTATGTGAATAACTTTCCTGTATCGCATAACCAACATATGAACTTAATCGGTAGAAGTGGTTGTCAATAAAATGTATCTGACCCATAATGACGAATGTTCATGCAGACTGTAAGCAAAGGTGCCCCCAGGTTGGCTCTTTTTTCTTCAGACATAGTTAGATTTCTATGCATGCCTGTAGTTCATCAGCTACCCCCGGGGTCCACCATCTTTTATCCATAGTCTCTACACTTCAGAGAATCTCATCTATTCACCTTAACGTTTTATCTTACCCCCTTCCCTCTGCATATGCCCTTGGGATGCCACATTCATTTATCCACTTTTGACTAGCATTACTTACACCATAGTTATCCTCTCTGGCCCTTCTGAACATCAGAGCTTACCTTCCTTTTTCTCCTCAAATGCTACATTCCGATTCGCTCATTTGAATATTTTTCCTAATACATTTTGGATGCTGCAATCTTTGCATGCACCTTGCCAAATTTGAAACTTGTTCGTATATCTTTAATAAAACAATAATAAAATGTTGATTTTTAGGTACTTTCATGACTGCATTAAATACAGTTCTATACACATTTCAACACGTCTTTAAACGCCCTACGTACCACGTGATGACGTCACGTGTTTACATGTGACATCATTGCGCGCATTACGCATTGACGCGCATGATGCGTAGGTTGCAGGAAGCCATTTCCTGTTCAAAACGAGTTTACCTGTTAGTGAGAAGCACGGTAGACAGGCAGACCATTCCTAATGTTTTTTGAGCAGGATCCCCTACTCTACATCCTGAGAGACTACCAGAAGGTAAGACTTTTCGAGAAGACTTCTATACAGAAGTCTCAGTGACTATTCAAGGGGGTATCCCTGGGAGTATTCCACCGACCATCAAAATATTACTTACCTTATGATACTTAAAAGTCCTCCTGCTATTTTTTGTATGTCCTTCTTAGGAGTACCGACCCAGATTGGGACTAACCTAGGGAAGGCACCTCTTTTTTTGAAAATTCTACCACCACTATCACGGCAGGACTTGGATAGAACACCCTGAACCTTAAGTTCCCGACAGCAATAGGAATAAGGTACACCTCCTTGTTATTCTTCCTACAAACATACATAATATGCAATCTTTTAAATATTTTTTTATCTTCATCTAAGTGGACTCACCTTTGATTTGTAGGTTACATACTTACGTATTTGGGTCACAGAAGACCAGAATGAATAGAACACCGGCCACTTAGACTTAGAGTGACAACCTCAGGGCACCGATGTGCGGTAGGAAAAACTGTGCAACCATGATCGATACAATCAGTATGCAATGTTAGTTGTATGTTATGTGAGTAAGATACAATCTGAGAATTATGATTTCTCTTATAGATATCCAGAAACGTCATCCTGCAAGTTTAGAAATTGAAGCAAGCGTATGGACAGAATTAGACCTTGACAATCCTTTAACACTTGCTCCAGAAGAAGGGATTTTTCCCGAAACGCGTTGAGTTTTTTTATGTAGCATCACGTTTAAGAAACAACAGAGATTGTTGAATGTTTACACAATTATATACTATGTAACTCATTTTTCTTTGTATTAAAAAATTATTTTCTTTGCATGTTAATAAGGGAAACCTACTAACAATATGTGTGAATAAACAAACATAAAAATTTCTTGTTGAGAATTTACAGTGAACCCAACCCTGTACAGGAATTATTATTATAAAGAAGTGGGTTGCAACTTTCTTTTGAAGTATTCATATGAACTTTTCATAAATATGAGGACCTACATTGTTGCAAATAGTTACACTTAAAAAACCTTACATACTGACTGTCTCTTGACAGTAACTCCGAGTGTGCAGACGACGCGAAGGGTCCACAACTTGTGGTTTCCCCTCCCTTTTCCAGTTTTCCAAACCCACAACCTAGTGTCAGGGTTGTGTTACACTCCTCAGCACCTCACTACCAATCTTAAAACCAACAAACAGGTCTATTGCTGAAGGATTTTAGGAGTGCATATGTGTTCATTCTTTCTGTTGGTTCTCACCCAATAGCAGGTTTAAATGATGTCTTTTTCAGGACTTTGTGAAAATTGTGTAAAAAGCCACAAAGTTTGCATTCGGTTTTGTAGGCTTGCTCATGAAATACATGGAAGTCGCCAACAGTTTTTCCAATATGTTTTCATGATGCCTTTGCCCACAACATATGGCAATACGAATACAAATGTTCACGCTGGCCTTGCCCATGCATAGTCTTGCAAGCTGCACCAATAGATGCCAGTATTACCACATAAAAACATACTCCTGTTGGCTTCGCCATTTGGTAGTAATAAAATAGCGTGCCACAGTAAGCAACTATGTCAAGATTGGGCGTGCACTGTAGGCTAGTCTAGCCAAGTAATAACACATATGTTTGTTTTACAATTGACGCCCAGTGAAAAATGCCATGCCACAGTAAGAATGTATCCAGACTGGGTAACCAATGTTGGCCAGTCTAGCCAAGTAATAACACTTAAAATGCTGGCTTTACCCTTGATGCCCAGCACAAGTGCAAAGCCATGAAACATTTAAAGCCTGGTGGTTCTCTCTCTCTCTCATATCATTTTGGCTTTGCCCTTTATGCCCAGAAAGCAATTCCATGCCACAGTAAATAAAATGTCCTGGATGCCACGGCCAATCAAAGGCCAGCTCCCAGGGCTAGTCACACACACATTCATGCAGCATTCATTTATTCACATATGCACCCATACCGCAGTTATACAAATTTCCGCTAGCACAAGTAGAGAATTCATACACTGTTATTCACACGCACATTTAAAGACACAAACACTTGCATGCACACATATATACTTTTTTTTTCTCCCTACCTGCACATCGTGCCTGGGCTCTGCTTGCCATCATGGCTCTCCGGCTCCTTTGCAGCATTCAAAAGAAATCTGAGATTCCTTGTTCCTGAGGACAGGTGCAGTGGAGCCGGGGCACCTCGTTAATGCTGCCCTGATGCCTCTGAATATGTGGAGAGGATCACAATTGCCCCCTATGTATATTCAAGTTTGCAGAACTGCAGCCTGCATCCCCAGTGGGACATGCAAGGATGCAAATGCAAAATGCCTAGGGCTTTTCATGGCCCATTGGACTTGGTTATGCTGGCTTCAGCTGTGGGAGCGCTCAGTGTTGGCTCCATGATGAATGGCGTTGATGCCCCATCACCCATTATAGATGAACTGCCCATGCAGTGGTCTTGTCCTTGCTAAAACACTGCCTGAGTTTTTGTCCAGTTCCAGCGCTGCAGGATCTGGCAGTATTCTTCTGGCATCGTCGGAAATGCAATAACGCTGTGAGGAATATCCATCTGGCAAGGGTATAGAAGCCCAGGCTTTTTTTTATTGGTATTAATAAAATAGTGCTGGATTATCCATCTGAGTAAGGGTGGTCTGCTAACCGAACCCCCGTTTCGTAAAGGTCCATGCCAAAAGCATATTGACACAGGCCTAGCTGCATCAGTCTCCTGCTCTGCAGCACCTGCTCTCCTGTGGTACAGAGAAATTCAGAGGTCAAAGGTACCATTTTGTCAGCTGCGATGACAGACAAGATATTTCAGTACATTAGCTGCATTTAAAGTCTGCACCGGTGTTCCAAATCGCCCATGATTGCTTATGTTAATCAAGTCTTATAAGATGCAACTCGCCTAAAGGCCTCAGTGCGCACCAAGTAAGAAGAAAGAAAAGGGAAGAGGAGCCATGGAATAGCCAGGAGAGGATGACAGAATCACTAAGAAGGTTTAATCATCAGAGTTAAAAACAAATGTATTGAGAGAGATCTTAAAAAGAAGAAACTCTGAGCAAAGTCGAAGAGAGAGCAGGAGCGAGGTCCGGAGGTGTGGAGCAATGAAATCAAAACTAGAGTCTCCAAAGCGAATAAGCCTGTAATGTGGCTGCTCAGGTTTGTTGAGATTACTGGACCAAAGTGTGCGGGAAGTACGAGAATGCTTGATCCTTGTTTTCAGGTAAGATGGTGCCTTATCCATAAGGCACTTAAAGGTGAGAGACAGCACCTTGTAAGTAATGCAGTGCTTAACAGTAAGCTACTGCAGAAAATGAAATGCTTCGGAGACGTGATTCCTTCTCAACAGGCCACTCACTGCTCGAACAGCATTATTTTGCGTCACTTGTAAGCAGGCCAGGTTAGACTTTGAGGTGCCTTCCAGAGGGCTCTTTCCGTAGTCAAGTTTAAAGTTGACCAAAGCAACAGCAAGGACAGCGGTGTTAGAATCGTACAGAAATGGTTTGATTTGTCTAATAAGACGTGTTGTATAGGGACAAGAGGCCTTCAGTTGACTAACATGTTTTTTTTCATATTAAGGTTCGAATTAAGGTATATCCCAAGGGTCTTGACCCAAGGACTGGTCTTAATAGAAACTCCAGTGATGTCGAAAGCAGAGTATCTGGATTCCAGCTTAGCAAGGCGCTGAGAGGATCCGACGAGCATGAACTCAGTTTTATTACTATTGAGGGCACGGGAGTTCTTAATCATCCAACCTTCGATAGTAGGATAGATGGAGGTGGTTTTATACGATCTAGGTCAAAGTTGCCAGTCAGTTTCATCAACACCTGAGTATCATCAGCATAGTTAGTGTAATTTACGCAGATGCTACCGACAACATCGATTAAAGGGTGACTTTATAAGTTAAAAAGAGTAGGAGAGAGGCAAGCTCCCTGCAGAATACCACATCTAAGTAATTCAGTAGGGGATTTAAAGCCCCCAGATGAGACACAGGCTGATCTGGGGCCCAAATATGAGGACAGCCAGCACAGAGCGTTATTGGAACCGTTCGCAATGGCACCTAGTGTCTCCAACAGCAGTGAATGATCGACAAGGTTGAAAGCCGCAGCGAGATCCAGAGCATCAAAAGTGCAACCTGTCCCGAGTCAACAATGTGACATAAATTGGCTTTTAAATTGACCAAGGCAGTCTCAGTGCTATGGAGAGAAGGAAAACCTGACTGTATGGAACCCAATAAGTGACTGCTTTGAATATGTTGCTGTAATTGTGCGTAAGCAACCCCGTCTAAAATTTTCAACAGAAAAGTGACATGGTAATTGGACAATAATTATCCATAGAGGCAGTGTCAAGAGGGGCCTTTTTCAAAGCAGGAGAGGTCCAAAAAATGTTCAAAGAATTGGGAAAAGTAGCACATGCAAAGGATGAATTAACCATTCTAGTAACAAGAGCCAGACAACTAAATACGTCCTTAATCTTAGCAGGAGGACATATGTCATCAGGACAGGAGGATGGTTACGCTGCTGTACAATCTCAGACAGCTCAGCGTTAGATACTTCTTTAAGATTAAAAATAGGGATGGTAGTGTCAGAGGGACGCAGATCGAGAACATTATCAGATGTATTACTGGTAGGAGAATCTAGCTTAGATTGTAGTGAAACAGTTTTGTCGCGATGATTGAGCTTAGCATTGAAGCCCTGCTGAATATCGAGGCAGCACTGGTCACTCTTGGTGACAGCAGGAAAAGAATTGCCCTTCTCCTCAAATTCCTTAAGAATAATAAAACGTTATTTTTGAGAGGACTTGGCATTATTGATTCGGCCATTGTAGAAATTGTTTTGCTGCCAGAATGGCAGTTTTATAGTCGGAAGAAGCTTTACGGTTTGAGACAAGATTGTCCTCAGAAGAATGTTTCCACCAAGCTGCTCTTTTTTCCTTTTTAATGTTCTAAGGCCAAGTATTTCATCTGAGAACCATGTTTTAACCATTGTTTCAGGTTGTACGAGTTTAACAGAAGAGTGGGCATGAGTATCAATAGATGAAATAATGGCTTTGTATTGGCCAACCAAAGTATTTGTACGACTTGAAAGCAGCAGGTTCTCTAACATAGGTTGGGCAAGTTCATAGAAAGCCGTAGGTGTAATCTTACGGTTGTTCCTAACCGTGTGTTCAACACAAGGATTGGAGTTCAACCTGGTAATTTTAGCCAGAAGGTCCATCCAGAAAAAAATGAGGCAGGGATCTGAACAAGGACATGTTAGGACTTCAAAGTTATTCAAAGATAAACGATGGGAGAGCACCCAGTCCAAAATATGTTCTTCTCTAGGAGTAGGGGTCTTTATATATTAGTGCAAGCCATAAGCCTCCAACAAAAGAATCAGATTGGTTGCGTCAGGATCATCTGCGCTATGCGCCCAGTAACTGAAATTGCCAAGAGCAACTCTATAGGAGGAGGACTTAATAAAATCACCCAGAAGCATAAACAGCTGTTCTTCAAACATTGGCGTATGTGAAGGTGGGCGATAAATGGCGAGAAAGCAGATAGTGGTGTTGGAATGTATAGCAATTTTCATAAGTGTATATTGGTAATTAATACATGAAGAATTGCAAGTAAGTGAAATAAACGTATCGCTGATGACTGCTGTGCCACCGCCCCGACCAGATGGATGGACCATCAGTCCAAAAGATCTGGTAGCCGTTGGGAAGGGCAGTGGCAGCAGCATGGTTAGTCATATCAGAGAGCCATGCTTCCGTGAGGCATAAAACATCCATGTGCTTGGTAAGTAATAGGTCAGAGAACGCCTCAGCGTGTCTCACTAGGGACCGCGTATTCAAGAGCCCCACCTTAATACGGGAGGAAATGTGAAAGTTAGTCCCCACATGATCTTTACAAGCAATATTAGTCGCCCCAGTGTTAACAATGGCGAGGGGAGACAAAGGCTACAAAGTTTCCGAATCAGCAGATTAATGTCATCATAAGGACTGAAAACGGGGACACAATCCAAGTGCATAGTAGCAGAAACAGTTTGCATTGGTATTGTAGTAATAGAAAGATTCTGATAAACTCCTCAGCTGGTGGCAGGGTAATCTGAAAATTTAAGCCATGCCCCATGTACTATGGTGGTGGAGGGTTTACATAATTATTAGGAGCCACATTTGGTCTGTAACATGCATGTGCCAACACTGTGTGCCCAGGCCAGCTGTGGAAGATGGGTGTGCATTCTAGTTGGACAAGAGACTGAAAACCTATGCCTATCTTTTGAACTTTTGTGAGGTTGGGTTACCACCCCCTTCTCTCCAGCAGGCCCACCCCTCAGCAGGATCTGTCCTCGAAAACAAGAACCAAAGGGCAGAACTTAACAAAAGGACTAACCTCACACCACTGTGTTGCATACCAAAAGGCCTTTGATGTTATGGATCTTGGAAGTGGGGCGGGGTTATTGTAAAGAGAGTGTGCTAAGCACATTTTTGGAAAGATTAGCTTATTTCTTTCTGTACCTCTCCTTTCCTGGCTCCCCCACTTCCTTTAGCACAAAGCACTTTGGGTATGATGCAAGATGTCCAATCACCTATAGACTTTCCCATATTATAGAGGTGGTCTCCCACTCCTTTGATTCATATTTGGACTTCAAGGAGAATCGGTTTTGACCCTGCTGGGAAAGCAGTCCTTTCCAGAGTCCTCCAGTTGTGAGGTGAAGGCAGGGGATTCTATTATTTTGCCATCAAACCACTTCAAGCTGTTTTTGAACTATGTTTGTCGAGCCAACAGGATTTGCTGTTGCTGCTTTTGGTACTCCATCGACCTTCAAACCATTGTGCCCACATCTTCAAACCAGTTGGCTGCCAAACTGCACCAGCTCAGTGTGTTATTGCATTGACTTGAACATGATGTTCACTGCCACGGAATTCTTCCACTTGCCACATTTTTTTTTTAAGGTTTTTATTTGCATTTCTTTAAACATAACCAGCGGGACTTCAACATCGTCTCCTATCCCCTTCCCCCACTCCCCCCCACACCGGGTATACTGTCTTCCATTGACCCTCTGCCGTCATCGTAGCATATTTCTGTATCATCATTTGAACATGCCCAGTATGCGGATTCTGTGTGGGCACCACTGCATCATATAGTCACTTTGAAGGTGTTCTATCGTCTCCACACAGTCGGAAACAAATTTCTGGCAGGCCCTTGTATTTTGTATGTGATTTTCTCCATCGCTACAAATGCCCATTTTCTGTGGAGCCAGTCCAGGTTAACTGGGGATGCTTTCTGTTTCCATTTCTGGGCAATTGCAAACCAAGCTGCAGTGAGGAACCCCATGAAATTCCTCTTTTGTGATTTTTGTTAATGTTCTGTCCTTGGGATCTCACAGGCCACACATCCATACTTCCTCTCCTAGGTCTTTCGTTCCCTTAAACATTTCTTGCATCTGCGATTTTACCTCGGACCGGAAATTTTGTAGATGTGGGTTATCCCACCAGATATGCCTCCAGTTGCCCACTTCATCGCAGCCCCTCCAGCATTTGTCTTATACTGTGTTGTACATTTTGTGAAGTCTTTCCGGGGTATAGTGCCATTGTATCATCATTTTTGTCCAGACTTCTCTAGTTTGGATCGTCCGTGCCCATTTTGGGATTATATGCCATATGTATGTCCATTGTACCTTCGTGATATCTTTCCTTAGCGTAGTTTCCCATTTCTTCATGTAATGCCATTTTGTTTCCTCCATCTGGGCGTTTATGAATTTGTAGATAAGTGAGACGATTTTTTTTTCTCCTGTCTGGGTCATGTATTTCTCAAATGGAGTCAGGTCTCTAGTAATTGCTTGAGTTATTCTCGGGGACGTTAGCCAATGATGTAGTTGTTCATATTGATATCTGTCCTTTTCTGTGAGTCCTAGCAAGTCCTGGCACTCTGTGTAGGTTCTAATCTGCCGGCCATCATACATGTCTCCCACTTTCGTGCAATCAGCATGCAGCCATTTCTGAAATGCTCCTTTTTCTGTACCCGGTACAAATTCAGGGTTCCCGAGTATGGGTATAAAGGGAGCTGGATCTTTTGTCAGGGTTTCGTTTTTGGTTGCCCTGTCCCAGATTTCCAAGGCTGCCCTCATGATTTCACTGATTTGGACATTCTGATGTCTGAGCTCGGGTCTGGTCCAAAGAAGGTGGCGCAGGCTTGTTCTTGCCACTGCTCTGTCCTGTGCTTCCCAGATTTTTTCTGAAGTGTTCGGGATCCATTCCTTCAGGATCCACAGCTGGGCTGCCTCGTAGTACTTCCTAAAATGCGGAAGTGCCATACCTCCTTCTGACCATTCGCCGGGAGATTTGGGATGGAGAGTATCAGAGTTTTGTTTCGCCAGATGTATTTGGTTATTAATTTGGTGAATGTCTTGAAGAATGAAGCGGGTATGCGAATGGGGAGAGCTTGGAAGAAGTATAGTAGTCTGGGCAGTATTAACATTTTTATGACCGTTATTCTGCCCCACCATGTTATTGCTAGCAGGTTCCACCTTTCCAGATCTCCTTTCACTTGTTCTGTTAGTTTCGTGTAGTTCCCTGCGTAGAGGTCTTTTATTTTGTTGGTTAGTGTGACTCCTAAATATTTGACTCCTTTTCCCTCTATTGAAGTTGTAGTTCTTCAGTTTTCTTATGTATTTCTTGCATGTCTCCGGCTAATACCATTACCGACGATTTTTGCCTATTTATCTTCAGGCCTGAGATGGTTATGTAGTCCTCTATTTCTTGTATTAGGAAAGGCAGTGATATTGTCGGTTCGGTCAGGGTCATCATCATGTCGTCTGCATATGCCGCTGTTTTGTGTGTCCACCCCCCCATTTCGATGCCCTTAATGTTAGGGGCCGCCCTGATCTTTGCCAATAGCGGCTCTAGAAAGATTGCGTAAAGGAGAGGGGACAGAGGGCAGCTTTGTTTAGTTCCTCTCCCTATGTTGATCTTGCCTGAGAGTTCCCCATTCACCGCTATCCTGGCTGAGGGTGAGTTGTAGTTGGCTCATATCATGTTTACGTATGACGTGCCCATTCCCATTTTCGCCAGTATTGCAAATAGCATGGACCACTCTACCCGGTCAAATGCTTTTTCCGCATCTACAGCGACAATTGCATCCAGGGTTTTGGTGAACTCCACCTTCTCTATCAAGTGCACGATGCGTCTGATATTGTGTGTTTTCCTGTTGGGGATGAAGCCTGATTGATCTGGATGTAGCAGTTTGGGGAGGAGTGGAGAGAGTCTGTTTGCCAGGACATTTGTGTACAGTTTGGCGTCTGTTTATTTAGGCTATTGGTCGGTATGAACCCGGGTTCTCCGGGTCCTTCCCTTTCTTATGAAAGACTAGTATTTTGGTTTCATTCATGGAGGCCGTTACATTCTCATTTTCCTCAAAGGTGTTGCATAGATCCGCTAGGATAGGGGATAGAGATCCCGCGTAGACTTTGTAAAATGCGGCTGTGTAGCTGCCTCGTCCGGGGGATTTGTTTTTTGGCCGATCTCTGATTGCTCTAGACACCTCCTCTGATGTTATTGGTTCCTCAGTGATGCTTTCTCTTCTGAATTGATGGTTGGGTTGGCTACCCCGCTCAGGTATTCTTCCCGTTTGTCCTCTTTTGGTTTGTCCGATGTGTACAGTTTCTGGTAGTAGACTCTGAATATATCTTTTATATCTTTGGATTGTGTTTGCACTAGTCCGTGTTAGTCTATCAGGGCTTTCACCGTTCGGTTTTGTTGTTCCCCTTTTAATTGTCTTGCTAGGAGTTGGTCCGCTTTATTCGATTTCATCGCATACCAATGTTTCAGGTGCAGGAGTTGAGTTTCCGCTCTTTTTGTTCTGATAGCTTCTAGCTGGCTCTGGACGTGCCTATGGGCTCTATTGATCCTCAATGATCTGTTGGCTGCCATTTCTTCTCTTAGCTCTTCTATTTTGTTTTCCAATTCGCTTTCCCACTTTCTGGATTGTTTGTCTTTCTGTGCTTTAAGAGCGATATTTGTCCGTGTATCACTGCCTTGAAGGCTTCCCTCACTGTACATTTTGACACATCCGGGGTGTTGTTTTGTTCGAAGTATTCTGACGTTTTCTCTCTGATTGTTTCTCTCATTACCAGATCCTGTAGTATTTCGCTTGGCAGCGACCAGCGCCATAAACCTGATCTTTTACGGATCTTGGGGAGTGACATCCACAAAGGGGCGTGGTCTGAGAGTAAAATGGTGCCTTTATCAATATCTTGAATCTCCCCTATTAAGGTCGCTGAAGCCCAGATGTAGTCTATTCTTGAGCTTGTGGCATGAACATGTGAGTAGTATGTGTAGCCCGGGGATGCTCCTCTGATTCTCCGCCATACGTCTTCTAGGGCCATCTTCCCCATTGCCTCTTTTAGGGATTGTGTAGGTGTCCCGTGTTGCGTTTCCTTGGGGTTTGAGCGGTCCTCCCTGGGATTCCAGGCCAGATTGAAGTCGCCTGTTAATATTACTTCTCCTTCTGCAAATATTTTGAGTTTATTCAGGATGTCCTTCACAAAACCGTCCTGGCCTGTGTTGGGTGCATATAACGTTGCCATTGTGAGTGTGCGATTTTCGATCCGTACTTTAGCAAACAAGTAGCGTCCTAGCTTATCTGCCTTCGTTTCTTTTATGTGTGCATTGAGTTGGTTTGACTCCCTTTTTCTTCTCTAAGTCATTGGCCTGGAGTATCTGATTGTATCCTCTTATACGTATTTGTGCTGACCTCTTCTTCTGTACATGTGTTTCTTGGAGCATTATTATGTTGTGCTTTTCTCTGTTTAGGAAGTCTCCATTTTCTTTCTTTTTACAGGAGAGTTCAAGCCCCTAATTTTGTACGTTAATATTTTCAGTCCTATTCTTTCCCTTGGGTTTCTGCGGTTCCTTTTGTCTTTCGGCGAGGGTCGCTGTTGTGTACGTGGGTGCCCGTGTATCCCCTTTTTCCCTCTTGTAACATTCGCTCAACTTCTCCCCCACCCTTACCTCTCTCCCCCCCCCCCAACAAGTTCTCTGAGGAGGGCAATGGGCCCTATGGATTCTTGGGCGTCCTGCCTTCGCTCCATGCGCTCTGGTGACTCAGGTTTTAAGTCATCACAGGGAGTCCTAAACCATGCTTGTATATTGTGGGTTCCAAGGGTGTCCCATGACTCTGCCGCATCCTCATGTGCCATTAAGCCCTTCCACATTCCCCATCTCCCTATGTAGCTTCTCCTTCCTGTCTATTCGTGAGTTTTCCGTCCCGGGGGGCGGTATTATTTATGTTCCGCTTTTTTGGATTGAGTCTGGTCCTCTTTGTCTGTGTCTGCCAGCCCCTCAGTTCCCGTCTTCCTCTGTGTATTTCTATGTCCTTCGGTGGCTCCATCTCTTGTTCATGCTCTTGCCTGTCCAGAATCTTGAGACCCTCCTCATGTGGTGATACGATGTTGTCTTTCTTCCCATGTGAGAAGGAGACCAAAGGGAAAGGTCCATTTATAGCGCACTTGCTTCTCTGTCAGATATTTTGTTATCTGGGACATCACTCTGCTTCCTGAGCGTGGATTGTGCTAGATCCTGGAATAGCTGGATTTCTTTGCTGTTAATTCTTATGTGATCTATACTCCTGGCTTTCCTCAGGATTTGCTCTTTTTGTGTGTACTGAGTCATTGCCACCAGAACGTCTCTTGGGCGGGCCACGGGTTCTCCCGCTCTACGGGGGCCTACTCTATGTATTCTATCTATCTGGATTTCTTCTCCTGCGCTATCTGTGAGTATGTCTTGGAACACCTGTTGTACTGCCGTGCGGAGGTCTTTATCCTCAACCGTTTCCGGCATATTTTTTATTCTTATGTTTGACCATTCGGGATCAGTTTTCTAAATCTTCACATTGGATTTCTAGTTCTAGTGCGAGACGTGCTAGTCGTTTTTGTGCCTCAGCATTTCCTCGTCTATGTTCTGGACCGTTCTTTACAGTTTATCTGTTCTCTCCTCTAGATTCCCTATTTCCCTTTTCAGTTCCTGGACGGCTTGTTTCAATTCCCCCTTCATATTTTTGAACTGTACCTGTGTGGAGGACATAAATTGGTCCTGAAATTCTTTAAACCACGTTTTCATATCCTCTTTCGTGGCCATTTCTGCATCCCCTTTCTGTTCTAGTGTGGCCTTCCCCTTGCCCTTCTGTGTATTTGAATGTGAGGATCCTCCTTTGTCTGCACTCCAGAGCTGTATCAAGTCCTGGTCTGGTTTGGCTTTGTTGGTGTTGGAGGGTGTCGCCTGTTGCACCTGACGAATCCTGGGTCTTGACATGTGTGTGCCTCCTTTGCTACTAAGTTTCTCCGTTCTTTCGAGGTGGGCCTTGGATGTTTGTGTTGGGGCCTCCTCCGCTGTGTTGCGCTCTGATGGGCTATCTTGGCCCTGCCGGATACATGTGTGCTTGTTCGCTCAGGGGCTTGTCCGCCTCTTATAGCCCATAGATGTGTTCACTGGCTGTTTGTGTTTGGACTCGAGGGGGATGTGATCTTGGGGGTGGCGTTCTCTGGCAGCTTGATGGGGTATGGATTCAGAATCCCTGTTGAATATTGTTGTCCATAAGGAGCCTGGTTGTAACCCTCACCTGGTATCCACGGGGACGTCACTCAGCCTGTTCTGACCTCTTACGACCTCGAACCCTTCCCTGGAGTCTACTTGACTGGAGACTGGGCCTGAAACACAGTTTAACTCCCTATTGTCTCTGTGTGCTTGAACCCCTTCTTCCCCGGGGTCCAACCCTTCCCTTTGATCCACAGCTCACCTTGTTTTCTTGGAAAGTGTGCTCTCTGTCCTGCTTTCAGCGCAGGGGCTCGTTGATTGATGCGGGCTCGTTGCTGCCTAGTTACTTCACTGGCAAGAGTCCAACAGCTAAGTATAATGAGTCTTTTGACCAGTTCTCTAACTTTGTTCCTTAGATGATGGCTGGGTCCGGGGATGGCGACATGCTGCTGAGATGAGTAGCGCTGAAGGTGAGTGAGAGCATGATGCGCAATGCGACCCTTTCGTATTTGTATTGAACTGAGTTCTTTTTCTGTGTCTTTTAGGTGCCGCGATGTTTTCAGCGTGGATGCTGGTTATGAAGAAGAAATGCGGTGAGTAAGCGCGGTATGCGGCGCCTCTAGATGTTTCCACGCTAACCTGGAGTGTCTTTTCCCTCTTGCAGATGGATGAGAAGTTCCGGAGACAGAGTTTCCCCAGAGCGGCTGGGATTCAGGTAAGCGTTTGAAGCTCGTACAGTCTTTAAAAATAAGCGAAGATTTGCTGAATGCTTACTAATGCTTTTTTTCTGTTCTTTTCCCTTTTCCTTAGGAAGCGGTGTGCCGGGATGGGAATGACACCGCCGAAGATGCCCGCAGAACAGAAGGAGCGATGATGATGGGCAGAAGCGCCGCAAGGTAAGGCTGTTCCTAACTGTGTTCTTGTTCTTGCAGGAGCTGGGAGCAGAAGTAAGATGCAGGCCTACTGGAGACCGATCCAAACACGGTGAGTGTCACGCTGCAGGTGCAGAAAACACAAAGCATGTTTCTCAGCCTGGGCGTGGCTTAAATAGTCTCTGGGTATCCCAGGTGTCTCTGGGCTGAACCACACCCAAAAGACTAGACTGCACATGCAGTTCTGGGAACCGAAATATTTGGGGGCATCCATCTTGTCCCCATCAATGCACTACAAGTCCAATCCCCAATGTTATCCTATGGGAGTGAGTGAGTCTGGTGCCACAAGCGCCAAGTCTGACTCCAAGAGGGTCTTTGGAGGGATGGAGAGGCCCTTGAGGGCCATGTAGGTGATCGTGGCCTGGCACCAGCCTGACATCTTGGAGGGCTGGGGACATGAGGGGCAGGAATCATGACACTGGTTTACTGGCTCAGGCCCTTGATGTGCTCTATATTTGACAGGGGCCGCTTGTGGGGGAGGGAACACTTTTTAATGGCCCCATTTTCCCTTAAATAAGACCAGCTTCCTTTCCCGTTGGGCGCTGGGGGCTTTTGTTGTTCTTTTATGATCTGGAACCAGTGGGAACAGGCTCCGGTGTCTGAGTCCTAATGTGGGCTTTGTTTCGTCAGAGCCCCCTTCTGGGCCTGAAGCTTATTCTGATGTTCGCGGGGGTGAGAGAGGGGCGTGATTGTTATCGCTGGGACATCCTGCAGGTCCCCCCTCCCTGGAGCTTTCTTGGGTCGCTTAGTCAAGGCCCCGCTACCCCAAGGGTGTTGGACGCATACCTAGGGGCGATCTCCTCTGTTTCATATGGTGTTCGTCATGATGCGTCCTCTCCAGGCTGTGTGTGCACGCCTGTGGATCTCTGCAGGCACACCGTAGGGGGATCCTTCTCTGTCTCGCTGCTCTGCCGAGCAGGGGTGTCTTGGGCACTTCTCCACCCAGGGCTGTTCCGCAGGGTTGTGTTCCATCTCACGTGGCACGTAGTTCGGCCTCCACAGCGTTCCACCTCCGGATTCGCTCTGGTGATCTCACGGGGCCCCTGCTTCAGCCTTCGTTTTGCCGCCTCTGCTGATGATAGCCGGGCCTCTTCTCCTGGAGGGTCGGTCTCTGCAATAGCGTCCCGATGCACCTTCTTGAAGTTGCTTCTTTGGGGCTCCGCGCATCAGAGGCTTCTTTGGTGCGAGCCCGAGGGGGCGCTTCCTCTCCGGCAGATGTCGGGAGCGATTCCCCCCGTCCTGGGTTCGCTGAGCGCCGGAATCTCTTCCTGCTTCCCACCCACAGCGGTGTACAACTGAGGAGCTATGCTTTCGGGGGGCAGAATGACTGCTAATTGTAATTTCTTTAATGATGTGGCCCGAGCTCGGGGACGGAGCACCGCTCACGCACGTCTACCTGGCTCGGCCGCCATCTTGGAATCCACTTGCCACATTTTGCAGAGCACCTAGAACCACTAGCATCCTCATCGCGACTCAAGCTTGAATGCCATACTGACCCTGGTATTCTTCGACTCACCTCCTTCGAATGCTGTATCGGACGTCAAGGAACCATAGTCCAACTCCAACCTGATGCATACTCTCTGTCTGGACCACTTCAATCTGCCACCTCTGAATCTGATTACTACTGCTCTTACAATGATAAGAAGCCCGATAAGATGGTGTTGAACCACCAAGAACTAAACAAGGTACTGTTGGCAGGCTCAAGCCCCACTAGCCCAATTGTTGGGACCCCAGAAACTGGCTAAGCCCATTTGTGCACCTTTTTCAGCAAGAAGCATAACCTTTTGAACATTGTCATTATATGTTGCCCTTTTCCTCCTTGCGAAGTATCCAGAGTGCTTGCATCTTTACATTCTGCACTTCTCTGTGTTTCCCAACAGGAATGTTTTTTTTTTTTAGTTTTGTCTAGTACAGTTGTTACTGTATATTGTGATGTTTAATTAAAGTATATATATATTTTTATAGAACCTTGATTGGACATTCCTTTATTTTGGATTGTGGTACTATTGCTGTTTGAGTTGCTTTTGTCTCACATTCACACCCCTCTTAAGTATTGCCTGTCCTCAGCTCACGTCACTACAAAAGGTAAATAAGATGGTGCCTAGTTCTGGGCATCCAAATGTACCAGCCAACTCTGTGCGTGGCAGTAATATTACACACAATAAATACCACCATCGGAAAACATCTTCATGTATGTCATTATTCCCATATATGAACGTTATCTTGTTGGCCTGGCCCTTAATGCCAGTAAAAATTTCAGGAGTGGAGAGTGGCAGTCAGTTGGTGGGGGGTTATTCTCAGCCCCATCCACTGCGCCACATCACCATTTGCCTCTCGCAGGATTAATCATAGACACCTAGAAAAAAATAAAAAATTGGAGCTTTTCCTATAATGTTGCAAGCAAATTGTTAAAACCAACAGCTGTACTTAAATATTCCTGATTTACTGCAGAGTACAATCTTAGCAAGCCAAGGCAGACTTCCTGATAAGACGCTGGAGTGGTCTTGTGGTTAAGTGTTTTGCCACTGATCCTAAGGGTCTTGGTTTGAATCCTGGTTTGTACAGCAGCGGCACAGTTCAGAGCAACACTAAAATAATAAAAAGGGTGGAAATGTATTTATCGGATCCCAGATCTGGCAAAATCCATCCCAAATACCAGCATTGGGTGCCCAGTAAAAAGGTCATGCCACAGTAAGAAATGATTAGATGGTTGCATCAAAATACCAGTCTATCCATTAATAATATCAAGTTTGCTTTATCAAAATTATTTTTAGCGCACCCTTTGCCCCCTCAACCCCACGCATCCTCTTTCCACCACATCCTCTTCCCTCCACTCCCCTAAAATCAGCTCCTCCGCCCAGCATTAAACGCAAGCACACACATTCACACACCATTAACTCGCTCTTTCATATGTCCATCCGTTCACCATACACTCGCACACATACACGCAAACCAAGCCACCCATATATCATACGCACTCATTCACACACACATTACATAATATACATATTGTGACAAATTCAGGCTATTCGTCCCTTCTCCCCAGCGGGATGCCACTCCCTTTGAGGTTGTCCAACATACATTATCTGCACATATGAGACCTGGAAAGTCTGTGATTATTTCTGTTTTGAATACTCCTATTTTGAGACCATCAAACAGTGACACTTCTACCTCTTTGCCTTCAGGTAATGCTGGATCTTTCCTGAACGCCACCATCAACGAAGGACACTATTCCATTTATCCATGTAAAGTGCATAAGAAGAGGACAGATTGTAAAGTGAGGAGAGACTCCTACTGAGGGAAGAGAACCGCTGTTCAGATGTGAGCCTTCACAGAATCGACGTCCTGGAGGGTCCGAGCCATGCAGGGCCGCATTACCTGTGGCAGCAAGGAGGGTGAGCAAATAGCTAGCTGAACACCGGAGGGATGGCATTCTTCCTGACAGAGAAGCTGAGGTCAGAGGTGAGGCAGAGACGGAAACACAACAGCCTCATCTGGTGGCACGACCATGAAGAAGCTGTGGTGGACCGGTTGGCCTGTAATGGACGCTGTGACCAGACCACCTGAGGGAGCCCGGGGAGCTCCTCACATGTCAGACCGTAGCTACAGAGCCAACTAGCAATGCCGAGAGCCGGTGTGGTTACGGGATCCTGAGAAACCCAAAAGAGACATTAAGTGAAGGCGATGAGAGCCGACGAGGTTATGGGATCCTGAGAAAACCCACAGAGAGCCTACCGTTACAAGGTATGAATATTGTGACTAAAAGCTGGGAAAGCTATCGAGGTTATGGGACCTGGAGAAACCCGAGGATGGAAAAATCCTATAAAAAGGGGATCTGAGAAAAAGTACTAATATTATGACTAATGGCTCGGAAGCTATCTAGGTTATGGGAGCCTGAGAAACCCGAATGTACAAATATCATATGAAAGAAAGAAATATGAACACTTTTTTAATTATGGCTAAGAAAGCCACAGAAGTTATTTTGAACTCTGACAAAAACAGGGTGGACAGCCGCCCTATGTAAAATAACTTGGGTGAAGGAAAAACAACCTGTCTGAGGATTACAAGACTAATGGCCTCGAAGGTGGTAAAGCAAGAAGTATTTTTGTTTCCATGAAATCCTGGAGGAAAGGGAGCCTTCACACCAAGATATATTTTTCTTTACTAAATGGGAGCGTGAAACCCATAACTTGATACCACGACTGGTAGGGATATCCTGTTGTGTTAGAGGAACTTTGAAGAACTTTCTTTGAACAATCTATAAAATCCCAGTGTTGGACCCGGCCTCTATTCTTCAGTTAGAAGTTTTATAAAGAGGTAGGGCCAGTTAGTTGGAAGGGTTTCGGACCGGAGAACTTTCATTTTGGACTGTAACATCCATCCTTAGTTTCTGTTTTGTTAGGTAGGGAACTTCCCTCAAAGAAATAGGGCATGTGAGGCGTTTTGATCGTTTTAGTTGAATAAAACTCTTAAACATGACCCATTTTCGTCTTCTGGTTCGCACAATATACACACCCTTACATTCACACATACATACAAATAAACATCAGGAGAATGCAACACCCTCGCACACACACACATTTACAAAAAAATACCGTTTTTTCTTACTTTTTTTAGAAAATCTGTTGCTCGAACGGACTCCTCTGTATGAAGGCCTCTGGCTTCCATGTTCCACGCAGACAGGAACCCGAAAGCTCTAGTTAATGTCATGCACAGAATAGAGAAGTAAGAAGCCTCCATTTCACACCAACCATAACCATGTCCTGAGTGGGCCCACTTGGACTTCAAAGAGAAATTATTTCTTCCTGAAGTCACTCTGACTTCAGAAATCAATTATTTCCGTTGGTGTTTCAATAATGGAAATATTTTCTTTCCGAAGTCACCATAATAGAAATAATTTCTTTCTGAAGTCAAAGTGACCTGTGAGAAAAATTATTTCTTTTTCAAGTCTCAGGAGACCCCTGTAGGACGTTGAGTGGCAGGGGGCCCCATGCTGCTGGGGCTCCGGGAACCCCCTGCTAAACCAGGGAGTACACAGCACAGAAGATGCCATGAAGAATCCCGAGAATGAGTCACTTGATCCATGAAAACACAGAACACGCCAACAATCTTACACTAAATGAATTCATACCATATCAGAGCCAGCTTGCAGCTCTGACAAAGTGCAGCATCTGTCTCTCGCAGCAGCAGGCATGGTAGCAGTTCTACCTCTGACAACTACGAGCAAGTGCTGATACTTTCAGCTGTGAGCACTGCACGCCTATGCTCTGTGTCTCACTGCAAATCCTGCCTAGCTGCATGCAGAGAGTTCCTCTGCATATCTGTTAGATGGTATGAATTCCAGGAGACAGCAGGTACATTTCCTTCAGTTCCATTTATTAAGGTGTTACAGATGGAAAGCACAGATGGGAAGCAGAGCCCCAGAGGGGACCCACTGGCACCCATCACCCAGGCTGGATCCTACTAACTGTCAGAGATGGAACCAGGGGTGTTGCTAGGTCTGGAAAAGATCTGGGGCTATGCTAATGTCTGGGCTGATAGGACTCTTGGCTAGCTAGCTTTTTGGTTGTTGCCCCTGAGCTTCTATCAGGGGCTATAGCCCACTCAGCCCCCCACTAGCACCGCCTCTGGCTTCTACTACTTCTAGGGGGCTTCTACTCTTCGAATACAAACATTCCAACCAACGCATAACATTCTCAACATGACATCATACACCCATGCAAACCAGGAATCAAGACATCACAGGCTATAACACACCTCCCTCTTCTTACTAAAAAAACTGACACGACTACACACTCCTCCCCGGTGCCAATCACCAACAGATCCCAGCATGCCCGAATAACAACCCTACAACTTCCAACCGTCAAACTGAACCAAACACCTTTCTGCCAGAGCTGCCACCTCTGGACCTTGGTCCTGCCACGACCAAGCACAGGCCCACCACAACCAATGTGGCAGCAAACACTACGACCCTAAACCATCCAGAAAGAAACAGAACTCGTTCTACGTGGGTCCGCCACCCCCAGGTCACGGGACTGCCACCCCTGAGTACAAAGCCAAACGGCAGAAGGGGACAATCGATGACACACCACGACACCAGGCCCTACTGGGAAAATGCCAACAAAGAGCGACCGGGAAGCCAACGTAATACAGAGATGGATGCAGACCACTGCCAGGGAGAACATATACTGGAAATCACCCACGCACTTCACCACGCACCGAGAGGACCCAACAACACTGTGCACACAACGTAACATTGAGCTACACACCCACCCACAGACCTTCCCCTTGTTGACAATAAAAAGGTGCAGCATGGGGAAGAAAGATGGTGGGCACCTTGACATAGGTGAGGAATTAAGCCACCACACGAAGATACTCTCTGGAAACAATACATCCTGTCATCCTGAACCGCTGGTGAGGCAGCCCAGAATCCAATCAGATTACAATACTAACCAAACGTCACTACTGTTACATTGTAGGGATTCCAGGAGACAGCAGGTACTTTTCCTTCAGTTCCATTTATTAAGATGCTACAAATGAAAAGCACAGATAGGGGACAGGGCCCCAGAGGGGACCCACTGGCACCCAACACCCAGGCTGGATTCTTCTATCAGAGCTACAATACTCTTTCAATACAAACATTCCAACCACCACATAACATTCTCAACACGACATCCTACACTCATGCAAACCAGGGATCAAGACATCACAGGATATAACAATATCCCAGCCGCCAAATGATGGACAGGCCTGCCTCCCACAGCTGCAGGGAGAGGGACTACACTGCCTCTCACAGCTGCAGATGAATAGCTCTGCCTCAGAGAGCGACAAGCAGAGTCCCCTCTGCAGTTTCCAGTTGTGATGGGAATAGCACTGCCTCACACCACTGCATGCAGACGAATAGCTCTGCCACTCACTGCTTCAGGCAGCGCATCTGCATCTCCCAGCAGAGGGACAACTCTGCCTCTCCCAGCTACAGGCAGAGGTATAGCGTTGCCTCTCTCAGCTGTAGGCAGAGGGATTACACTACCCCTTACACTACCCCTCACAGCTGTAAGCGGAGGGACACACCAGCAGCTGCCAGCAGATGAATAGCTGTGCCTCTGATAACTGCAAGCAGAGAGTCCCCTCTGCATATCCGAGCTGTGATCTAGGAACTGCTCGGTCTCTCACAGCTGCAGGCAGAGGACTCACTCTGCCACTCATTGCTGCAGGCACCTCATCTGCATCTTCCAGCTGCCAGCAAAGGAACAACCTTCCTAGTTGCAGGCAGCGGAATAGCATGGCCTCCCACAGCTGCAAGCCGAGAGTCACATCTGCATCCCCAAGCCGCAGGCAGAGGGACGGCTCTGCCTCACAGCTGCAGGCAGAGGGATAGCGATGCCTCTCACAGCTGCAGGCAGAGAGCCACGTCTGCATCTCCCAGCTGCCAGTACAGGAACAGGTTAGCATCTCACAGCTGCAAGCTGCAGATCGAAGGATAGCACTGCATCTCTACTCTGCAAGCAGGGAGTCCTGTCTGCATCTCCTAAATGCCAAGGAGGACCACCTCTGCCGCTCATAGCAGTAGGGCGGGGGGCTCGCTCTGCCTCTCCCAGCTGCAAGCAGAGATTCACACCTGGCTGTGAAAAGCGAGCAGAGCACCTTCTTTGACCCCCCGGAGCTGCTGCCACATCGAGCCCCATTCCACTGTTTTAAACTGAAAGTTTGTCTTTAATCCGGACATGACGCTTTGCTAATCCGGAATTACCAAATGATATGTGTAGGCCTTTACTGCAGAGGAAAGGTCAACACTTCTTCCTTCCCTGGAGCAATTTCAGAAGTGCCAGTAATCCCTTTGATTAAACCCCCCCTCCTTCCGTCTGCCCCGTGGGGAAACGGTTTCTGATGGGAAGATTAAATCTGCCCTTAATCGGTCGGATGAAATGCAGCACCAGGGAGTGGGTGCTGTCGCGAGGATTACTGCTTTCTTTGTGAACAGCACGCCATCTCCAAGTAGAAAAATTAAAAGCGGATTCCTGGTCTTACTCTGCTACCTCTGGCTCGTGCTGTGAACAATGCAGGATATAGATAGTACGAGGGTACTGCACGTGCATAGCAGCTCCCCGAGTCCCACCCTACCAAATGCATGCTGTGGCACTTGCCTACGATGCACCTCCTTAAAATGAAATTAAAAGCAAATACGCAGTCAATTAAAAAGAGGAATACGTTATACAGCCAAGTAGGGTATACATTGGAACTGGCAATTCCTGCAACATACATATTTGGGCCTAAATATGAAATACTACTTACATAAGATGTTGACTGCTATAAACAAGAATTGGCAACGCCAACTGTTTTGGCTTTTATGTAGGAATGGGAAAGGCACTTTCCAGGAACTGTCCTAGTGGCAATATCTGGCTATAAAATGGCAGCAGCTGATGAATGGTGTTAGCTCATCAGTATATTATGACCGTGCCCATTTAGTGTCTAGACAAGAGCCAAAACTGCTGGCTTGGCCAATGCTTGTTATTTACAGGAATTCAATGCAAGTAACTAGGTTCATGTCATTTTACTGAAGTTTGTTTTTTCGATGTATTTGTTGACGTCATTTCCCTATGTTGTTACCCCAATCCCTCCCCACCGCTTTTATACCTCCCAATATTCATTTCGATGAATTTGTTCAATGGATTTTTTTCTGCAAAAAATCAGTCGAAAAAACGACTGTCGGCAAAAGTACAGTATGCGTACTGCCTCCCAGCACAGTCCCAGGGCCAGTGGCAGCGGCAGATGGTGATTTTTTTTAAGTGGAGGGGCATCAATAATTCCCCTTATGATAGATGTCCAGTAAAAATATATCATCCCTGTCCCCTGGGCCCCACAGTGCCTAACACAATTAACATGAGTCCTTTTTGGATCATTTGGATATACCTAGAGTGAATGATTTGGAGAAGGACATGTTGGGTGAGAGTGTGACTGTGGATGAGGTGAGGTCGGCTATCAGAAAACTGAACTCAGGCAAGTCCCCTGGTCCCGATGGTCTGCCTGCTAAATTTGATAAAATCTTGCCGGATTCGGCGGTGGAACTTTTACGGGATATGTATGTGGAGTCTAGGGTGGGGGGTCTGCTTCCCGCTTCTACCAACCATGCCACTATTTCGTTTTTTCTTAAGAAGGATAAGGATGGCAGTTTGCCTTCGAATTATCGTCCGATCAGTTTGATTAATACGGATAACAAGATATTGGCGAAGTTGTTGGCTGTGCGTTTGCAGACTTTGCTTGTGAAACTGGTGCACACTGATCAATCAGGTTTCGTTCTTGGTCGAAGAACATCTAGTAATATTAGAAATTTGTTACTGCTGATGACGCATGCACAGGATTCGGATGATGATGTGGCAATTTTTTCTTTAGACGCGGAGAAGGCGTTTGATCGTGTTGATTGGAAGTATCTTTTTTCAGTACTGCGTGCTATGAACCTGGGGGAGGAATTTATTTCATGGGTTGCCCTGCTTTATGCTTGTCCAACGGCCACTGTCAGAACTAATGGACAATCATCAGATTCTTTTGTGCTGCAGAGGGGTACGAGACAGGGATGTCCTTTGTCCCCTCTGATATTTGTGTTGGCAATGGAACCATTGGCGATAACCTTGAGGTGCGATGTGCAAATACAGGGATTGAACTTTCATGGTGCCGATCAAAAATTGTGGTTCTATGCAGATGATCTGCTACTATTATTGCGGAATTTGACAGTGTCCCTTCCGGCCTTATTAGATGTTTTAGATAGATTTTATGCAGTGGCAGGATTTAAGTTCAATTGGTCTAAATCCGAGGTGTTGCCGATTTCGGGATACTGTGATAAGAATTTGATTACTGGACTTGGGTTTCAGTGGTGTGAGAGGAAACTAAAATATCTGGGTATATGGCTGGCCCCGCTGGTGGATGACATGGTCGTGGTGAACATGAGTGAAGTGTGTAGTGATTTGAAAATGAGCCTTTTGAGGTGGTCTTTACTTCATTTGTCTCTTTGGGGCAAGGTGAACGCTCTTAAGATGAATGCGGCACCGAAAATTAATTACATTCTGGGTATGCTTCCGGTGAAAATTGGTCAACACTATTGGAAGAAAATTGATGGTTTGTTGCAGTCCTTTTTATGTGATAACAAACCGCCACGGCTAAAATTATGGAAACTTCAGTTACCTGTGGAAAAGGGGGTATTAGGAGTTCCAAACTTTACAGCATATCATTTAGCTTTTTCCAGTCACTTCATTGTACCCTTTTTGATAGATCCACCCGATAAATGGGTAATTGCTGAGGCGAGTTTGTTGGGCCCGCTCCCTCCAAGGGCGATTCTCACGGCTACGAACAAATTGTGTAAGAAATCGCCTTTGACAGTTTTTTTAAGAGAAACGTGGAGACATATACATGAATTGCTAGGATTAGTTGCTATGAAAACCACTCATGCATCCATTTGGTTGAATCTGTTGATTTCTGTTGGAGGTAAGTCTTTATTCTGGCCGGACTGGTTTCTGGGTGGAGTTTTCTGGATTGATGATGTCTTTGTGGATGGTGAATGGATTGGAGAGCGTGAGTTGCGAGCAAAATTTTCAATTGACAATTTCCGAGCTGATGATTTCAGAAAATTGAAAAGATGCATAGGTGATGTAGCGGAGCAAGGGAATCTGTTGGTGAATCTCCTTCTTAAGGAAAGGGAGCCAGGTGGTTGCTCGATTGCTAGCAGGTTATACAACTGTATTGTGTCTGCTTATAAGGAGAATTCTGACTTGAGAGATCAATGGGGGAGGCGATTGGGGTGTGAGATTTTGCCCGAGATGTGGTTGGAAATGTGTGGAAATGTTAAACTTTGTACTATTAATTTGGAGGAACGGTCGAGACAAATTAAGATACTCAATAGGGTGTTTTGGAGTACGGAACGAATGTTCAAAAGGGGAATGGTGGATTCGGATGTGTGCTGGTGTTGTGGAAATGGATTGGGAAGTTTGGAACATCTGCTTTGGGAATGTGTGCGTGTGCAGGGATTTTGGCACGTTGTTTGTTGTGTCTGTTTGCGTGTTTTGAATCTGGATGTTGAGTTGGATTTCATGACGATGATTTTGGGAGGAGGTGCGTTACTAGAGGATCTCTCTATTTCATTGAAAAAGTTTCTGCTCCGTGGTGCTAGTTTGGGCAAGTTGCTGGTTCTGAGGGGCTGGAAGACACGGATTGCACCTATTGTGGAGGACTGGATTGAGGGGATGTCTGGTCTTGCAACCATGGAGAGAGTGATTTATAGGCGACAAGGGAAGTTAAGATTACATGAAAAGATTTGGGATGACTTTCTGAGTTTGTACTAGTTCTTTGATGGTTATTTGTATATTGTATTCTGCGTGTAATTAATTGCTTTGTTTTGATTGTATTAATTGACTTGCTTGTTTATCTTTGTGTAAATCTTATAAATAAATACATTTAAAAAAAAAAATTAATGATTGTGTGTATGCAAGCCCCAGGGGAAAAGCATGGTATTTTTGACTGGACATCTATGATAGATGTCCAGTCAAAAAATACCATCCCTGTCCCCTAAAGCCCCTCAGGAGGCGAGCTGATTTTGGCAGGTGGGTAGGAGGATTGAGCAACAAAGGCATTTTTGAAATACCTTTGTTGTACAACCCTCCTCCTACCCCCACTTGCCAAAATCAGTGCAACAAACACACACACATACACACACACCTCTCTATCATTCACACGACCACCCATCACCATATACTCACTCATAACACAAGCATACACGCATCCATACACATATTAAAATAAATTAAAATAAAGTTACCTTCTGCCCTGTTCCTGAAGTTTCCTCCCCAGCGCTATCGGGAAGCAAGAGCTTTCAGGTTCCTGCACATGAGTGCTGAAACGCCCTGCTCCAGGCTGCTCTGTCCATATGTGAAAGGAGGTGCAGGAGCTCCTCCTCGAACATACAGACCTGCAGTTCCCCAGCCAGCATTTCCAATGAGCTATGCAAGGCTGGCGAAGCAAAACAATGCCAGCCTTGCATGGCTCAGTGAGCATGTGCGGCTGGGGAACTGAACTGTCTGTGACAAATCAACGCCCAGGGCACCAGTGGTCCAGGGATGAATATCTGTTTCTAAACCATCAATCAGCCCCACACCTCTAGTACACCAGAAGGGATCTGAACAGATTGGAACACAAGTAAATTATAAACCTCCTTGTCCAATTTTGGTAACGTGGACGGTACAGCAGACTTATCCCTGCAAGGTTGTGGATCGTTGGTTAGTTGCAACACAGTGAAAGTACAATTGTTTCCCAATGATAAAAGGGACTGTCCTGTCAAGGTTGTATAACAATATCTACTTTATTATTATTACCACAGACAGTTCTAGCACACTACAAAATACAGCCCACCCTGTAAAGGAACACAGCAGACAGACAGTTTCATGAAGGAAAGGGGTGCAGTCGGGATACTGTCAGGAGGGTAGTCGGTAAAGCAATCAGTCTTAACTGTTCAAGGTTATTTGGTTTCAGCACCAAGGGAGCAAAGGGTCGTAAATGTCACTAGGGGCCTTTGGCGACAGACCAGGGGGACAGGACCATAATGTACCTGGTGCTTGAGATGATCTTGGTGCTCGACAGTGTGTCGAGTTCCAGGACGCTTTGTAGCTCCTGCGACAGAGTTCAAGAGGAGACTACTGCGACTATCGTGTGGCAGGCAGTTTGGCAAGTGAGGCTGGACGGATGGCTGCAGGTGGCTTGGGGTCAAGAATTGTTGTCTCTGTGCTGGTTGGTGGATATGGGGTGTTGGTTGAGGCGTCTCGGACGGCTTTAGTGACTGAAGCGTGACAACAGTCAGTGGTGCAGCCTGTTGCGGTTCAAGGGCTTGACTGCCTACAAAATGTCCTTAAAAGATGGCTGTTGGTTGATGCTTGTGTGGCACTCCTCCAAGCTTCTTTGCAGGGCTTGTGGCATCCTTTCAAGGTGGACAGCCCAAAGCTGAGGAGAGTGTTTGCAGGCAATGGCCTTGTCCTTTCTTCAGAGACTCTGTGGCACTTCCCACCTAGGAAGCTTGCTGGCAGAACCTAGCAGGGCACGCTGTGTGCTATCTGGGTACCAGTTCTGCTGCTGCTGGATGGGTCCTCTGAATCCGGTATCGACCTCTGTTCCCTGGGAGATGTTTCGGGGAGGGATTTTGCTTCCCGCTTGGAAATCCTGGCCTTCCTTCACTGGCAGAAGATGTAAGGTAGACTGTACCTTCAGCCAAGGTCCAAATGAGTCCTACTTCCTCATTTCAAAGTCGTCGGATGATCTGCTAATTGAGGGGTTCACCCCTCTTTTAAATCCGAATGGGCCCCAGTGATTGGTGCAGGCTAAGCCTACCTTAATGAACCAATCCTGGGTACCCACCAACAATCTTTTGTTATGCGTGAGGTTAGAACCAGAGTACTCTGCAACAAGAAAGGTAAGGGATGACAACATATACTAATAAGTCTCACCCATTTTCCTGTCTGTTGTAGATCAAAGTTTCTCTGGTTAACTGTGCCCTCTGTAACTCTTGATCAAAGCACAGGTCCCCCTTGAGGTTTGTGATGAGAGCAGACTTCCTGTCTCCCTTATCACATACTTCTCCTTCTGAAAGGGGTCCGCTCTGCAGGGGTTGACTAAAGTACTAGTCGACCCAGACCTGCCATTCACTGACCTTCATACAGAGGGGTGGGGACTAGCTTGAAGTTGACACATTGCACATCAAAGAGGTGTTAGCCCTGCCTTCCTGTTGTCTGTCCTGCTACCAAGCCCCCTTGCAGGCTTGCCTTAATTATTTCTCATTAGTGTGCACTGCCACCAGCCGAACTAGACAATAGGGAGGCAGATCTGCGGGTCCTTTCATAATTTTAATTAGGCTGCCCATGGCTGGAGGAAGAGGTCGCCTCCCTCCTCCTTGAGATGCTTTGATGTACCCGTGGTTGTCACATTCCAGCTGAACATGACAAGGGAAGGATGGCGCCTGTAGGCAGAGTCCTCCTGGAGTACACGTGACTATTCGTTTCGTACGGTGAGCAGGGAAAATGTGTGCGGAATGGCCTCACACATTTTCATAGGTTGATCTCCCATCATTCATTTTCATTTTTAAAAATTCAAAAAGCCCAGCGAGAGCAAACTCCCTGTGCGGATGATGAAATTCCTCACACTCTCAAAGGGAAACACAGTTTCCCATTGACCGTTCAGCCAGCCCAGGAGCACTCCCTCAGCTGGAAAAAGCAGCTGAGGGAGTGCTCAGTGTCTGGTCAACACCCCCTCACCCATTATGGATGTGCCACCATGCTCACACTGGCCTATAGGGCAATAGGGCAACGCCAAACCAAAAATACAAAATGCTAGTGTGGGCCAGTTTTTTGGGTTAAAATGGCCCACTCTTCTGGACAATGTGGGCCAGTTTGATGAGTTACTTCACTATGCACTGAATAGTTATGACCATTGTCTGCTGAATAAATATTCTTTAAATATCACAATTTGTTTATATTTTAACAAAAAACACCCCCTTGAGTACTAGTCAAACAGTCTGTCACTAAAGGAATGAATTGCTATTTGCAACTGTGGGCCACTTTTTCATTGGTGCCCGAGGCAGTTTTGTGTCCAGCCCGACCCGGTGAGCTGCCCCTGCCCATGTCCTCCAATTAAACAATAAATTTAAAATCATTTTTTCTTTCCCCTTTTTATTTCAGGCTGGGGTCTCGCACCTCCCTGGGGATGCGTGCCCCATTGTTTGAAGACCTCTGCCATAAGTCCTTTATCTCATTATTGTGCTACGTTTTAAACTTGTGTACTTTTCCCTTTGGATCCTGAATTTAGGAAAACTAAAAGCACAGAAGTCCAAGCAAAGACAGGACTGGGTGAACTTCTCATGCATGTTTTGTAAAGTGTCTTTTGCTCTTGAGTGGAATTCTACATCGTAGAATTCCACTCTTTCTCTGATGTCATGTTTACTTCTGTTCAGAGGGGAGATTCCATTAAGAGCTGTTAGAAGCTGAGTGAAGAGGTGCTGTGTAGGCTGAGTACTGCTGGCTCAGGCTGGTTACCAATAAAGGATCTTCACTCACCTGCAGTGTATGCCACCTTATTACACTGGCGACGAGAGTAACCAGCCTCTGACCCACGTTGCCTTTGCAGCCGCCAGCAGTTGCCTACATTCCTCTTTTCGCCCGTGGGAGAGTGCCTGCTCCATAGGAGGAGCGGGGGCCGTGTGGAGGTGAGCCCTCCCACCGACGCTGTCCGCGTCGAGTACCGCCCGGAATCAGCTGGGAGCCGCAGCATTTCCCAGCCCCTGCCAGTTCGTCCATGGGCTGCAGCGCCTGTTGTCCTGTGTAAGGGAGGCCCTCCGCGCATGTCGGCACCAGGACAGCCGATGTACTTCCAGCCTGTGCTCCCCAGCCGGGGTTGAGCGCGGTGCCTCCTCGGACAGCAGGTGAAAGGGAAAGGGATCCCTGTTTTCCGGCGCGTGTCCACCCTGCGCGGCGAGCGGGGCTGGGGGCCATGGCGAGCCCGTACCTGCCGCCCCGTTCCCTTAGTGGATATCGACGCAGGCTTGAGGAGGGTGGGACTAAATGCAAGACGCCTCCCTTCTCCTTCCTGCCTTGGGGGCGTTCCCTCCAGCCGCTCACAGAGAGAATTAACCCTGTGAGGGTCTTCCAAGTGTTTCGTGACTGTATCATGGCCACATCTCTGTCTTTGCTCAGGCATGTTGTATTGTACAGTGACACTCCAGCATTGGTTGCTCTGCCAGGCACACGAGGAGGTTGCACAGAGGATACTAATTGACTACAAAGTTGCGCAGTGCATATTGGTTCATTACAAGCCTGTCTGACTCCCCCCTTCTCGACATGCAGCACAATAATGCACGTCCGCCACCTGCATTCTTGGCCAGTCCGGGGGAGCCGCCTATTGTGTGGGACTTGTGGGTGGACACCTTCAAAGTGCACCTCAGAGCCACGGGTGGTGCCAAATTCACCGATGATGAGAAGGAGGCGGCGTTGCTCAATTGCTTGGGAACTGAGGGCCTCAGGTTATTCAGGCACCTACCCGGCCCCAATGTGCACGCTACCCCCGCTGCCCAGACAGAAGGCAGTGAGGGTGGTGATGTAGTACCACCAGTGGTGCTCGCTTATGAGACAGCTTTGGGCAAGTTGGAAGCGCGGTTTGGCAAGAGAGCCAATGTTGTTCTTGAGAGGTACCATTTCTTCTCGAGGGCTCAAGGTTCTTGTGAGGGTATAGATGCTTATGTGACTGCCTTACGCACTTTGATTGCTACATGCAAGTTCACTGGTACCGTCGATGAGTACATCCGTGACCAAGTAATGATGCGCACGTGTGATGTACGTGTCAGGGAGAGACTATGGATTGAAAAAGACTCACCCCTAGAAAAAGTCATAGAGATTGCCCGCGCAATTGAAGAGTCTAGGAAGAGTGTGAGGGAAATGGCTGATAAAGGGGAAACTGTACATGCGGTGATCCCCCGCAGGACTGTCGAGGCCAAAGTGAGAAACAAGGATGGCAGAGCAGGACCCTCATCGAAGGAACAGTGCAGGCGATGTGGTTGGCGAGGGCATGCAGCGGGTGCAAAGGAATGTCCTGCTACCAATGAAAACTGTAGGAAATGCAAAGCTAAGGGACATTATGCCTGCATGTGCAGGGGTGTTGCCTCCGCTAAGGAGTCCGTGAAGATGCTGGATGTGAATGATGATGATGATGATGTGACGATAGTGGGCTACATGGGTTGTTCCGACAGGGGTGAAGGAGGTGTGCAATAAAGGGACATTGTTGAGTGTGGAGAGCTGCAAGAAGAGAGCTTGGGCAATGCTCATGCTCAATGGCGTTCCGTTAGAGATGATGGTGGACACAGGTTCTCCATACACTATGATATCCCCTGAACTATACAAGTCCAAGTTCCACAAGAAGGTGTCTGAACTCTCCTCTTCTGATATAAACCTGTGTACCTATGTGCGAGTGCCCATCCAAGTTTTAGGGTTTGAATGGGTTGACATAGAGTTTGAAGGCAGAATGACCAGGGGTAAGTTGTATGTGGCTCACAAAGGTGACCCCGTAATGGGTTGGGACGAACAAGCTCCCCTGGAGCTGCAAATTAGACCGTGGAAACCTGTCCCTGTGATGAGTGTATGTGAAGGGAATGACTGCGCCATGTTGCCTGTGGGGATCACAGCAGAAGTTTTGGAGAGCAAGTTTTTCCCTCAGTTTTTACTTCTGGGCAAATTGAAGGGTTTTGCACACAAGATAGTTCTCAAGAAAGGTTCTGTGCCTGTTGCACACAAAGTCAGAAGAGTTCCGATCATGGCTCGTGATGCCTTAAAGAAAGAGTTGCACAAACTCGAGGAGTCTGGGGTCATAGAGGAAGTAGAGTGCTCAGAATGGTTGGCCCCAGTAGTATTGGCATGCAAGGGTGATGGAGGAATGAGGATGTGCGTAGATCTCAGGGATCTAAACTCAAGTATTTGGATTGACAGACACCCCCTGCCCAACATCAATGAGATGCTTTCCCGGTGTCTGGGGCTTCCTGCTTTTCTACTTTTGATCTTTCCTCTGCATATCATCAGATAGATCTGCATGTGGAATCTCGCCCACTTACATCCTTTGTCACCCTTTTTGGCGCCTTCCGTTTTTGTAGGATGCCCTTCGGCTTGGCCTCCGCAGCTGCGGTGTTCCAGAGGACGATGCAGAAACTTTTTGGGGGCATTCGGGGTGTAGAATGTTTCCAGGATGACATTTTAGTATGGGGTAAGTCGCGAGCTGAACATGATGTTAGGGTTCTTGAGGTGATGTGTGTCTTGAGGGATTGTGGTCTCACTCTCAAACTTAGCAAGTGCAAGGTGGGTGTTCCCAGTGTGACTTATTTGGGACATTCGTTAGATGCCCAAGGTATTCATCCTAGGGCAGAGTTGGTAAAAGAGTTGAAGGATGCACCGGCCCCAGCAAAGAAAGATCAGTTGAGATCTTTCATGGGTCTCGCAGAGTACTACAGAAGATTTGTCCCGTCGTATGCCGACAAGACTGTTGGTATGAGGTCGTTGCTGAAGAAGGGTGTGCATTTTGCATGGTCAGACCAGTGCCAAACGGAATTTCTCAGGTTGAAGGAGGAGATTGAGCAAGCCCTGTCCTTGGGTTCCTTTTTACCAGCCAGGAAAACATATCTCACTGTGGATGCAAGGGAGTATGGCATAGGTGCTGTCTTGGAGCAGAGGGTGGAGGGCGAACTTCGGCCTATCGCCTTTGCATCCAGAGTGCTCAGAGAGGCTGAAGGCAGGTACGCTGTCATAAAAAGAGAGGCACTGGCTGCTGTGTGGGCCTCTAAATATTTTAGAACCTTCCTGTGGGGAATTGAATACACCTTGCGCACTGACCACAAACCTCTGGTGCACGTATTAACGACCAAGGGCTTGTCCCATGCGTCTTCAAGGATTATGAGGTGGATGGCTGATATGGCAGAGTTCAATTTTAAGGTTGAATATGTCCCAAGAGCGAAGAACGCGGTACCGGATTGCCTGTCGCGGTTTCCGAGGTCTGATTATGTTGATGCAGTCCAGGATGTAGTGGGGGATGATTGCATCTTGGTTGTGAGTGTGGTGCCGGCTGTGTCGGAGTTGGAATGGGGTGCAGAATGTTCTGCTGATCCTGAATTGATGGAAATAAAGACTGCGCTCAGTAGTGGGGTTGTTGGTACTGCGTTGTCTAAATTGTATGGTCACGTATGGGAGGAATTGTCTGTGGGTCCATGGGGTGTGGCCAGGGGCCTGAGGTTAGTTCATCCTTGTTCCCTTAGGGGGAAGCTCATTGATTTGGCCCACGAGGGGCATGTAGGAAGGTCCATGACCAAGAGGAGGCTCAGAGAAGAATATTGGTGGCCCCAAATGGACGCTGATGTGGAGGATGTGGTGAAGGATTGTGCGGCCTGTTCCATTAGTGACAAGAGCAAAGTTCCAACTCCCCAACCCATTTATCCTGTGGAAGTGCCCTGTGAAGTGTGGTCCAAGGTGGCGCTTGACATAATGGGCCCCATAGATTCATTGGGGGGGCCTAAGATTTATTGTGGTCTTGGTTGATTAAACGTCCCGATGGGTTGAAGCCACAGCTTTGGCTACGGTTACTGCCCAGAAAGTGGTGGAGTTCCTCTCTGCGGTGTTCGACAGAGAAGGCGTGCCTGCGGGTCTGGTGACCGATAATGGTGCCCAGTTTGTGTCGGACTACATGCAAAAGTAGTTGCATGATCTTGGTATACGTCATCATAGGGTTGCGTTGTATAACCCACAGGCTAATGGTCTAGTGGAACGCATGAATCGTTTTGTTAAGGGTGCGGTTCAGTTGGCCCTTGCCAATGGCCTTCCCTGGGGGAGTGTGGCATCAGAGTCACTGAAAGCATACAGACTTACTTCTTCCGTTTACACTGGTCATTCTCCCTTCGAGTTGATGCGAGGGAGGAAACCTGGCTCCAAATTGAGAATCCCTGCCCTGGGTGGTGGGGTTCAATCACAAGTGGATATGCAAGAAGTCTTAGATCGAGTACGGTGCAGGCAACAGCGTTTTCTGCAGGAACAACTGGCCTGCAGGAAGCCCTTGCCGGCCAAGGTGGGTGATTGGGGTCCAGATCAAGAATCCCAGGTTTGCAGCGAAGGGACTCAGCAAGTATATGAAACCACGTTTAGTTGTCAAGTGTGGTCGTGGTTACGTCAAGCTTGAAGATGACTCCAGATGGAGTCTCAGGCGTGTGGTTGTGGTAGACAAGGTCAAAATGGATTCTGCTGGTGGTGCGTGGGGGGAGCCTGATTGCACTGTAGGCGATGCTGGGGCGATGGTCCAGTGTCCCTTGCCATGCCCTTCTACATATGGGGAGGCTGCTGATAAGGTGCCTTCTATGCTGGCCCCTTCTCACAATGGTGAAACTGCTCTTGTTCCGGTGTGTGAACGTGATGAGGAGGCATCCTCCCTTACTGGGCCGTCTGTCTCTGTCCAGGGTCATGCTCATCCTGTCAGAGTGAGGAAGGTTCCTTCTAAGTACAATGATTTTGTTGTGGGTGCCATAGTTCGTTAGCATTTTCTAGTTCATATGTTTTCCCTCTTTTGAGCTACATTAAGGTCCTTGTTCTGGTCCTTATCTTTCTTTTCCCCCTTTAGCTGCATTTTGGCTCCCATTATGTGTTGTGGTGAATGTGTGTCTTGCCTGTTGTGTGTGTTGCGGTACCGTGTGTAGCTGTGTGTGTGTAGTTGTTTTGCCGTCAGTTGTGGGTAAAGGGGGGAGAAGTGTTGTAAAGTGTCTTTTGCTCTTGAGTGGAATTCTACCTTGTAGAATTCCACTCTTTCTCTGATGTCATGTTTACTTCTGTTCAGAGGGGAGATTCCATTAAGAGCCGTTAGAAGCTGAGTGAAGAGGTGCTGTGTAGGCTGAGTACTGCTGGCTCAGGCTGGTTACCAATAAAGGATCTTCACTCACCTGCAGTGTATGCCACCTTATTGCAGCATGCTCACCGGAAACCTAAGAGCTTTTTGATTCCTGCCACATCAGGGCAGTTAAACATTTGTGAATGGGCTGTAATGTTATCAGTGAGCTCAACTGCACTTCAAGAAAACATTTTGATTTGCCTCTGTCTGCAAACCAATGGTTAGGCTTGTATGTTATGATTAGTCCCTACCCACTCTTGCCCTCCAGCCCCCACTCCAGTCTCTAAAATAGGGGAAATTGAAAATAAAAGTAGATGCTGTAAATATTTCAGAAAAGGTTATGGGAAATGCAAGGATATGACAGATGGCCCCTCAAAAAAGCAGTCACAGAAGTGTGCATAGGCTTAGAAAAGCTGGGAATGAAGCGCACAACACTCAGGAAACACATTTGCATTTAACTTTGAACTACTCAAGGACATAGAAGTATTTACCATTTGAAAGCTTCTAATTTGGAAATGTCCCAGTAAGCACAATAACAAAACCTGGTCACAAATTAATAATTTGCTTTCGAAAATCAATATTGTGGTTTTTCTTATCCATCGTCCACAAAATGTTTCGACCAATAATTAGTAAAGATATTCATGTAAGGAAGGTAATGCCAACATTTTGATATTTCACTAGATACAGCTTCTGTATTGAGAAACAATGTGATGGACACATGGTTAGATGTAAAGAACACATTCACTCAATAAAAAATGATAGAGTGCAGGGCGCACCGCTGGTTTAAGGCTGTTCATAAGCAATCACAAATCAGAACATGTTCTTGGACCCAGAAGACCGGACTGGATCTGCACGTTTTAAAGTAGGGAATATGCTTTAGGTAATAGTCAAATGAAATCATATTACTTTAGCGCTCTCGTAATGCTCCTTGTCAGGAGTGAGCAGTTCAAGTCAGATAAAACGGTTGGCTTTATCAATGCCTGTTTTTTTTACAGGACTTCAGTGCAAGGAATATATACGAATCAAGTGTCTGAAAGCACACTTGGTTAAGACATTTTCATTACACAGGTAGACATTTTACATCTGCAATTAAGCCATTATCTTTCAGCATGCAGTTTAGAAATAATACTTGCTGGCCAAAGTTTGCTGTTACTGTTTGATAAAGATACCTCAGAAAGAAACCCAGGGGGATGTGTTTTGGGAGGGCTGGGGCATGTACTGGTCTGAATGGTCCTATGAATTGGTATGGCTATGGGCAGTCAATGGTGGGGTGAATAACCAAACAACACCTACAAGATGTGTGTGTCCCTCCTCACATGTCATGTCCCTCCCTGCTGTAATCCAATGCAATAGTTTTGGTTTCTAGGTGGCGCAGAAGCACCACCTAATATTCAAAACTAAAAAGGATGCAAATGTAAACTAGCTAAGATACAAATATTTCCTTCTGTACACATACATTACATGGGGCCAAAACCTGGACTGGTGAAGAATGCTGTCAGGTCTATGGGTTCAAAGGTGCTGATTTAAGGATGAGGAGACACCCGACCAAGAGTTTGGCCTATGCTCTGATGTGCGAGTTACATGCAGTTATTGAGACTGTGCTCCCTGGTGTATGGCTCACACTCAAAAGATTGAAACAGTGTTGTGGGCTATGGGGCTTCAACCTAACGATTGACACTGCTCTGAACTTTGACCTCATGCAGAGTGCGTGATACTGACGTGTGTGAATCCACCCTGCTCTAAGAAGCCATGTGACTTCCCCTCAGTTAGTCCCATACACCTCTAAGGGAGAGGACTATGAACCAATGATTGCTTTCCAAACTTGACAAGGTTTGAAGAGTGTCCCTAGAGACACAATTTGAGGCTGTTATTCGCATTCTCAATCTCAGCAGTAGAGACTGGCATTTTCCAAATACAATTTCTCCAGGCCAAAGATTTTCTTTTTTGAAAACATATTTTTATTCATGTTTTAGCAAGGACACAATACATAGCAATGCAATAAAAGAAAAGCTTGGAGTCAGTACGAAATAAATAAGAAATCGTCCTGTGCTAATCCGTTCAAACATCGTCTCCAAAGTTGAATACATCAACAGACGCCCTGTGGTTTAATTTGTCCAAATGTACTAATCGAAATCTCTATCGTTGAGTGCCGTATCCCCCCCACCCCACCCTAGTTGGGTTGATGGAAGCTAAGATACTATACAGGAGTGGGACAGCGGTGTCACAACATGAGTCTAGTGGGCCTATTGACGGGATGCTTGATTAACTGTCAGGGTGCGGTGCACTGGGAGATTATTTGTGGGTGCCTGGGCCATGTGGGTATCACGTGTTGGGTGTGTCTTCGCCCATGTACCGTCGATAGTATTCTAGGAATGGCAGCCATTATACATCGATGTGTGTATGTCATTCCAACAGTATTGCCGTTAGGCTTTCCATCTTGTTTATTTTGTGTGTTTTAGCTAGCCATTCCCGTTGTGTTGGAATGTGGTTTCTCTTCCAGTGAAGGGTAATACAGACACTGGTCGCTAAGAGTAGTCTCTCAGCATGTTTGTCAATAGCGAATAGTCGCCATTTTGCTCTTCAATGCTGAGCTGTACCAGTAATGGAGATAGTTATCTGCTAATGTTATGTATGCACTTGGTCCAAGCCAACATCTCCTTCCAATCGCTTAGTGCTGACAGGCATCCCCATCACATGTGCCAGTATGTGCTGGTCGCACCACAGTTCTCCAACACAGCAGACTGACATTGGGATACAGCTTAGAGAGCCTCTGGGAAGTTAGATGCCATGTAAAAAGAAGCCTACTATTGTGCATCTTGTATTGAATCACAATGGTGGAGGACCAGACTGCTCTATAGATCACCTTCCAGATATTGGTGTCCTCTGGGAGATGCAGGTCAGAGATCCACTGCTTTTGGGTGCTCAGAACGGCTATGTGGATTCTGGTTACGAGGGAATGATATCGTGCTGAAACTAGGCCTTTCGTGTCAGTGGATTAGTTGACGACTTGCTCAGATCGGGTCAGAGGGCGGTATAAGTTATGTGTCCAGCACTGATCTATCAGGAAGCCCTTAAACCGAAGAAACGTCAGAGGAGGAAGTGTTGGGTATTCCAAGTGCATTTTTTTTTATAGTTCTGTTTTGGCCAGGGAACTACCCTCTTTCCACATTTGGCCTGCCCTAATCAGGCCCGCTTTGTAATACGGTTGGAATGTCAAAGGGTTCATGATTTTGTCCCCAATAGGGGGGACCCATATGCAACTGAGAGAAGATGGCCAAGATGTGATGCCCTTCATTTTGCTACAGCATTTCCAGAGTACTGAAAGCACCAGATGCAATCATATTTTGTTTGGCAAGCCCCTGTGTGGGACCCATAACCATCCCCCAGAAGGACCGGTGTGAAAAGGTGATTTTCTGTGGCAGCTCACTGCTTCCATCCATTTTCCAATATGTTATCCACCAGGACCCAACACAGGTCACTTTGTAATATTCGTACAGGTCTGGGAAGCCTGTGCCACCCTTCAGGTGCTGGTAATTGGCCCCATACATATCGTGTTTGGTGGTAATGTATAAACCAACATATTTAATACTGTCTTGAATATGTATGCCTTGGTTCAATAGAGTTTCATCAATGGAGGGGTTAATATCCATTAGCTGTAGTGCTCTTGTACCTCTGTTAATTTTGAACGCGGATAGGTTTCCATATTCTGCCATAGCCGCAAGGAGAGCAGCGTCTGACGAGTCTGGATGCGTGATGTATGCTAGTATGTCATCAATGTATATGGCCAGTTTGTATTCTATCGCTCCCACCCTTATTCCCTGTATCTGCTCTTTAACACGTTTGGATACTGCCAGTGGTTCTAACGTTAGGGCAAAAGTTAACTGGGATAATGGGCATCCATGGTGAGTCCTGTGGGTTAGTTGAAATTCTGAGGAGGCTACTCCATTAACTATGACCTTGGCCCTTGTATTTTGGTACAGTGCCATGGCTCCTGTGAGCCATCTGGGGCCTGACACCTCCATTCCTGAAGGTTTGTTCCATAAAGTGCCCTTCAACCCTGTCAAAGGCCTTTTGGCTATCAACTGAGAGCAGAATAGGGTCTTCTGATGTGCTTGTTAGCCCAGCAATAATGTTTGAGGTCTTGCAGATAATGTCTTCCTCCTGCTTGCCTCTGATGAAGCCCACCTGGTCGTTATGAATGAGTTTTGGAAGAACTAGGTTTAGCCTTTCGGCCAAGATACTGGCGTATATTTTGGTGTCATTGTTTATCAACGATATGGGTCTATAGGACCCGCAGATCAGTGCGTCTCTTGCCTCCTTTGGGAGAAATATGAATCAGGTCTGTGTGAACGAGCCATGGGCCCTCCGACCGCCTAATATACTATTAAACCGCTTAGCCAGAAAGGGAACCAGTAAGGGTCCGTGCCTTTTATAGAAGGCCGGTGTGTATCCATCTTGCCCATACCCCAAACCAGCTCTCAGTTTAGAAATGGCTTTGAGGATTTCTTAATCGTTAATGGGAGACTTGAGAGTTGCTCTATCCTCTAAATTTAGTATAGGGGGTGCGAGTCTATCGAGGTAGTCTCGAGTTCCATGTTCAACACCTGCGCAGTCTGCAGTATACAGTTGGGCATATTTCTCACCGAGGTGCTGTGCAATGTCCTTGGGTTTGTTTTATATCGTTCCCATCTCACCTCTGATTTTGCAGAACTCTCTTTGGCCCCTAAAACGGGCTGCTAGTATAGTGTGTGCTTTGTTCCCCTTTTCATAGTATTTTTGTTTGATATAGCGCAATTGTGCGATTGCTTTCCCCTTGGAGATGTCCTTTCTTAGTTCCCTAATTTCCCTAAGTGCTCCTCTGAGCACCCTTCTGTTGCCTTCATTTTTGCTGAGGCCTCAGAAATCAAGAGGCTGTGGAAAGTGGCATTGGCTGCTTCCCACATCATGTGGAGTGGAGCGTCGTCTACGACGTTGTGTTGGAAGAATTCTTTCATCCTTTTCTGAAGTGGCTCCCTGAAGACCAGGTCCCTGTAAAGTGTGTCATTACAAACCCATCGTCTGTCGAGTGGTGCACGCGGTTCATTCTCTAAAGTTAGCCTACACATGTCTTCGTCTGACCACCCAACAACTTTTATGTTCACGTCAATCACGCTGTGTTCATGGGCGGTGTGCAGCAATACGTAGTACATTCTAGTGAATGGCTTGTGTGGTGGGGAGATGAAAGTGAATGCATGTGTGTGCGGGTGTATGGTTCTCTGAGTCTATTATGAAGTGCTCTAGCAGGAGGGTTTTCAGTGTGTCGCTGTCCTGAGTCGCCGTGGGAACAGCACCAGGTCTCAGAGTCAACCAATTTTCCGTGGGTCTACAATTTGATTCAGGTCACCTCCCCAGATGAGGCAGCCTGCCTTCCACGCACTAAGGGTTGTCAGGGCTTTGGTGCAGAATGGCATTTTTGCTGTTTAGGGGCGTACAATGAACAGAGCATCACTCCCGTGTGGCCTATATTCCCATTCACTGCCAGTAGTCTTCCCTCCATTCCCCTTTTAACTTGCAATATTTCGAAACCAAGGGACTTTCGTACAAGAATACACACTCCCACTTTTTCTGAAGGACCTGAAACCCATGGTGTGACCTCCAATTCCTTCCCTCACAGGATGCATTCCTTTCCCATCTCAAATTTAGTTTCCTGTAGTAAGAGAATGTCCAGTCTCCAGACCTTGAATTTGCGCATCACCACTGGGCATTTCTGAAGTGAGTTTAACCCCTTCACGTTCAGTGACCTAACCCTAATACTATCATGGAGCCTAATCAAGTATAACCCTGTCTGTATGACTATTGCCAGATTGAAATCTGGTTAGCATACTGCGTCCCAATTTTCGTTTTTGTAGTGAAAGTGACACTTCCAGGCTTGCCCAACTGATGCAGTGAATTCCATGAAGAATTAAAATGTTACAAAGCCTCCATTTGAACCCCAACTTCCCCAAAACCCTGGTCCATCTGGCCATAGTGTCGGATGAGAATGCGACTCTCGCAAACAGGAGACACCCCAAAATATGAAGGCCAGCCAGTTGAGGCCCCTCGCCCTTTATCAAACAAGCATAACATTGTAAAAATAGAAAACATGAACAATCGCTCAAGTATCGAGAAATAAAGTTGGTACCCTTTAGTGCGCTCCTTGGAAAGAATTACTCAATCACTTGGTTATGTTAATTCCGATTTGTTTATTCAGTATAGGTTCTGGATACTCCATACACTTGAAGTTTCAATAAACAAACTTTGTCTCCCAAATTGTCTCCCAACACGTGTTTCCCCATGACTTTAGCCACGGTTCCTCAGGGGAGATTCCTTGTCATGTTTCTCATAATTCTGATTCAGTATTGATTGGTATTCAATTTTCTCTCTCATCGGCTTTCTATTTGTCTTCCTTTTGTTCTTTTTCCCTTTTTTCTCCCGGGAACCACGGATGCACAGAGGCAATCGTACCGAGAGAAAGGAACATCTTTGAATCCACAAGAATCTACACACAAGGAAAAAAAGAAAAAAAGGAAAAAAAAGGGAAAAAAAGGGAAAAAGAACAAAAGGAAGACAAATAGAGAGCCGATGAGAGAGAAAATTGAATACCAATCAATACTGAATCAGAATTATGAGAAACATGACAAGGAATCTCCCCTGAGGAACCGTGGCTAAAGTCATGGGGAAACACGCGTTGGGAGACAATTTGGGAGACAAAGTTTGTTTATTGAAACTTCAAGTGTATGGAGTATCCAGAACCTATACTGAATAAACAAATTGGAATTAACATAACCAAGTGATTGAGTAATTCTTTCCAAGGAGCGCACTAAAGGGTACCAACTTTATTTCTCGGAATTGTACATATATTGCTGCAGCCACAATACAGGCACCCCTGGTGCAGACCCTTGGCCATCTGAGAAAGGAACCAGAGAGGCACAAAGGCTTCGCTCTAGATAGGAACTCAAGCCGACATTGGCTGCAACATCTGTTTTTTTTCAAAAATATAAATCGCTCAAGTATGATCATTGGACAGCTATCGCGATCAGTTGGCGTTCATTTGTGGGGCCCGGTGTCCCAGGCTGTCTTCCAGATGTCATCAAACATTGTTGCGGTGCATGCAGGTGATGGTCAGAACCTATTGACAATGGGTGGAGACACAGTCAGACTCTCATGGGGTAGTGAATCTACAGTGTTTCCTTTTGCCTACAAATCAACCTCATCTGGGGAAGGGATCCTGTTTTCCAGTGTCGTTGCGAGTTGCATTGTCTGCATCTTCAACTTCCGAGCTGTGGTCCTCTGATATAAATTGCTTCAAGACCCCTTCCGCCTTTTCCTGCATGCTAACCCTGTATTCCTCCCCTCATTGCTCAAAGGTGAGTGCAATGGGAATCCCCATTGGTAGCGTATGTCTCTTTCTCGCAGCCATTGAGTCAGTAGGTGACATTCCTGCCCCTTGTTCAGTGTCAATGTTGACATGTGTTGATGAATTCGGTTTTGCAAGCCCTCAAAGGTTATGTCCCCCTTCACTCTTGCTCTTTGGAGTATGTCTGTCTTTTGTTTAAAGAAGTGGTACTTCGCCAAGACAGACTATGGGCTGTTGGGTGGGGCCCCCTCCTTGATGTACTCTATCTAGCATGATCTCTGGAGAGTGTGGGCAGAGGGGTCATCAAAAAGTTCATTGATGATCGACTTCACTCGAATTCGAGGGTAAGAACGGATTCAGCCTGTGTTTCTTTCAGGCCCATGATTCCAATATTGAACCACCGCTCTCGGTTCTTGAAGTCATTGACCTTTAGTGCAAGGTCTCTCTTTTTCAGCTCTAATTCCTGCATGCAACCTTCTGTTCGCATCTTCGATTAGGTCCGCTGACGTTTGGTTGCTTTCTGTCAACTCTAACTTTTCTTCGACCTTGTCGACCCTCCCTTTCAGTTCCAACATTGTCCCCGAAGTGCCACTCTTCATGGACCTGATCTCCTCTAGGAGCATGCATATGTCTGCCTTCGTTGAGCCTTCTTTGTTGTCGCCTGAGGCAGTCTGGGTGTCATCCATTTGAGCCATTATGGTCTTGTCCTGTGGAAGCTGTGCAATAGTACGGCCATGTTAAGATCCAGCTTATAATACCTTAGTGTGACTGCACTGTGCCTCTGATGGGTCTTGAAATACTAGAGGAGCACACATGCGTTGTCGGTTTAGCCTTCAAGGCTGACTGCGCCACACGTTGTCTGGGCGAGTGAGCTGATGTGAAGTTGGTAAATATGGGTGGACACTTTCAGCGAACCGGCTGAGAAGGTAATGATCTCTGTATGTGCTTGTAGCCCTGCTAGTCCTATCACCTGCTAAATTGAAGCTTGGATCTGCGCCAGTGCATTGCACTCAACGTGAGCCCCCCTGGGGCCGCCGTGTCTCTTGATCTCTTTTCTGTGAGCCAGATGACTTCCCCCTCACCAGGAAAGATGGTCTTGGGGCAAAGGCCTTGAGGCCCCCTTAGTCTGGAGGTGACTGGACGGCCTGCCGAGGCACAAGGTGCCTCAAATTGTGCTCCTCACTTGACCAGCTCTCCTGTCGGGACTGTTGTACATTGAGCGTCAGCCGAGCACTATCATCCCTTTAATCAGGTCCACACTGTGTTCCCTATTTGCAGTAAGATTTTTTGGATGCCAGCCTTATCTGAAAAGGGTGGGAAAGGGTCTATATTTATGCAGCTCTGAATTCAGGAGGCTCCCTGCGAGAACAAAGCTGGCTGTTCTTGCAGGGTCAGGCCGATGAAATGGCTGCACGTGGGCCGTAGGGGTGTCAGCAAGCTCTGAGTGTGATCTGTGTGGACAAGCCATGTCCCCCACCCCAGTAACCTCCACTGGGCAAAGCTGAAGTGGTCATATGGGGGAGGGAGGAGGGATCACTTACCTTGTCGGTGATGTCAGTGCGGTCAAGGGCCACCGGGATATACAAGGGTTGCATCACCGGCGTTTTCCCAGGCCGACTTTGCCTCTTGAGCCCCATGTCATGGTTGTTTCTTACGACAGTGTTGGCCGGCTCCCGGGTGTCCCCGAAAGCCCTGTTCCGATGTTCAGGGGGCCTGGACACATTTGTGGGTCTCACCGGAACTCTCAGTAGGGCCTTGGAGGATGCCGTTTTGCACAACGCCGAACATCTGGCACGCGTCCTGTCAGCACTCTGTCGGCATCCGTGCAGGCCGCAGCACATCGATGCTGATATGTCCGGAATCCATTCTCCGATGTCCACCAGTTTTGGTATGATGCTTCAGAACCATGCAAGGCTGCCCTTGATCCAATGTCACTGCAAGCAATCAGCGATTAGGGCACGTTTTGCATGGTTGTTTGCTGCTGGGCCAGGGAGACGGTGGGTTAGTGTACCATTCCGTCTACATCCCCTGGTGGTCTCCCAGACCAAAGAATTTTTAACAGATAATTAGTCTTGAAAATAGGTTGAGTTTGGGCCAGTTTTTCTTAATTTTTATTTATAAGGCTTTTGCAACCACTGCCAGTGAACATTTAAACAGAAGAACACATCCTCACTAAATGAAGTTCAACGCAATGGGCCTCATTCCGAGGTTGGAGGTAAGTACTGGTCGTTTCCGGCATGGCGGAAAGTACGACTCCAGCAAGGTGACAGACCGCTAATTGCGTCCCATTCCGACCTCGCGGACACGCGCTTTTCGCCATGCCGGAAAAGTACCTAGCGGCATGCCGCAAAACCCCCCGAAAAACCCCTACCGGCCTGGCCATGGAAGCAGCAGCGACAGTAAATAACGGGGACCGTAATATACGGATCCCGTAAATTACGGTCACCGCAAAACAACGGAACCGGAAATTACGTCATCGCACAGGAACGGGAAGGAGCGCGGCGGCCATCTTTAAAAACACAATCCATTGCCATCCTCATCAGGCAGCACCCTTGGGAGCAATCCGAAGTTGGGGAAAGCATCAGGAACCCAGGAACTATGCCTAAAGCACCTAAGAAGTCTGCGGACCGGCTCCGCAAGAAGCGATTCTGCCCTGATGAGCTCCAGGTCATGGTGGACTACCTGGCAGAACACGCTGACGTGGTGTTCAGCCCCGACATGCGGAGGGAGTCCACTATCCGCAAAAAGAACATCTGGGCAGAAACCGCCCAAAGGGTGAGCGCTGTAGGCTCCACCCCTCGCACCCCCAAGGACTGCCGCAAGCGGTGGGATGACTTGCGGGTGCGGGGACTCCTCACTGCCAACAGGAGTCAGGCCATGCAGACTGGAGGGGGCCCAAGTTCCCCTGTGCGACTTGAGCCATGGGAGGAGACATGCGCCGCAATGATTGGCACGGAATGCATAGAGGGCATCGGTGAAATGGACTGCGGGGCAACGTCGTCTGCCGATGGAGGTGAGTGTCCAAAGTCAACACTGCCAATGGCAATTGCATGATGTAGACTCCCCCAAGGGCCATAAAAGGCACCTTGTCATGTAGCCACCCCCCCATCCAACTAATGCAGAGTCAACTGCAACGCAATCAAGGGCCAAGTGCAAGTACATAACACACATCAGCCATAGTGCAGTAACTTGCACATTCCATCATGCACATTGTGCATCAGGTTCGGCAGTGTGTGAGCCAGACTGCACATTACTATGGCAGGATGAGTCACTCCGACACATGCGTACACATGCGTACATTCAATTCACATTCATATGTACTAGTACTGTTGCAACGCCCAGAGGGCCACAAACCCCAAATTACAGAAATGTGAATGCAGCGATCTATGCAATTAGCGCATCATACAATCACTCATGTTGTCCCTCTCCTCTACCCCCACAGGCACCGATCATGACAGCGGGGATACCCAGACGACCCGTCCATCCACCTCCACGTGCAGAGGCCGGTCCCGGAGCATTCCAGCACGGAATAAGAAGACAACCCAGGCACCACAAACGCCAGTGGAGGATGCACCACCACAATCCCTCCCTGCCTCGGCACCTGCCACATTTGACACCCCAAGGTCGGCAGAATCAAGCATTGCTGGGGAGTTGGCAGCTACGGCCACCCAGGAGAATGTGGACAGCCCCTTATTGATCTGTGGTGCCACTGAGGAGGACTTTTACCCCACAGTCCACACCCCGTAGCCCACCAATGTCCCCCTGCCATCAAGCAGTGACTCTGTGGAGCAGGAAACACCTGGCCGTAGTGCTCCGGCAGATCCTGGACCTATTCCACCAGTTGAGGCCATGCCAGGGCAGGTAGGCCCAAGACCCTCCAGGAATGTACCTACATACATTGATGAACCACGTGCACATCAGCTGACAGACCTCATCAATGTGTTCATGGAGGACACCCGCCAGGCCAGGGTGGAGTGGGTGGATGAGCTAAGGCAGATGCGTCAGGCGGTCACTGACAGCAGCAATAGGTTGTGTGCGGTCCTGGGACGCATCGCGGATGCCCTGGAGGCTGCACCTCCCACACGACAACCCCAGCGGGAGGACACACCGTCACAGTGCTCCTCCACCCAGACCAGCCCGCTCCGACGCTCATTGCGTACATTGCGCCGGCCCAACATGGATCCCCCTGGCTCTGGGGGCACGCCTTGAACATGCTGGCACACACATGTGGCCTATGTTGGCCTTATGGCACTATTCTGGGGTTGTTGTGGGTGAGGGGGAGGGGAGTGAGGGTGTGTTTGGGAGTTGGGGGGAGGGGGAGGGTGGTGGAGGTTTTGTTGTACACGTTTCATGACAATTATTCAATACACTGGTTGTTCATAATGTAAAACGGAGTGGACATTGATCATTGCGCAGGTGTCATTTGATGTCTCACAGTGCATGGAAGGCAACATTTGCATCCTGGGGAGTCCGTGGTTGGTATATGTAGTCCCTTGTGTGCTTGAGGAGGGCATCCAGCACTTGGTTCAGTATCCGGGTAAATAAGGGTTGTGATATACCATGCATGTGCCCCACTGTGTGCCGGTAGGTGCCTGTGGCAAGGAAGTGGAGCACAGTCACTACCTTCAGTGGAGGGGGGATGGCAGAGCTTTATTCTATGAAACTCACTATGTCGTCATGTATCAGGTCCACTATGGTGGTGATGGTGTCATGGTCAAGCCGGTACAGGGTGTGGATCTGATGTGGTGTTAGGTTGAAGGAGGTGGCTCAGATGCGAGGGATTGGTGGCTGCCGGCGTGGTAACGGTGGATGCACTGGTGGTGCATGCTGGGCCTGTCTCACCCTCTGTCTCCTCCTGTGTGTCCTCTGTGTTTGGGGCTGTGGTTGTTGTTGTTACTGCCTTGCAAGCAAGGCCTCCAGCTCCAGTTGTGCCACTACTATTGGTATCATCTTGGTGTGGGAGAGGGTGTGGTGTGTGGGTATGCTCATTTTGTGCTGTGCCAGACTCCATTGGCTAGACCTGTGCTGATTGTGTGCACCTGTGGCTGTGGAAACCACTGCTCAGTGTTCTTAACTCCTTCTCTGAGATGCCTGTATGTACTCCATGCCGGTAAGGTACTTTACGGCCTTAAGGAGACCGTTATTTACGTGTGCTCCTTACTTGCGATCAGCTCCGGTTTACGCCATGCCGTTGATTACGCCATGGTGGTGTGCGCGCGCGACCCATGACCGTAAATTACGGCATTGTTGTTTACGGTGCCGTACTTTACGGTCTGAAGGGTCGGAATGGCATGGAGCGGAAATCCATGCCGGTAAATCATTACCGGCATGGTTTGTACCTCACCTCCAACCTCGGAATGAGGCCCAATTTCATTTAAAGAAATTTAAGAGGTGACAGTTGATCATCTATCTATGCCAATAATTCCATCCCCATTTATACACAGGGGAGCGTATATGCACACCCCAGATGTCACTTCAAGAAAAGCATCTTAATATGATGATGACCCTCAGGGCCTCTCCTTTTACCCGCCCCAGTGACAGTGTTGCACACGTCACCCTTGGTCAAGCATGGCAGAGAATCTTTGTTATAAATATCTTCTTTTCCGTAATTATGAAACATCAATTCAAACGTGTATCTAGCCTCAAGGTTTTTGGGACTACTCTGACCTATTGGGTGTTGTCGGTCCCATTTGGAAGGCTTGGGTCCTTAAGTGTACACCGAATTGCTGGAGTTTGCCATTTCTCACACTTTAAAAGGTGCATATGGTGGTGGCCTTTAGCACGTGCCTTGCATCAACACCACGTCTTCTTTACATACCCCTTGGGCCAACCACCTACAGTCACTTGACTGTGTATGCCGAAACGGATTGTGCGTTTGCCTCTGAGCTCCAAACCTACGTGACAATATTTTACATGTTTTGCCTGTGTGTGTCGGATGCTTGTGACCAGGGGTCAAGTCCTAAAAATTAAAGTGGGGGGACTCATCAACAAACGCAATGGGATGTGACGTTGCCATAAATTAGCTTATCAAGGTGAAATATGCACATTTGATTAAATTGGCTTTGCATAACCACACAAATTGCTCAGGAAGAATGACATTTGCCCTTCATAAAATCAACACAGCCACAAAATCAAGAGATTATATTTCCTTCTAATAGTGTTTTTGAAAATGCTAAAAGGTGTGCATGTTTTAAACTCCAAGAACCGATACAAATGTTTTCCCTGGAACATGCAGTCCCGAAATGGGACATTAGTGGTGAAGTGTTCGGCCTGCAAACCTGAGGTCTCTGAGGTCGGCTTTAATTCATAATTTCAAAGAGGATATTCTCTGTTTCTCATTTTAGCTGGGGGGACTGAGTCCACCCTCTGAAAAAAGTGGGTGGACTCCTTCCCCCTGTGAACCCTGACTTGGGCCCTGTTGTGACTCGAATGCGTTTATTCTTGTGTCTTCAGCCAAGGTCAGTGGTCAAATGGGCGGGAGCGGTCGGGAGCGGTGCTCCTTTACTTCTTTAAATTACGTTTTACCGTTCCTATACTTTTATTTTAAAAAGAAACCGTTCCGGAACGGTTTCGTTTTAAAATAAAAGTGTAGGAAGAAGTTGAAACTTGCACTTTCAGTGCACTGCACAGGACGTTGCCTTAAAGAGCAGCCACATGTTTTGGGTTTTTTATTGTGCATGGGGTCTGGCGATGGGGTATGTGGGGAGCGGTGCAGGCCAGTAGGGAACATAATTCCACTACTTCTTTTCGTACACTTCGACCACTGGCCAAGGTTGTCCAACTCCAGGCCTCAAGGGCCAGAATCCTGACAAGTTTTTCAGGATGACCCTCGTTCATATTCATGAGAAGAAATGTGCATACATTTAAAATCATTGTGTGCACATTTATCTCATGAATAATAAAGAGGGGTATCTTGAAAATCGAATACGTGTCCGGCCCTTGAGGCCTGGAGTGTGACGGATAGCTATGTGAATTCGCTTGTTAGCACTGCTCTACAGGATATATTTATATACAGTGTTTTAGTTTTAAAGGATGCGCACGCACCATTCATGTTGCTTGCATGGAAACACTCCTGCCTGTCATTATTTGATTCTCTTTCAGGTGTTGTAGATTCATCTTCTGAAAGGCAAATGTTTACGTGGCGCAGGGGGTGGGGTGATGAACGCAACTTCGCCATCAACCCCACGCCTCCCCCCAACACCCGCTTGCCTCCCTCTCACCCATGCCATGCCACTGTGTCTCTGGTAGGATCCCACAGTAAACAAATCTGTTTCTAGCCCAATTCAAGCGTCTCAGCTGCAGCAGGGTTCCTGTGTACCAAACGGTATGGTGGACTGCTATGAGCAGCGAGAAGGTTGGTGCACATTAAAATGGCGCTTGGTATTTGGATGAATGGCTTTCAGTTTTAATTTGTTGGGGAGGTCTGTGTTATATTGCTAGTATCCTCCATCAGTTCATAGAATCATTCTGTCAGAACTAGTCTGCTGCTGGGTAATGTTTTCTTTTGTTTCTGTTCCTGCTCATGTACATGAGAATAGGTACATACAGTTAATTGCGCACGTTTTATTGACTCACAATGTGGAGGATATGCTCCATTTTGTGAGACTCTCACCCAATGAGAGGGTGCCGCCAGGAGTGAGAGCGTGACTGTGCCTGCACAGGTAGGCCTCACCAAATCACCGACACAAACTGGGCAGCCTTTGGTGTGGGAGGGAGAGAGGGTAGAGTAGGAAGATTTGGCAAGAGCCCAAAAAGAGACACTTTTTTTCAAATGACACTTGTAATGGGGCTGCTGCATGCTGACATGTTTGACAGTGTTAACTGCCTGGCACTAACTGGATCAACAAAGGCCTTTAATTGAAGGCATTATGGCTGCCTCAGAGAGCACTGCTGTATTGTCTCCAGCCAAACCTAATGGTTTGTGTGCGTGTGTATTGTACGGACAGTGTCGAACTTCAAAGTGGCGTTCATTCAGTTTCAGGCACTCCATGATGGAAAACCTGTTCAATTTATTTTTTTTGTTTAAATCTGCTTGTTAAAATTTTCAACGCAATTAACAGAACAAATAACAATTCTGCCCTCCAACCCCCCACGTAACCACTCATACCGCCCCGCACCCCCATGTTCCAGTTTGGACCTACACAACCCATGCAGTGTATCCTCTACTCAGCATATCTGTTCAACTCGTCATGTGCTGCGTGGTGTGAGTCCATTCCACAAAGGTCATCCTTGATGGTCTCTGCCGTACCCTGGCAGCGACCCTCATCATGTGTCTCACATCTGGGGGTGGGGGGAGGATTGCAATTCATTGAGGAGAATGTTTCATGCTATCTCTGTGTCATTGTCTCCTTCCTCCCCAGATCTTGAAACCAGTTTCTCCGCTGCTACCCATTGCTGTATGTCGGACAAGCATTGATTCACTAAGGGGCCTTTTGGGTTCTTCCAAGAGACTGCCATTCGACGCCTCCCTAGCAACAGTAGAAACGCAGCCTTTTTCTTCCTTTTCCGTCCCGGCACGACCCCCCAGTAGAAAGGTCTTGGGGGAGCATTCCAGTTGACTACCCAATAGGTTCTTCACTCTTGTCACTCACTACCTTACGCCAGAAGGCTTGTATTATTGGGCACACCCAGACCATGCGCCAAAGCTCTGCTGAGTCTCGTCTGCATCTAGGGGGTTGATGTGGGTTATCGGGATGTGTCGCGTACAAACTTTGGGGTGTCATGTACGCGTGGGGTGTCATGTACATGCAGTAAATTATGTTGAACTCGATCAATCGGAACCGGGCATGTCTGGATACTATGCCAATCTGTAGGCATATTTTATCCCACTCTTTCTCCTCCACCATTGCTTCCATATCCTGTTCTCACGTGCCCTTTACCTTTAATTGTGGCTTAGTCCTGCTAACCTGCAATGTGGTGTATAACTTTGATATGATCTGCCTCTCTCGCTAACCATGATGAGTATAGTGTGAAGGACTGCTGTGATTGGGAGTTCTTCTGGCACAGAACTCCATTTGGAGTCCAAGGCCCTTGTAAGTCATGCATAGTTTAGAAACTATCTGCAGGGCATCTGATATTTATCAGTCCATTCCGTGAATGGAAAGTCCCTCCCTCAAAGAGATCTCCGACCCTGCGACATCCAGCTGCTGCACAATTAGCATCGCCACTATCTTTTTAAATCTCGGCCGCCTTAGCCTCCTCCCTCAGTAGTATGTCCGGACCTTAGCCCTCCCCACCATCAACTTAGTGCATGGCCTATTCCACGCCTGTCTCGGTGCCCTGCTCAGTTAAGATCCCTCTGCCTCAATGGTCTCCCTCGATAGTAATTCCATTCCCATGTAATGCATGCTGGGATTCCCCATTAAAGCCCTATCCGTACCCACATCCATGGGGCCCCATCCACTGGTGTGTTGTAGCTGTGATGCTAAAAAGTATAGCTCAAAGTCAGGGAAGGCCAGCCCCCTCTCTTAATATTCCATGTGTTGTGTGCTATGTCGTCCCTCCGCCCATAGTAAATCAGTGATTCTTCTGTCCAGAAGTCTGAAACACTTGCCATGTATGGGATGTTCGCTAACAAGTACAACAACCTGGGAAGTATCACCATTTTACAGATCGCTACCCTGCCCATCAGGGACAGAGGCTATGTTTTCCAGAACCCAATCCTGTCTTCTATGCCAGATAGCGGCCTACCCACATTATGAAGAAATGTGTCAGCTATAGAAAGGTGGTCCTAGATGCCTAGGTAACGGATGTAATCGGTTTCCCATCTTATTCCAACCCCCGGGAGGTTTCTGGATTCCCTCCCTCTAAGTGAGCTCAGCAGCAATACTAGTGATTTCTCCACCCGAGAACGACCCCAAAATGTGTAATCTGAGGTTGTGCATGTAAAGAAGGGCGTCATCTGTGTAAAGAGATTACATGTTGTCTGTTGTACACCCATATCCCTGCCTTGCCGAACTACGTCCTGAATATGTTCGCTAGTGGTTCCAGGTCTAGGGCAAACAGGATAGACGATAACGGGCACCCCTGACGGGTGCTCCTCTGTAGCTGCCATCTCTGAAAAACTACTTTGCCCATTTTAACCTCGCTAGAGGTTCATGATACAGCAGCTGGAGCCATCTTAATATATTTGGGCATAGGCCATTCTTCTATAGAACACTGAAAATCCAGTCCCATCCCATCTAGTCAAAGGCTTTGACTGCATCCAAGGAGACCATAGCCAATTCCCATTGTTGAGCCTGAGCGTGTTGGAGCGGTCGCCGTAGCCCCGTGTGGCCTGCTGCTGAGGCTGCCTCCCGAGCCCCGTTGGGCTCCAGTTAAGCCTTCCAGTTTCTTTATTTTGTAATTCGTTTCTTGTTGCCTGCGCTCCGTGCGCGTCTGTGTGCTGCCCCCTGCCCCCTCCCTCCCCCTCCCTCACTTCCTGGTCCTCCTTCTCCCCTCTCCATTCCCGCCTCCCTTCCCGCCCACCCCCCCCTCTGATTGGCTGTCCTTGCAGCCGCTCCGGGACTACGGCTCGACCGCTCACCACGCTCGCTTCCATTGTTGAGCCTGAGCGTGTTGGAGCGGTCGCCGTAGCCCCGTGTGGCCTGCTGCTGAGGCTGCCTCCCGAGCCCCGTTGGGCTCCAGTTAAGCCTTCCAGTTTCTTTATTTTGTAATTCGTTTCTTGTTGCCTGCGCTCCGTGCGCTTCTGTGTGCTGCCCCCTGCCCCCTCCCTCCCCCTCCCTCACTTCCTGGTCCTCCTTCTCCCCTCTCCATTCCCGCCTCCCTTCCCGCCCACCCCCCCCTCTGATTGGCTGTCCTTGCAGCCGCTCCGGGACTACGGCTCGACCGCTCACCACGCTCGCTTCCATTGTTGAGCCTGAGCGTGTTGGAGCGGTCGCCGTAGCCCCGTGTGGCCTGCTGCTGAGGCTGCCTCCCGAGCCCCGTTGGGCTCCAGTTAAGCCTTCCAGTTTCTTTATTTTGTAATTCGTTTCTTGTTGCCTGCGCTCCGTGCGCGTCTGTGTGCTGCCCCCTGCCCCCTCCCTCCCCCTCCCTCACTTCCTGGTCCTCCTTCTCCCCTCTCCATTCCCGCCTCCCTTCCCGCCCACCCCCCCCTCTGATTGGCTGTCCTTGCAGCCGCTCCGGGACTACGGCTCGACCGCTCACCACGCTCGCTTCCATTGTTGAGCCTGAGCGTGTTGGAGCGGTCGCCGTAGCCCCGTGTGGCCTGCTGCTGAGGCTGCCTCCCGAGCCCCGTTGGGCTCCAGTTAAGCCTTCCAGTTTCTTTATTTTGTAATTCGTTTCTTGTTGCCTGCGCTCCGTGCGCTTCTGTGTGCTGCCCCCTGCCCCCTCCCTCCCCCTCCCTCACTTCCTGGTCCTCCTTCTCCCCTCTCCATTCCCGCCTCCCTTCCCGCCCACCCCCCCCTCTGATTGGCTGTCCTTGCAGCCGCTCCGGGACTACGGCTCGACCGCTCACCACGCTCGCTTCCATTGTTGAGCCTGAGCGTGTTGGAGCGGTCGCCGTAGCCCCGTGTGGCCTGCTGCTGAGGCTGCCTCCCGAGCCCCGTTGGGCTCCAGTTAAGCCTTCCAGTTTCTTTATTTTGTAATTCGTTTCTTGTTGCCTGCGCTCCGTGCGCGTCTGTGTGCTGCCCCCTGCCCCCTCCCTCCCCCTCCCTCACTTCCTGGTCCTCCTTCTCCCCTCTCCATTCCCGCCTCCCTTCCCGCCCACACCCCCCCTCCCCTTCCTCTCCCTCTGCTTTTTATCCCACTCCCTCTGGGCAGCCCCCCTGCCCGGCAGCCCCCTAGGCCAAGGGCCCCTTAGGCAAAGGGCGGCTCCTACAACTGCGGCTCCCTGTGTGTCTGCAGGTGTCCGCAGGGGACGCCAGGCGCCAGTTCCACCTGCTCTCCACTCCCTGGCCCCCCCTCCTCACCTTGCTCACCTCATCCTCATGACGCCTCGCCCCCCCCCCTATTCCAATTGTTTGGTAAACTAGGGTGTTTTTCTCCCCTCGCAGGATTCTCAAACTTAGGTGGCCCTGACCTACTACGCATTACTGTTTGCTCTGCATTGTGGTAAACTAGGGTGTTTTTCTCCCCTCGCAGGATTCTCAAACTTAGGTGGCCCTGACCTACTACGCATTACTGTTTGCTCTGCATTGTGGTAAACTAGGGTGTTTTTCTCCCCTCGCAGGATTCTCAAACTTAGGTGGCCCTGACCTACTACGCATTACTGTTTGCTCTGCATTGTGGTAAACTAGGGTATTTTTCTCCCCTCGCAGGATTCTCAAACTTAGGTGGCCCTGACCTACTACGCATTACTGTTTGCTCTGCATTGTGGTAAACTAGGGTATTTTTCTCCCCTCGCAGGATTCTCAAACTTAGGTGGCCCTGACCTACTACGCATTACTGTTTGCTCTGCATTGTGGTAAACTAGGGTGTTTTTTCTCCCCTCGCAGGATTCTCAAACTTAGGTGGCCCTGACCTACTACGCATTACTGTTTGCTCTGCATTGTGGTAAACTAGGGTGTTTTTCTCCCCTCGCAGGATTCTCAAACTTAGGTGGCCCTGACCTACTACGCATTACTGTTTGCTCTGCATTGTGGTAAACTAGGGTATTTTTCTCCCCTCGCAGGATTCTCAAACTTAGGTGGCCCTGACCTACTACGCATTACTGTTTGCTCTGCATTGTGGTAAACTAGGGTATTTTTCTCCCCTCGCAGGATTCTCAAACTTAGGTGGCCCTGACCTACTACGCATTACTGTTTGCTCTGCATTGTGGTAAACTAGGGTGTTTTTTCTCCCCTCGCAGGATTCTCAAACTTAGGTGGCCCTGACCTACTACGCATTACTGTTTGCTCTGCATTGTGGTAAACTAGGGTGTTTTTCTCCCCTCGCAGGATTCTCAAACTTAGGTGGCCCTGACCTACTACGCATTACTGTTTGCTCTGCATTGTGGTAAACTAGGGTGTTTTTCTCCCCTCGCAGGATTCTCAAACTTAGGTGGCCCTGACCTACTACGCATTACTGTTTGCTCTGCATTGTGGTAAACTAGTGCCCTCCACTCACTTCCTGTCTGCACACTCGTGTCGTCCGCCTCCCATCCTACTCCATGGTGCTCTCTATCTCGCCTATCTACTCTAACTGCTTCTCTATTGACTATCCTGCTCTCCTCACTAAATCCGGTAGGAAAAAGTTTAAAAAGGACATCCTGGTCTCCAACCCAGGCCTCCCTATCGCTGACACCTACACGAGCGCCTGCTCCAAGGACACTCTCACTGACATCCTCTTTTTCGTGCCTTCACCTGACCTATGGACCCTTCACATGGTCGCTGTGCTCTCTCCTTTCTCTACCTCTCCCATTAATGGTGGCACCCGCTGGGATGTCCTCTTGGCCCCTTTCCACTCCTCTAAAGCCATCATTAATGTCTATGCTAACGGGACCGTCTTGGTCCAAGGCCCTCAGGCCAACCTTCACCTCTTTGATAGACGCTTCCCATGCCTTATCAACTTCCTCTCCGCTCCCGCTGTCCCCCCTCCTCTGTCCTCGGCTACCTTGCCTCTCCCCTCCCTCCCTGCCCCTTCTCTTGCTCCCTCTTCAACTCCTTCTCTAACACCTCCGCAGGGCGTACCTCTGATCTGTACCCCTCCCCGGAAGTCTTTCAAGGATGGCAACCCTCTCCACATTGCCACTCTAAACTCTCGCTCTGCCATCAAGCACTCCTTTGATATCTGTCGCCTTCTTGAGGAACTGGACCTCGACGTCCTCGGTCTCACTGAGACTTGGTTCACTGCCAGCTCTGCCACCTGCTTTGACACACTCCTACCTGACGGCTACAAGATCCTCTCCGTGCCCAGGCCCAACCGTTCAGGGGGTGGTGTTGCCCTTATCTTCCCTGAGTGGATTCCTGCCACTGTCACTCCTACGCAGACCTACTCCTCTTTTGAATGTCTTGTCTGCCGACTTTCTCTCTCTCCTAGCTATTCCCTTACCGTGGCTACTATCTATCGGCCACCTGGCCAAATTTCCTCCTTCCTCTCTGAGTGGGCTGACCTCTCCTCCTCACTCCTGTCCTCAACCACCCAACTCCTCTTTCTCGGTGACTTCAACATCCACCTCGATGCCTCCTGTCCCCCCTCAGGTCTCTTCCGCGAACTCTGCAACTCTCTCTCACTCTCTATTCTCCCGTCTGGGCCTACTCACTCTGCAGGGCACACTCTTGATGCTCTGATCTCTTCTGACCTTCCCCTCTCCCTCCCTCTCTCCACTCCTCTCTCTTGGAGCGATCACTTTCTCCTATCCTCCCACCTCTCCCTCCCTACCCCACAGGCAAAGCCACCCTCCTCACTGCCACCCACCTTCTCGGTCATCCGACCCATGAAGCGCGTGTCAGCTGAGGCCTTCGCTGCTACCTTCTCAGCCCCTTCTCCCCCCTCGGCCGACTCCCACCCTGACGCAGCCCTCTCCATGCTCTACTCCTCTATATCTGATACTCTCGATATCCTTGCCCCCGTCATGAGAATCCGCCTGAAGCCCAAAGCCAAATGCAACTCCTGGTATGACTCGGATCTCGTCACCCTAAAACGCAAGTGCAGGGTGGCAGAGAGGAAATGGCGTGCTTCATGTTCATCCTCTGACAAACTGGCCTGCCGCCTGCTCCAAAGGCAATACCGGCTCTCCGTTCTCACCAAGAAGAGAGCCCTTATCCAAGCCCGCATCTCTGAGGCATCTAACAACTCGGCCGAACTCTTTAAAATCTGCAAGGAGCTGGCCAACCCTGCTGCAGTCTCTACCTCTCCTGTCCCCTCCCAGGCCCTCTGCACTGCACTGGACTCGCACTTCATCTCAAAAACTCAGGACATCCTGTCCTCGCTCTCCTCCTCTCTCCTCCCTCCCTCTCTTCCCTGCTCTTCCTCTTGCTCTCTTGCAGCCGCCCCTCCGCCCTCCTTCTCTGCTTTTCCACCTTTTTCTGCTGATGAGGTTTCCAGACAAGTCCGATCTATGAAAACCTCGTCTAAACAGGTTCACCCCTGTTCCTCCAAAACCATCAAGGACCACATCGACTCCCTGGCTCCTGCCCTAGCTGACTTTTGCAACCACTCATTCGCCTCTGGAGTCTTCCCATCCCCCCTCAAGCACTCCCTTGTGCACCCCCTCCTCAAGAAACCCTCTTCTGACCCCTCCTGCCCGGCCAACTATCGCCCAATCTCCATTACTCCCTTCCTGGGCAAGCTCCTGGAGAAATTGGCCATCTCCCAGCTTAACCTCCATGCTGAATATGTTGGTAATCTTCATGACCATCAATCCGGCTTCAGAGCGGCCAGAAGCACGGAAACTGCTCTCCTGAACATCCGTGAGGACCTGCTCCTGAACCTCGATTCCAACACTCCCTGTGTTCTCATTCTGCTCGATCTCTCCTCTGCCTTTGACACTGTCAACCATGCCATCCTGCTCAACCGTCTCCGTGATAACCTGGGTATCACTGGTCAGGCTCTGGCATGGCTGACCTCTTTCCTTTCTGGTCGACCCTCCCAGGTCCAAATGGGCTCCTTCCTCTCTGACATCTTTTTCTCCACCTGTGGTGTCCCCCAGGGATCCAACCTCTCTCCCTGGCTCTTCAATCAGTATCTGGCACTCCTTGCCCACCGCATCGCCGCTCTCTGCCCCCACTTTCAGTGCTATGCGGACGATACCCAGCTCATTTTCAGGCTACCCTCGGCCTCCTCCTCTCCTTCCCTCATCTCCGACTGTCTGTCTTCTATCCAGGAATGGTGTGCCGCCAATGACCTCTGCCTTAACGCCAGTAAGACTGAGATTCTACTCATCGGCACACCCACTCCCTCCTTTCCTGCAGCTCTCTGGCCGGCCTCCCTTGGCCCCCTTCCTGCCACTACCTGCAAAGCTAAAAACCTCGGGGTCATCTTCGACTCCACACTCTCCTTCTCTCCTCATATTTCCGACGTCTCTAAGAAGTCACATTACCAGCTTCACCTCCTCAGAGGTATTCTTCCCTTCCTCTCCTTCCCCCAGAAGCTCACTGTCTCCCGAGCCCTGGTTCTCTCAAGGCTGGACTACTGTAATAGCCTCTATCTTAATCTGCCTGCCTCCACTCTCCGCCCTCTGCAACTTATCCAGAACAGAACTGCGAGACTTGTCCTTGGCCTTAAGCCCAGGGACCGTATCTCTCCAGGACTGAAATCTCTTCACTGGCTCCCAGTGGCTGCGAGGATTAAGTTCAAAACCCTCTGCATTGTCCACAAGGCCTTCTGGGGCCTGGGGCCACAATACCTTCAACTCTCTCTTCCTAAATATCTGCCTTCACGAGCCCTTCGCTCATCCGTCTCCAACTCTCTCATGGTCAGCCGCTTCTCGAAGCAACGAGCTGGGGGCAGATCTCTCTCCGCAGCAGGGGCCTCCCTCTGGAACAGCCTTCCTGCCTCCCTGAAACTTGAGGAGAACCATCTCCGGTTCCGGAAGCACCTCAAAACCTTCCTCTTCGCTTCTGCCTTCTCTCTCCCTCTCCCCTGCTAAACCTGCTTAACTCCCCTTCGAAGTCTGCACTTAACCTGCATCTGGGCCACTCTGTGACCTCGGCCCAGGGCCCAGCCACTCTCCACTTGCACTGCCTCCCTGGCTCCGCCTGCACTGCGGGACTGTCACTGCATCCCTACAGCCGCCTTCCCAGCACTTGCTCTGCACTTACCTCGCACTTGCCACCAGCTGGCCCTTTTATTTATTATTTATTATTTTATTACGCTACTTACCCTGTATTGCACTTTCCCCCCCACCTCCTCCCCCTGCACTTCTCCTTTTCCCATTACCTCTGCACTTGCGCGATCTGAATGACACCTGGCCTAGTAGGATCGTTTGTCTGTCTTCCCCTTGTTTCCCCCCCTCCCTGCCTCGTCGCGCCTTGAAACACTCGTGTATAGGCGCGTTACAAATACCATATCATATCATATCATATCATATCATATATCGTTACAAATACCATATCATATCAATTCTTATTTTATATCGTGCACCCTTTCTATAATGTATTGCAGCCTTCTAATGTTCATTGTCATATTCCCGCCACACACAAAACCACACAAACTGGCCTGCCGCCTGCTCCAAAGACAATACCGTCTCACTGTCCACGCCAAAAAGAGGGTCCACATTCAAGCACGCGTCTCTGCGTCATCTAACAACTCAGCCAAACTCTTTCAAATCTGCAAGGAGCTGGCCAACCCTGCGGCAGTCTCCACCCCTCCTCCAGCATCCCAGGCTCTTTGCAATGCCCTTTCCTCTCACTTTATTTCTAAAACCCAGGACATCCTCTCCACCCTCTCCTCCTCTCCCTCACCTCTTCCCTCTCCTTCTTGGCTTGCTGACCCTCTCTCAGCTACCCCCCGCCCTCTTTCTCCTCCTTTCCTCTTTTCTACCCCGATAAGGTAACCAGACAAGTCCAACCTATGAAAGCCTCATCAAAACAGGTCCATCTCTGTTCCTCTAAAACCATTAAGGACCACATAAAATACCCTTGCTCCAGCCCTCGCCGATTTCTGCAACCTCTCCTTTGCCTCTGGATCTATCCCCTCCCCTCTTAAGCACTCCCTTGTGCATTCTCTCCTCAAGAAACCCACAGCTGATCCCTCTTGTCCAGCTATCTATCGCCCAATCTCCATGACTCCCTTTTTGGGTATGCTCCTGGAAAAGCTGGCCATCTCTCAGCTTAACCTTCCCTCTGACTCTGTTGGCTCTCTCCATGACCACCAATCTGGTTTCAGAGCTGCCAGAAGCATGGAAACTGCTCTTCTGAACATCTGTGAAGACCTGCTCAGTCCTCCTCCTACTTGATCTCTCCTCTGCTTTCGACACGGTTAACCACACCACCCTGCTCAATCGTCTCTGTGACAACCTGGATATCACTGATCAGGCTCTGGCCTGGCTGACCTCTTTCCTTTCTGATCGAGCCTCCCAGGTACAACTTGGGTCCTTCCTATCTTCTATCTCCCTCTCCACCTGTGGTGTTCCCCAGCGATCTAATCTCTCACCCTGGCTTTTCAACCAATACTTGGCAATTCTTGCCTACTGCTTTTCCATCTTCTGCTGTAACTTCCAGTGCTATGCTGATGGTTACCAGACATTTGGTCGAAAAAAATTGGTCAACTGGACAAATGGTCGAACCAATTTGGTCGAAAACCAAATGGTCGAATTTTTAAATTTTTTTATTTTCACCCCTTTTTTTGGGGGGGGGTTTGGGGGATCCCACAACCCCCTTTTTTTTCTAAAAAAACCTTTTTTTTAAAAATGAAAACCCGAAAAAAATATATATATAATTAAAAAAAAAATTCGAGCATTTGGTTTTCGACCAAATTGCGTCGACCAAATGTCTTTCGACCAGTTTTCAGTCGACCAAATGTCTGGACACCATGCTGATGACACCCAACTCATTTTCAGGCTTCCTTCAGCCACCTCCTCTCCTTCCCTCATCTCTTATTGCCTAACCACCATTCAAAATTGGTGTGCTGACCTCTGTCTAAATGCCAAAAAGACTGAGATCCTCCTCATTGGTACACCCTCTCCATCCTTTCCCCTCACTCTCTGGCCAGACTCCCTTGGCCCTCCTCCTATCCCTACCTGTGAAGCTAAGAACCTAGGGGTCATCTTTGACTCCACACTTTCCTTCTCTGCACACATCTCTGATGTCTCAAATAAGTCAAACTTCCTACTCCACCTCCTCAGAGGTACTCTGCCTTTCCTCTCCTTCCTTCAAAAGCTCACTGTCTCCCAAGCTCTGGTTCTCTCTAGGTTGGACTATTGTAACACCCTCTTTCTAAATCTACCTGCCTCTGCTCTCCGCCCTTTACAACTAATCCAGAACATGACTACGAGACTTGTCCTTGGCCTCAAGCCCTGGGATCGTATCTCTCCAGCTCTGAAATCCATCCATTGGCTCCCTGTGGATGCAAAGATTAAATTAAAAACCCTTTGCATTGCCCACAAGGCTTTCTGGGGCCTAGGTCCAAAATATCTTCAACTATCCTTCCGTTAATACCTACATTCTCGAGCCCTTCGCTCCTCTACCTCTAACTCCCTCAGGGTCAGTTGTATTTTAAAGAAATTGAGCTGGGGGTCATTCTCTTTCTTCAGCTGGGGCCTCACTTTGGAACAGCCTCCCGGGAACCTTGAAACTTGAGGAGAACCAGATCCGATTCCGGAAGCACCTCAAGAACTTCCTCTTTGCTTCTGCCTTTGCCCCTCTTCTCCCATGCTGATCTGTTTTCTCTCTCGGCACTGTCCACCTGGCCACCCTCTGTCCTTCTGGCCCAGGTACCTGCTCATCCTGCCACCTTCCCACAATGCCTCCATTCCACCCTTGCACAGGAGCCTGTATCTGTAACCATGCAGTCCCCCTCCCTTTTTTCTTCTGCACTTATCAACTATACACTATCTGACTAATCTTGTACTTGCCACTTGATGGCTGTATATTCACTGTTCATCGCCTGTATTTATTGATTTATTCTACCTATTATTTATTCTGTTTTGCACCTTGCACTTTTCCCCTCTTCCTTGCACTCTCCCCTTTTTCCCTTTTCCATGCACTTGCGCGTTCTCAATGTCACGTTGTTTTTCTTTCTCCATTGTTCCCTCTCTTTTGGCTGGTCGCGCTCTGAAACACTTGTGTACGAGCGCAATGCAAATAAAATATCATATCATAGGTCACGATGGATCAGGTGGGAAGCCTTTTTCAGCAGCCTGTTCACAAGCACTTTGCCCAGTATTTTAGTATCTGTTTAGTAGTGAAATTGGGTCATTTGAGTCAACTCCTTCCCTGGTTTCAGCAATACTACAATGATGGTTTCCCATATGGACTCCGGCAGGAATCCCGTGTTAATGGACAAGTCGTAGAGCTAAATCAGCCTGGCGACTGATATCAGCTTACATTTGATAAAATTCCACTGGGAGGCATTACCTCCCAGTGTCTTCCCATTCCCAAGGGACTCAATTGCTTATTTAATTTCTTCTTCCAACAATGGTTCCTCCAACTGCGATGACCTTCTCACTCAACTTGGGGAGGGTAGCCTGTTCTAGCACATGCTCCATATCAGCAGCATTCACTGGGGCTTTACTACTAAATAGGTGTTCGCTATATTTCCTGGAGAAGATCAGTCCTGCATAACTTTCCCATTGCCATATCGCTCTCTAAAATCCTGACCTGGTCTTCTGCCCCCTTCAGGGCTGAATGGAGTGTGGAAAGGATACCATGTGTTTTTGTTACACACCCCCCCTCTGTTGCATGGAATGCCTCCCAGATTAACCCGTAATCATCCACCGTACCTTCATAGAACTCAAAGTATTCTTTGATGGCTTGTTGGATCTCCCCTCTGTATATCCAGTCTGACAGAACTTCCACCCACAGCCTCCAGGTGGGAATTTTGCTTGGTGTCCTCCCCCAAACCATTGTGGCCTTCAGTGGAGCATGGTCTGACACTGTTCTTCCAAGATATGCGGCCGCTCGGAAATGGGGAAACTGATCCCTTCCCACTAGTATATAGTCTAGCTGAGTGTATGTCCCATGTGGGTTGGAGAAGAAGGAATACCCCTTCTCATCTCCTTTCTTTTTTCTCCATAGGTCCACCAGATCAAGGTCGGCTAGGGTCTGGGTTAGGGTCTTGGAGGTCAATGGCGTGTATCCCTCTTTCAGGAATCGACTTGTCCAAGTCTGGGTTAAGTACATAGTTGAGATCCTCACCCCATATCTGTTCTGTATATCTGTGCCCTCCGATCATAATAGCCACCTTTGGGAAGTATGTGTCCCTGTCTATGTTGGGTGCATATGGGTTTGTCAAGCACAGTGTGATGTTCCTCCCCTCCTCATCTCGTAAAACCTTGGTAGTTTGGAAGGGAACCCCCTTCGCTATCTAAATTAACCCCCGCCCCCAGGAATAGAATGAGAAAGTCATGCTGTAGGTCCCACCTTGACTTCTTTTTTATTGAGGTGTGTTTCCAGAAGGAATGCTATATGTACCCCCCACCTCTTAAGGAATTCAAGTATTTCCTGTCATTCAGCAGCACGTTCCACCCCCTCTCGTTCCACGTTACAATCGACGACAGCCGCATATTCCTGGTTGTGCGATCCCATTCCGCTTCCTAACAGTAAGCCCTCCCCTCCGGACCCTGACATGGTATGACTGCCCTGGCTGGAACCAACCCCCATCCCAGTCAGCCCCACCCCCTTTCCTGCCCTAACATTAGAAAATCCACAACTGTAATTAAACCCAACAACTTCTGAACATTCATGGTTTAAGTTCTGCAATTTGGGCACTCAACAGTGGCACGTCTTCCCACTTTGACGGGGCAGTTCCTGTTCCAGTGCTGGGGGAAGGTGAGAGGCCCAGTTCCCTGTAAGGAGCTGCGGTTCCATTGTGCGTTGGCAGATAGCGTGGTAAGCAAAGAATACCTGGAAAGTGTGCCTCATCTGTCCTCCACCTTTGCCCATGTCCAGTGTTGTAAGCCATCCCTTGGTTATTCCCATAAATCCTGTGGGTGCCATCCCCAGTATCACAGTTCGCGTTTATGTATAAGCCTCGGTCCCTTCCGCTTATGATTCTGAACTCTCCATTGTCCCAGCCAGCTCGCTCCCTGTTTCCTCGTCACCTCCGTGCAATTGTAAGGTTCCATCTTCTGATACTATGATCCTACTCGACTCTACATTTTTATTGGCTTTGCGCTCTCCTCCCAGATTTGGGTGGCTGTTGTGATCTTGTTGCTTTGGGGCTGCCCTCCATGATTGTGTCTTGGTAGATTCACTAACCAACTTCCATCGGCTTCCCACCACTCGCAAGCCTCCTTTGGAAAATCATAGAACCAGTGCCTATCTCCTTGGATAATTTTCAGTCTGGCTGGGTATAGCAGCATGTATGGAATTCCCTTGTCCCTTAGGACCCTCTTTATCTTTTCAAACTATTGTCACTGTTGCTGGACACATTTGGTGTAGTTGGGCAACACCAGGAACCGGGTGTTGAGATTCTGATTGGCTGCTTCCACCTGACCCCTTCCAGGAGTGCATCCCGGTTACAGTAGTTAAATATTCTGGCCACCACTGGTATAGGTCGGGCCCCATGTGCTGGTACCTGTGCAGGGACCCTGTGGGCCTGCTCCCCTTTGAACCACTGTGATAGGCCTATGGGTCCCAAGTTGTCTTGTAATCATTTCTCCATAAACAATTCCATAGATTCCCCTTCAATGTTCTCAAGAGGGCCTACTATGTGCAGATTGTTTCTTCTAGATCGCCCTCCTACATCTTCAGAGCACGCCTCCATGGTCTTGGTCGTCTGTAAGAGCTTGAGACTTGTTTCTTGACAGTCCGCACCTCTCCTTCAGTCACTGAGACTTAGATCAGTTGCTTTCTGCCTTTCAGCGTTTTTTGTAGGACCGTTCTTATGAGGTTCACCTCTTCGCCTGCTCTATCCTCCACAGCCGCTCTGGAGCTCTCCACCGCTTGCAAGACTTCTGCTATTTTACCCTCCTGGGTGGTGTGGCAGTCTCTGTCCGGAGAGGGGGAACAAAGCCACAGGGGTCTGCGGACGTGACACAGGCGCAGTGTATTTGTCCATCTTGTGTTGCCTGCCCCTGCCTCCCATTTCCTAAATGGTATGGAGTCAGTGATTGCAGGAGGGGGTCACTGCTCTGCCTCATTGAATCTGGGTTTACCCTCTTCAAAGCCACTCTTCAACCCTAGGCGTCCGATGTCTGGTACATGCAGTATGCCTATGAATAACTCTTCACCCTGCCTTCCGGGGATGTTAGCCCCAAGATGGGGTGTACAGTACCTTCAGTTGCGGCCCCTGCTCCCCTCCAACCACTCTTGATGCTGGTGAGCACTCATGAGCCTGGAGGGGTCAGCAGCAGACTACCATCTTCGGGTGCTCCCCCCACATCTTTGGCTGCCGCCGTCTCGCTGATCCGGTCTTTACCAGCTATGTTGTGGTTTGGGTGTCTGACATTGTCCCCCCCCAAGCTTGGCCCTCAATGTGGTGCCCCAGATCACCCTCAAGTGAGCCACTACAGCCTCCACAGGGGTTCCTTTCCTTCCATGTGATGGTGCACTGGTATGAAAGCCGCAGACCCCAGCCCACGTCGATCTACAGTGGGCTGCAGACTCCGTGGCTCGTGGTGGCCATCTTGACATCAAATGTCAGTTGTTGTGCCCTTTTTCACTGTCTCTGATATTTTGAGAAATTAGGTCATTTTATGCAGTTGTGGCCTCAATAGGAGCTATCACCAAACTCCTAAGGGGTTTCCCCTGCATGATTCTTCGGTCAGATATAGTCAGATATAGTCATCTGATGTCCAACTCTGGCTACCATCACTCGGTCAAATGCCTGTGCACCTAGCTGTATAATCCACGCATATATAACGCGTGTATTCCTCTTTGCACCTACTCTTGTATGTAAATAATTCTTCTTCCTCTGCATATTTTCTTGTTTGAACTTCCTGTACGCTTATGCTCCACTGAGGAAATGTTTAGATATCCCTTGTGCTTGTACTTGCTGCATACTATTCTATATTATATTGTATATATTTTTGTCACATTGGACCTCTACCCAGATGTTTATTGTAAACCGGTAGAGTCTTCTATTCCATGTATGTAATCATAACTTTGCTTCCTGTGATGTGCGCCCTGATTCCCACGGGTCCGGCGCGCTATATAAATAAAGAAAATACAAATAAAAATATAGTAAATTCAGCTTACAGTCTGGATGTTGACAGGATGCCTCGGGAAAACAGTGGGAGCTCAACAGTTAAGACTGCATCGGTCGCATGCTGGCCATGCCCCCTACCTCTTCCATTTCTCAACTGAGTCCACAAAGCCATCAACTGCTCTGACCAAATTAGTTTCATACATCTTGTGCTCTATGTTGATTCATATAGAATTCGAAAAAGGGTTAATCAATTATTTCCTAGCATTTATGCGTAAATCAAATATGAGATTAAATTCATCTACAGCATGCAGGATTTTCTTTTGATTATGCATCTGTTCTCTTGCATACAGCCGGAGATCTTCAGCATATCAGCATATAAAAAATACAGCCGGAGATCTTCAGCATATAAAGATACTGCATGCTGTTCCCTGAAATCCTCAATTCCGTGATTCCATCTAACAACTTAAGCATACAGACCAGCGGTTTCACAGCTAGGGCAAACAGCAGGGCCGATAAAGGACACCCTGCCTGGTCCGGCATTGTATGGGGAAAGCTGCAGCTATCCTATCAACTGTCCTCACTCTGTCTGAGAGACCATTGCATAATGGCCTGACTGAACCAAGAAAGAAGAACCAAGTATGGAAGAATACAAGAGAGCATGAAAGCAAGAGGGTGAAGGAATAAAAACCACCACAAAGTGAAATATATGTGAAATTACATTGTGGCAAGGCCAATGACTGGTGAAGGGAGGAACACATTGGGCCTCATTACGAGGTTTGAGGTAACCTTGCTGGTTTTACCGGCAAGGCTACCTCCATACCGGCATGACAATCTGGCACCTGCGAATGGGCACTTACCTGGGTATTCCAGCCCCGCTGGACCCAGTAATTGCCCTTTCGCGAGTGCCTGTGCCGGTATGTCCCCATTCCCATTCAGCCCTATTGGGCTGAATGGGAATGGGGATGCCTGTAGCACCGGCACCGTTCACAACGGTGCTGGTGCTACAAGCTTGCTGTGCTCACGGGTGCCTTCCATTCTGCCAGAGCAGACCTGGCGGAATGAAAGGCACCCGCGAGCACAACTCGCAGTTTGCCGGTACCGGACTGGCAACCTCGTAATGAGGCCCATTGTGTCAAAGCCAAGCAGCTGATAATGGGAAGTCAAGTGTGAATCATCACACAGGTACAGATACAGAAGAACTTGTGTGGGCTAAGGGTTCCCGGTTGCGCAATCTGTAATGGGTGACCCGTGTGGTCTGACAAATGTGCCTAGACCAGGGGAACCCCAAGTGTGAAAACCAAAGAGGTTGCTGAAGTGAAACAAGGGAGAGCAATCTGATTGAACTGTTAAGAAACCAGAAGGAGTGGGGAAGGGAACCTCAAGATGTTTGGGGAACTTGCGGAAGGGGAGCTGACAAGTAAGCCAGGAGCTGGAAGAATCTCAGAACTTTATTTGGAACACTATTTCTTTTATTGCTGGCATCACTACACATTGTTTGACTTCAGTTGTGAGGGCAAGTATAGGTTTTGGACACAGACAGACTTTTAAGTTGAACTTTCTGACTGGGCCTTCAACCATCCTAACATTTAAGTTAATAAAACCATTCTTATTTTGAGCTTCTGAATCTGTTGTCTGTGTCTTACTTCATGAGGCCTTCACACTAGCCTGGAGCAACTGCAATAAGGGCGAGGCAGGTGTGGCTGCTTAGAATCACCTTAATAACACGCAGCTTTTACTAACCTCCCATTAGCAATGCACTCCACAAAAACACACAATACGCCTTGGCCTGATGCCTACTGGATACTGCTGCTCTTGGCATGTCTCTAGCTTTCCTGGAGCTTCCACTGCTGCTGCCTACACAACATACTGTCCTGATGCAACGCCAACATGATTTTCTGTGTACATCGCCCCAAGCGTGGGATGTTCCTGCTACAGTAAATGTTCTCTGTGAACTTTGACGCTCTGTGCTGCGCCTTGGAATTAGACTGGCGTACATCAAGTACCTAAAGTACACCAGCATGAGGTACCTGTGCATTCTGCTGTGCAAGTTCATTCCTTTGGGGAAGGAACATCTTTTCCCAAACCCGAACACAGCTTTGTAGAACAATGAAGCCTGAAACAGAACAGTCATAGATGAGGCGAAAATCCATGCTAATAGTGAGGTGCATTGTATTTCCACTTAGAAAATGCATCTGGTGACATTTATTCCTGAGCAGGCTGACTCCTCTTTAAATGTTAAAAGCTAAATCCATTCAGTGAGAAACGGTGCCATTGTATGCTACTCTTTCAGATAGAGAATGGCATCTGAATGAGAAACTCGGGGGCATGCCAACCCTCGCATGTACCGTGCGCAGACACACGCGCTGGGCCGTGACAATGCAGGCCACAACCAAAAAACAACTGGAGACACTGGTGTGCAATTAACAAATCGTTCATGTGAAGGACTGCAAACGCATAACAACAACGCCTTGAAAATCTTAATGGCTATGCACATGGAGGGGAAATAGGGTTTCCTGGGACCTAAGTGTACTAAAATCATACGGACACTCATAAGCAGATGGTCATGAAACATGTCATGTATGTGCATTGTTCGTGTGCGTGTTTTTACTTTCCTTTTAGATGTCACCTGCTGCTCGCTTCCAGTTACCTGCTTGACCTTGTTTCCTGTCAGAGCAGATAAGGTGGCCCAGGGTCCACCCACCTCTCCAGCCAGATGAGGACAGAGACAGGAAGGCCTGCATTGTGTTTCTATTTTTGTCTTGGCTATGTGTGGCCAGCCATCTGGTCTTAAAGAGTCTCACCCTGGAGCTTTGCTGCTCTCTCAGCTGAAGTAATACATTAACACTCCTCTAACAAACTCTGACAAGTGTCCATCACTCTTTGAGGGTTAATCGCAAATGTTTTCTGTGAACACCGTCTCAACACAAAAGTAGTGATGGCCCCTGTAAATGATCCTCTTAAAACCTCACCCGTTCTCGGCCCCACAATAACAGTAAGTTGTGTCATGCCACACACCTATAAATCATGCCAGAAACACATTCCTAAATGAACTGAAAGAAAGCATTCCTACATCCCAGATACTTCCAAGTGAAGAGCATCTCTTCCTGACGTGTCTTGCTGAGAGGCTGCCACGTGCCTGTTCAGCAGGTGTAAGTAACCACGCAAAACAGCTGGCATGCCAGGTACGAAGCGCACAGCTTGATTACACAGCACTTAATAATGGTGGCGTTGTCTGTGCTGCCTGTGCTGAGGACCTTGATTGTGCAACACAGACCCAGGAAATCCAGCGTACACAGAGAAACTTAATCCATCAGCTGTTTTTCGGCAGCGTGTCGCTTCGTTCCCAGGAGGGGGCGGAGCCTTGTTGCTGCTCACGTGAGGAGTCACGTGACCCAAAACACACTGAAAAAGCATCCGCTATCACCCTCGCGGCGTTGAGCCCGGTAGGGGTGGAGGGCGCTGGCTGTTGTGCGGCTGTTTGGCGCTGACAGCCTGACTAGAGACTAGGGAACGGGAGACTGCGGAGGTATTCCCTCTTTGATCCCGACCTAGAGCAAAAGGTAAGTCCAATTAACACTGCCCAAAAGTCCTAGATGAAAACTCGTGCAGCGCGGTAAAAAAAAAAAAAAAAAAGAAGAAGAAAGAAAAATTAAGTACTGTAAGTCTTAGCTGGTGCTTGCAGGTCGTTTTAAAGGAGAGTTCCGGGACTTTTTTTTTATTGTCCCTACGGTTCGGCCATGTGTTTTTAAGCATAACTCGGTAGATCGTAGAAAACTTTCCTATGGACCTTACCCGACTTTTCGTCCATTAACGCACTCGAAATCAGCCGCCATTTTATGATAATCCTATCACTTGCCGCATCGCCCTGGCTGACCTGCTTTTGCGGCACTAAATCAAATCGCCCGCCCCTGAGCCTGACATCAGCAGACGCGTACCGCCCATTTCCCAACGCCAAAGCACGTTTCGTGTCAACAATCGCTGCGCCTCAGCTAATGAAGTGTCGCCATGGAAACGGCAGGACGCCTCTTTCCTCAATAAGTATAAACACACCGTTTCACAACACACAGCAGCAGATTTTCGATTCCATTACTCTCGCTGTGTTACTTTGAGTATTCTGTGACTCGTTTCTGTGCTCTGGTCAGCTACCTTCGTTGATTGTAGCCCGTGTGAACAGATACCAGTACCACCGCTATAAATTATTTTACTTTCTTTACCACACAATGGCTACAATAATGCCGTATATGTACGAGCCCGAGTACACCGAGGAAGAACTACTGGAAAGGCAAGCACGCGAAAACGATGGGGATTCGGACGGCAGTTGGGAGGACCAGTCAACGGATGAAGAGCCTGGACCATGTCGCATGGACGGCGTCTCCACCTGGTGCACGTGCAATCGGTGCGAGCTAATGCCAACTGAGGAGGAGAACTGCTGCTGCCGTGAAAATTCCGGGTGCTTGGCCTACATTTCGGAAGGCGAGCCAAGTCCGCAATGCATCACCGAGCTGCCAGAGTTCAGGGAAGCCTGCCTCTCACGGACAGTGTTGAGGATGATGATGGTGCTTATGCACGAACTTTGCGGCACTGTTCGTCCGCGTAATCCGAGTAACGAGTAAGTATACTCTGGTTGTGATGTCAGTGATGCCACTACTATTTCATGGTCGTCTCCCACATATAAAACTACATCTACATATCATTCGAATGCATGTAAATTGGTTCCATGTTGTGCATTTTCTAGATAGAATTTTTTTCAAAGCAGAATGACATTTTTGTACCTGAATCGACAGTGATAAGAAAGTTGTCATTTTAATACAGTTTGCATCTTTCATTTTCACAGGTGGTACAGGCTGGTGGCCTATCGTTGCTTCACTTGGTGGCTTCACGGGAGGCTCGGACACCGCGTTCGGAGAGTAATACCTGCCTGTGCGGTACTTGCCATTAGACAACATTTCCCCAGCGACAGTGGACAATACCGCGGCTTTTCCCGGGATGTGCTGCAACCGCAACTTTACAATGTGTAATGTTTATTATTTATGTTCAATTGAAATTAAGATCTAAAATAAAACCCAACATATATTTTAACAATGGTTGTTTTGATTTTTTAAATGAATCTAGTGTGTCTCCATTGAATAGTCTTCCTGTGCCTTGTCTTGTCACACCACATGTCTCCGGCCAGCATCCTCCCTCACGCTGGCCGCCCACCTTCAATCCACATAACCGTTGAACCCATATGCAGCAGACATACATATGTTATTTTGCGGGTTGGCATCAAGCCTCCCGGCCTTGCCTCCTCCCCCAAAAATACTTACCACACCACTTTGTTCAGGGTCTCCAGGGTGAACTGCACCCATATATTCTCCTGGGAGGCTGAGGTATTTATAAACTCACCCCCCTGCCTTCCATGTACTAGATCCTGCAGCCTGCCTCTTACATGCAGTTAGATGGCCTCTCCTTGGTGAGGCCCTACGGCAAACGAGTCTTGTCTGCACGACCACCGCCCCAATCCACCCCCCGCCCTATCAAAGGCAGTTCGCACCGGGGTACTTGCGCTGGCAAGTGGAGCTGTCAGGGAGCGATAAAGGCCAAGAGGTGCCAAAGACCATGTACACTTCAAAGTGGTCTATAGAGCATGGGTTGTTGTTCCCATGTCTACCGCCAGACCCCGTGTCTCCTGCCAAGCATCTCCCCTCACGCTGGACGGCCCCCTGCAATCCACATAAGTGTGTCTCCATTCACGAGTCTTCCTGTGTCTTGTCTGCACGACCACCGCCCCAATCCACCCCCCGCCCTATCAAAGGCAGTTCGCACCGGGGTACTTGCACTGGCAAGTGGAGCTGTCAGGGAGCGATAAAGGCCAAGAGGTGCCAAAGACCATGTACACTTCAAAGTGGTCTATAGAGCATGGGTTGTTGTTCCCATGTCTACCGCCAGACCCCGTGTCTCCTGCCAAGCATCTCCCCTCACGCTGGACGGCCCCCTGCAATCCACATAAGTGTGTCTCCATTCACGAGACATTGTTGACGTCCTAGATAGGCACATAAATGGAGTTGTGAACGAACCTGTGCAGGGGACAACTGCATTGCCACCCAACATTGCATCTGTTCCACGTCCACCTAAAGAAGAACTCATTGAGAAATACACATCACGGTTTAAATGATTGTAATTTGATTGTCTGTTCTCTCAAGTCTCCTCATGTCGCAGGCCCATTGAATATGTGTATCTAGCCAACCTTGTTCATTTGCGCATTAAATTAAACCAAACAGTAATATAAATCATTTTTCAATAAATATAGAATCTCTCCGTATTTATGGTTCTGTGTGGCTGCAAAGCACGCAGACAAAATGCAAAGATGGAGTGTAAATTTCAAGTCCTGTGAGAATGCCTTACACTGAATGTAGCTAACTTGGAATGTGTGCTCGTTCAAAGTGAAGGTCAGCTGCTTTGATTTTTTCTCGGGTGCCAGAATGGCCCACGACTCAGAATAAGGTTCTATTGTATTTTGACCTTGACAGGCCTGGACCACGTAAGAAACGATAATGAATATAATTTCAGAAACGAAAGCCATTTCATGTTCGTTCATTAGAAGAAATAACGTCGGCATAGAAGGAGTGGTATTTCGGGGCTGCCCTACGCACAGACGCAATGGAAAATGCAAATATAATGTAAGTAACTCTTTAGATGAGTTTATACCGCAATTTAATTACTATACAGTAGCTTTAAAGACGGGTTAAGTTGTACTTGTTCGTTCTATGTGGCATGTTGTTTTGTACCGCGCACTATCTTGGGGAGAACCGTCTACTTTTACGGAAGCACCTCAAAACCTTTGCTTCTGCTTTCTCTCTCCCTCTCCCCTGCTACAACTGGTCCACTGTCTGCGATCTCGGTCCTGGGCCCTTCCACTCTCCACCTGCACTCCCTGTCAACCCCTGCACTGTGGGACTGTCTCAGTATCCTACAGCCCCCCCTTGACGTTTAAAACCCAGTTGCACTGTCCTAGCTATGAAATAATTTCCCGACCGAATATATAAAATGAATAATTTTAATAAAGATCTGATGGTGAGACTAATTTCATTGTTTATGTTTTTCAAACAGGTACATCATGCATTACTGCATGTGTCACGAGTACCAGACACCGGCGGACGGTTTTTTTAACCGCCAGTTGCTTCTCCGCGTGAACAACGTTACCACCCTGACCATTTTATGGGACGATCGCCAAGTACAAGTATGCCCTTATGCGGTACTAACGGCTAGATGCAACATACAGACCGTTGTGGTGGCCTAGTGCCTCGTTGTTGGAACAGCCATGCGATTATCAGTGCGACCGAAGAGCTTATTTTATCGTAAACCAACACCCTGTTTACTGCACACGAACATCGCTTGCCTCAAGACGAACTATTTTGGATCGAGAGCAAATAAAAATGAAAATCGCTGAATATTCTATAAACATTTGATGTCCAATAAATGTACTTTGCCAAATGTACAATCTTGCAGTTTGCTTTTAAACCACAGTTTGATATTCCGAATTGTGGCGCTGTATTGTGAGATGATCTAAGACCCTGTGTACAGCAAAGGAACATTGCGTGCCTCGAAACGAACTATTTTGGATCGAGAGCAAATAAAAAAGAAAATCGCTGAATATTCTCTAAACATTTGATGTCAAATAAATGTACTTTACCAAATTTACAATCTTGCGGTTTGATTTAAAAGTACATATTGCGAATTGTGGCGCGCTGTGTTGTGAGCTGATCTGTGTTGGTTTCCGGGTTCTGTGTGGAGTCGCGTAGAAGACGCCTGGGCGCGTTTGCCTACGCAGCACAGTCACGTCACGGATAGAGGCGGGGAATATGAATGTTTTGATAAAGTCTGTTTCAGGGGCGGGGGATTTGATTTAGTGCCGCAAAAGCAGGTGAGCCAGGGCGATGCGGCAAGTGATAGGATTATCATAAAATGGCGGCTGATTTCGAGTGCGTTAATGGACGAAAAGTCGGGTAAGGTCCATAGGAAAGTTTTCTAGGATCTACCGAGTTATGCTTAAAAACACATGGCCGAACCGTAGGGACAATAAAAAAAAAGTCCCGGAACTCTCCTTTAAGAATAAAACAGTCCGATAATGTCAGCAGCAATGAGGGGGATGACGAATAAAGCTAACACACAAGCTCAAGCTAAGCAAGGGCTGAACACCATGTCCATTACCATAGGAAATCCTACTGACATGGAGAGAGCTCTTAATCAGTCCTCCGCCTCTTCTAATGCCCATGTAGCTGCTACAATGGTTAGTAAGAGCGTCACTCCCCAAGTTAACGGCCCCAGGATGGCAGCCATCAACGTCAATACTAGACAGCAGCAGTACTCTAACTCCGAGGCACCCAGGTCTACCGGTGCTCACGAACATATGGGTATGGTGTGGCTGAGAAGGGAAGGAACCACTAATGACTCGATGGATACTTTCGATCTAGGAAGTGACTCTGAAAGTAACGAAGACCTAGAACGAGACGAGGCTACCGAGAAGGAAACCAAAGACGAACCTGAGACTGAAAAAGAAGTTCAATCAGAGAATCACAGGGAGAGGCAAGGGACAAAAGACACTGGTTCACCTGAATTGCAGGGGAAAAAACCCAGAGCAACCACGGAAATGGAAAAAGAGACGCAGGTGGTCGAGGCACAGAGAAGAAACAGCGAATCTGAGGGAATTCAATCAGGAACAAAGAATGTTGAAGTCTGCACTGCTATGATACACCATGTTCTGAGTGACCAACCATCTCCTAATACCCCTTACTTCGAGCATAAGCCTGAGGACCCAGTACGAGACCCAGCCCATAACACTCAAGAAAAGAACATAAGCATAATGATGATACAAAGAGCGGCAGCCAAGGTAGAGCATTTAAAATCGAGTTCATCGCTAAAACTATTGGCTTGGACAAAGGTAGCTGAGATGCATAAACCAGAGTCAGACAAAATAGAAATAACAGCAACCACGAGCAAAGGAGATGAGCAATTGATCAAATCACTACAAGATACAAGGGGTCTCCATGCCAAACTAAACACAAAAGAACACCTCACTGCGCTAGAGAAAATGGAGGGCACTAGGGAATTGTGGTTACCATCAAATGAATGGATAGAAAGCTCTACACCACCAACGACTCTACCACAAAATAATCCAAATTCAGGAGAAAGAAGAAATTCAGTAGGGATTGTGGATCAAGTAATAAAAGATCTAGCAAAAATGAATGCAAAACTGCTGCAAACTAGAAGGTCATCTCAAATAAGCGCCAACGTGGAAAATCCACTATCTGCAGAGTTATACTATCCTAAGCATAGGAGTATACACAAAGTAATGACCCTAGAAACAAACTCGCCAGCATTCGAATCTAGAAATGAGGAGATTATAGTGTCTCAAAAGAGATGTCGAAGAAGAGAAAGTTCCGAAAATGATGACAGTAGTGTGAGGAAAAGACTCAAAGGTCAAAGAGAAGAGGAAAACACGGGAAGAAATACATCTGGTGAGACTCAATCACCTAAAAGGTCCAAACGACGTGCCACCTCAACTCCATCTATGGACTCGGAAGATGAAGACGGTACAACAACTTTGAGAAATGAAAACTGGCGGAGATCCACGGAGAAACCCCAGACGGGAATAAGCAATACAGATGAAACATCGACCTGCGTTGAAAAAATAATATCGAAGCTAAGTCCAATTCTGATGTCTGCCGCAACAATAGCTGTTGCGCATCTGGTGAAGCTATACGAGAACTTAAATGAGAACTACAGAGACCAAACAACTTTGATTGCTCTACTAAGCTCTAAAATGATCAAACTAGAGACAGACCTTAAGGAAATGACCTCTGAGATTGTGGTAGCCAAAAGAGGGAATGATATTTCACTAATGGCTTTAAAAGAATCCCTAAGAAATAACTCTGAAGATAAGAAACTCCTAGCAGAAGTGACAAGGCAAGCCCTTACGCTACTACAAAATGAACGAGAAAGAAGGAGAGACTCAAATACAACACAGGTCCCAAAAACAGTACAAACGAGTCAGACCTCAGTGATCAATCTAGAAACATTAGAGTTACCCGAGAAATCCGGTGTAACTAAGCATTCGTCTGATAAAAAAAAGAAAGAAGCAGAGATAAGGGTATCTCAACAGAATTGCTGTTATGATAAGGAACTCGTAATTAGGCATGATGACAGTGATTGTGGAAAGATGGAGTTTAATAGTGCGGAGATTGCACAGAAAACAAGGTCTTGCTCTTCGACTGTCTCCACGAAACCTATAGAAAAAGAGGTTGAGAAAAGTAAACGGCAAATCGAAAAAGAAGGAGACAAAGAGCAAGCTCTTCCACCATCCAATCCACCTGAAACGTCAAAATCCATTGATACAAATACAAAGAATCTGGGAAGTAAGCCTATAACTGAACACGGAAAAAAGAATGAGAGGGAGTGGTATGATATATTCGAAAACCCGAAAATCAGTTCAGGAGTGAGTAACGAGAAGAGTTCAAAAATAGCTAAGTTAAACTCAAATGATTGTAATAAAAAATCTAAGAACCAACAAGTAAAAAAGAATAGGAAAGCTCGCAGTTCAGCCAACTTCTTCAGAAACATTAAAGCATTGAACATAACTGTAAATAATTCTGAACTATCGACATTGAAGGGAGAAAAAAAAAAAAAAATAGATGATGAGATCCAAATCGTGGATGAAAAAGTACAGCCAGTAAACCTGACTGAAGACAATATGACCCTGACAGGAAGAACAATTGAGCTGGATATGGAAGACATAGAAGGTGATGAGGAGGAATTGTTGAACATGTCAACTTACAGTGTGTCTGATGCTGAAGAAAACAAGGATAACAATAAGGTAGTAAAAACAATCGAAAATCGAAGTAATATTGGACAAGATAATCATGAGTCAGAGACAAGCCCGCAGAAATCGTCCATTGAAGGATACGAGAAACAGAAAGATGATAGAACGTCAAGCAAAAGAGTGATTTCGTGGCCAGAAACACCTAAAAAACTTCAATTTACAGCAAAGAAAATTACAAAAAAGGTGGAAGATCCACAAATCTTTTCCACCTTAGAAGAGAAAAGACTGAAGAGTATGTTGAAGCAGGGAAACTCATCTAAGATCAGGGAAGTTACAAAAAACCCCATATTAGATGAGCAGAAGAACAATATGAACGGTACTGAGCTTCCGAATGAGAATCTACAACAATCCACAAGAGAAGTCGAAGCACCTAGAGGGAATATCGAAGAGTCCGCTAAGTCAAGAAACCCTAACTTGATTGTCGGAAACAAAACAACACGGAAAAACCACCAGTATAGATTACTGGTTGAGAAAATTGACGGAGGAAAAGGTGGTACCCCACTAAATCGGTACACCATTCTACAGATATTCCAAAAAATTCCTGTGTTAAGGGTAATAAAGAGTGCTCGGATTGATCGTGTGGAAATCATGGCTGAGATGAACCAGAAGTTTGTACTCTTACACATCAACGACAAAAAAGATGCAGAATTGATCATGATGTGTGAGAGACAACTCCTGGAAGTTGGATACCAAGTATACGAAGTAGACAACACCTTAAAGGGAAATGATGATGCAAAAACAAAAGAACCCAAAGTACAAAAAACAAACGAGAAAGATCTAGTGACAATCAAAACAACGGAAAAAAGCGTAATAAGGGAATACGTGTCTAATGTCAAGTTCAAAGACACTGAAATGGAGACTGAAGCAGCAGGTCTTCCCGATGACATAAAGACGAAGAAAATCAAAATAACAGTGGACAATCGCGAAAAGTTAGGTACAGTGAACTCTAAATCTCCGGAAGTAAACGCTGATGAAGATGAAGGAAAAAAGTGGTCTCGGTTGGCAAAATCACTGAACCCAACAACGAAGAGCTAATGCTATGGCAAGATAGGGACACTGATGATAGCCTCGTGGAACACCAGCGGATTTTCACATCTCCTAGGATCCCCACCGGAAACAATACAAAAGGCAGACTTGATATGTTTGCAAGAGACATGGGTCTCCAAACTACCATGTGTGGACGGCTACGAAGTAGCAATAAATCCAGCTATAAAACAAAAAAAAGGACAACTGACTTTAATCAAAAGAACATGTGGACTAAGAATAAAATCCGCCCGTAACTCGTCACCTTTCCTTCAGGAGGTTTGTGTAGAGCAACCAGAACCCACAGAGAAGCTGATGAACCGATTATATATACTAAATATATATTGGAACACAACGCCAAAGTTTAATCAAAAGCTGGAAGATGATATCATTGAAGCCATAGACACAATTAAAATAGAAGATTCAAAGGCAATAATTATCCTATGTGGAGATTTCAATAGGAAATTTATTGATCTAGATCAACGAAAAACAACGAAGATCAACGGGATGAGATTTAAAAATGACTGTTGGCTAGAAGAAATGACAAATAGAAATCTATCAATGCTTAATGGAGCAACAAGAGGGGACATTCCAGCAAACCCGACCTGGGAAAGAGGAACTCAGCAATCTATTTTAGACTATATCTTTGTCTCTGAGAATATACTACACGAAATAGTTTCCTTCACAGTCACTAAAAACATCCAAAGCGATCATAATATTGCATCAATGGAATGGAAATGGAGAAAAGCAGAAAAAAAGGAACAATGGAGATGTGACATCTCAGTGGAACCTGGACGCAACAGACTAAGGATAAATAAATCGAATATTAAGGTGATATCTGAACAAATGCAAAAATCCCAGGAGCAAGGCCTGATTGAGGCAATTGAATACCAGCATTTACTAGAAATTTACAAATCCAAAAAAACAAAGGCTCTAAAGAACCAAAATTTCTACAAACATAAGTATGACCCGGAAGTGGCAAAAAAAAAGAGGGAATTGAGGAAAGCATTAAGATCGATTAATGCCACTAAAGGAGTAGTAAATCAAAACCAGTCCAAAAAAGTGAGAAACCAATATAACAACTGGCACAAGTTACACAGAGCTAAGATGGAGAAAAACGACGCAGAGATAATATTGAAAGCGCTGAACCAAAGGAATTCCAGGGGTTTTTGGGCCTTAATAAATGAATCATCCAACTCAGAAAAAGCGATTATAACAAATATGGTAACGGAAACAGACTGGGAGTGTCACTACAAAAATCTGTTTAAAAGAAGGGATGGTCCAAGTACAGTGGAGATCCACGCAAAAGTTCCATGGGACTTACAAATGGACAGAGAGGACATTCGAACCTCAATTGCAAATAGCAGTACATCTAGAGCCGCTGGACCTGACGGCCTCTCGAATGCTGATTTAAAAGAAAACATCGATGAATGGTCGGAATTTTGTGAGATCTTGTTCAAAGCGGTAATAAAAGAAGGAAGGATCCCTGTAACCTGGAAATTAGGAATCATTGTTCCGATATTCAAGAAAGGCTTACGGTCTGAGCCAGCAAATTACCGCCCCATCGCCCTCCTCGACGTTATAGGTAAAGTGTTTGCAACTCAGCTCCTCAAACAACTCACACTGTGGATTAATCACGAAAAAATCTATGATGACCGACAATCTGGGTTTGTAAAGGGAGTGGGTTGCAGCACAAACCTTTTAATATTAAACCTACTAAAAATAGATGCCATTCGATCAGGCCAGAAAATCTATCTGGCATTTATTGATATGGCAAACGCGTTTGACGGAGTAAACAGGGAAATCCTGTGGTGTAATTTAAAGAAGAGAGGCTGCGACGAGAGTTTGATTGCAGCCATCAAAGAACTTTACTCCGACACCTACATTCAAATAAGGTTAGACAAAGAAGGAAATCTGTCAAAGCCAATTCCTACAGAAAGAGGAGTGAAACAGGGATGCCCATTAGGGGCCACCCTGTTTAACTTCTACATCTTGGAAGTAGGGAAAGCACTGTCAACGTGATTTCATTTCCGCCAACCATCAACGGATTCCAACTACATCACATCTTATACGCAGATGATATGGTAATCTTGGACCGAACACCAATCGGCCTACAGAGGAATTGTCTGCATTGAAGATCTATTCAGAAGAACTCGGGCTAGAGATAAACGCAGCCAAGTCAGAAATCCTAGTCCTAGAGAATAAAAGAGGAAGGAAATCTGACAAGGGTGTCCAGTCAACTCGTCGAAAAAAAACTGGTCGACTGCAATTTGGTCGACGCAATTTGGTCGAAAACCATTTCGTCCCAAAAATTTTTTTATTTATATATTTATTTTTGGGTTTTCGTTTTGTTAAAAAAATGGGTTTTTAGAGAAAAAAAGGGGGTTGGGGGGGGACCCCCCCAAAAAAAAAAAAAAAAAGGGTTAAAATAGAAAAAAAAAAAAATTCGACGAAATGGTTTTCGACCAATTTGATTCGACCATTTGTCTGGTCGACCAATTTTTTTCGACGAATTCACTGGCAACCCTGACAAGTATAGATCAGGTTGGTTCGTGGGGTCAAAGAAGCTAGAGAAAGTGCATTTTACAAAATATTTGGGCACAATAATCAACTCAAGCATAAATGACGAACCAATGGTAAAAGAAATTTTAAATAGCTGCAAACAATTAACCTCACAAGGGATCGTAATGCAGAAGAAATTTGGGAAATTCACGTGTGAGCCAGTGAGAAAATTCTACCAAAATAAAATTACACCGATCTTGATCTATGGGGCAGAGAACATGTTTGGCTGTAACCACAAGATATGGTCTAGGTGTGAAGGTTTCTTCTGGAAAAAAGTTCTTCAAATACCACAAAGCACACCGACTGCGTGTGTTTTATACGAAGTAGGAATATCCACTCTGAACGCAAGGATTACATGGAATAAGCTATTGCTCTTTAGGAAAATGCATGACGAAGCAAACCTACCACCGTTCAAAATTCTACTGGGAAACGAAATAGGCGAAAAAAAGTCAGCCCTAAGAGACTGGAAACAGCAATGTGGAGAAATCCTTAAACAGCTAGGGACGGATGAGTCAACCTTATGGAATAATCCAGATTTTGTAAAAAGAAAATTGCTGGATCTCGATTGGATTACAATTGGGGAAAGAAGAAATCGTCAAAAGGCCATGATAAATCAACCAAAAGAAGCAAAGAAACGAAATACTCTTCAGAAATATCTGGCACTGGCTCCATGCAAACACCTTAGAAAGCATTATTTGATGTTTCGTCTAAACATTCTAGAAACAAAAGAAATCCTGGGAATTAGGCGTATGATATCAAGGGAAAATACTCTATGCCAATTCTGTGGGGAGAAAGATGAAAATTTAAAACACCTCATTATAAGCTGTACTGAACTAAACGACCAACGTGACAGTTGCATGGGAAAGATGATGACAAAGTACCAGACGCTATCTGAAGAAGAATGGTGGAGACAACTACATTTGACTGAAAGCAAGCCACTGTTGATCGCAGTAATGCGATTCTTGGAGCTCCTGCAGAAGCGCCTAAAAATGAATCCGGTGGTCGCCTAAAACAGCAGCCCGCACAGTTTTGGGTCAAGAGACCAACCTCTCTGAAAAGACTGGGAAAGACAGAATATCTGTTGGTGCAAAGGCAGAGGAATTAGGGATAGAAAAAGTCAAGAGAAGAAGACCAATAAGGTGTTTTAGTGAAAATAGTTAAAGACTATTGATGGAATGATGATCTTATGCTAAAGATAACGTTTTTCAAAAGTTTGTATAAACTAAATGAAAAAAAAAATAAATAAAAAAAAAAAAATAATGGTGTCCCAGGGAGCTGGAAGAAGTGCTTCGCTGTTTTATATTCATTGTTTTATCTCTGAAAACATGTATTTATCCATCTCAGCCAGCGTCTAATCGCTGTTTATGTTGAGTCTCGCAAGCATTGTCACCAGCTCACCATACTTCTGTGAGAAGCTCCCCAGTTGTGTCAATTTACTGTCAAAACGAAAGATTCTGGAATGGTGGTCAAGGTGAGAGCAGCTTGAGTCCTCAGCTCCTGGCCTCCTCCCTGAAGCTGCTTTATTGCTGATATGAATTCCAAGAAAAAGATCTTGGAACCTGATAATCCTACTTCAAAAAAACAAAAACAAATCACAGTGATGGATGAGGACGACCCAAGTGTCCAGGATTTATACAAGTTGATGCGCCAGGTGGCCATGGACATGGCTGAGGTTAAGACAACCATGGCAGAACTGAATGGAAAAGTTTCCCATTTGGATACAAGGGTGACTGGTCTGGAAAAGAAAGCCTCTGAAATGGGATCAGAAATTACTGGGAGTTATAGAGCTTACAAGAATTTGAAGGCTGATGTACAAGAGGGAAAAAATCACCGCCTGGAGATGGATTTGAGACTGCGTGAGAGGAATTTGCGGCTAATTGGTGTAGCAGAGCACTCAGATCCTACAGGTGAAAAGTTGCTGCCATTGATTTTGCAAATATTTAAAGAGTGCTATGGTGTGGACACTTTGGAAAGTGAAATTGACAATGTCTATCGTATTGGAAAACTTCCTGGCCTGAAGCCTAGACACATTTTGGTGTCCTTTACTCTGGCAAGAATTAAGGAGTCCTTGTTGGAGGCATCTAGGGGTAAGGTGTCTGTCAATTTTAAAGGGAAACCTATCTATTTGTTTCCTGATTATCCCAAGATGGTGATGGAGGCAAGGAAGCTGTTTAAAGGGGTGAAAGAGCGTGCGAAATCCCTTCAAGTGAAGGCTTTTTTAAACAGATTCAATAATTTAACATTGATCCTGCCTGGAGGCAGTAAGACCACTTCGGACCCCCAGGAAGCCTTTTTATGGCTGGACAAACTTGGTGTTCATGATAATAACATTGCTGAGTGACACGAAAGGGAATGGGGTGAGTTTAGAAAGGACTTCTTCCCTTTCAAATCTTTTTTCAATTATGTTCGTCTTTATTTCTGGTCACTTGCTATGGGTTAAAATGGCGCCCATCTACCGCCACAGTTGCTCTTTTTTCGTTGGAAAGGAACTTTCATCACTTCGTATGATGCGCATGCCGAGATCTTCATTACAAAGTGGATTCCCCGTGCTGTGGAGTAAAGCACCTTCCGAGGCTCCGGTCAGCTGATTTAACGTAACGCCGTTTTCTTCCCGACGTCACAGGGGATCTACTTCCTGGTTCCGGGTGCTGCCGTGTTTCCCTCTCTCCAGCGCTCGTCACGGCTGCAGGCTGCTTTCTGTCGGCTCCATGAGAGCTAGTGTTGCTGGACAGCGGTGGAAGGCCTGACTCCCAGCGATTGTTTACTCCGGAACTCGGTGCTCAGCAAAATGGGCGGCGGTGAGCGTTGGTGTAAATGAGACTGCATTTGGACCCTTTCAATTCCCCCTACAACGCATGGATCTGTGAATGCTATGGTACTTTTTATGGCGCACGTCACTCATTCACTTGCTCTAAGGTGTTCCATTTTGTCCTTACCTTATGTGCTGGTTTTAACAGGATATATGTTATATGGTGTTGTTGTTCTGGGGGGTCTGACGATGGGGCAAAGTTTGATAGAGGTTGCAGTCTCTGTTGTTATGGGAGAGCGGCCTACTGTCTATATGTTTCTCAATTTAGGTATGTGGTGGGGCGACATATGCTTGCTCTCTTCGGGCGGGTTTTAGATTTTGTGTCCATTGTTTGGTGCATGGGTTCTTTAAATAGGTCTCCCTTATTGTCTATTTTCTCCTTTTTTCAATTATCTGTGTGTGTCGTTGTTTGTAGGTTTTACATGGTTGATATCTGTTCTTTGATGACCTGATTAGAATGCTGCTTTTACTGGATTTTATGGGGTGGGATTGATTGACGTTATTGCATATTATTTATTTATGACTTTGGTTATTTATGTTAGAGGATTTGACGGATTGATGGTTACCTTGGATTTGGGAGGGGTGCTGGGGTGTTGGTTTGGTCTCCTATGCTTCTTCTGCATTGGCGTCCTTTTTCTGTTGCAGAGGGTTTGGGGTTGTTCTTCTTTTTTTGTTTTGTTTTATTGTTTTCATTTTCTTTAGTTCTTCGACATCGCTTGAATCTTATGTTATGTCTACTGCTGGGGACTCTCAACTTAAGTTCTCCTCCTGGAATGTTAATGGACTGAATAATCCTCTCAAAAGGCAAAAAGTTATGAATAGTTTAAAAGATATGCAGTGTGATGTTTACTTTTTGCAAGAATTTCATCTTTTGCTGGAGGACATTGGGGTCTTGCGTAAAGGTTGGCTGGGTGAGGTTGCTGTTTCGTGCTATTCCTCTAAGTCCAGGGGGGTAGCAATTCTTTTACGGAAGGGTTCTCCTGTTAGGATTCTGAAGACCACTTGTGATCGGGAGGGGCGGGCGGTGGCTGTGTTGGTGGAAATACAGGGTGTCCTACATGTGCTATGTAATGTTTATGCTCCCTCGGTGGACTGTGGCACTTTCTTTGGGGAAGTGTCACAGTTGATGCTTGATTTGGGCTCAGCTAATATCATTTTGGGTGGGGATTTCAATTTAGTGATTGATTCATCCATGGATAGCACTGGACGCTCTGCTGTACAGAGGATGGATGGGCATTTTGGTTCTTTTCGGACACTACTTGAGGATTTTGATCTTAAGGATTGTTGGAGGCTACACCACCCAGACTCCAAAGAATACACATTCTATTCGGGGGCACATGACACCTATTCAAGGATTGATATGTTTTTTACTGCTGGGGATGCGACTGCCAGACTTTTGAATAGCCGACTTGGCTGTATAGCTGTCACCGACCACGCGCCTATCTTTTTGGGCCTGTCCTTGAATTTTGTGCGAAGCAGGACTTTTCAATGGAAGATGAACACTTCTATATTGCATGATGAGTCTGTTTTAGAAAAGATTAGACTGGAAGCTGAATATTTTGTGACTGAGAATTCTTCTGATGTTATTAGTAAAAGTGTCATTTGAGAGGCATTTAAGTGTACGATGAGGGGCATTGCTCTGGGTCTATCCTGTAGTAGGAGGAATAGAATGTCTAAGGTGCTGAGAGACACTGAAGCTCGAATTGCTGAGGTGATGGGTGCATTGGTTCGTGATCCGAATGATGTTGCAAATCGAATGGAGATGAAGCGGTTGAAGAGGGATCTGAATGACGCTTTGGGCGCAAGAGCTGAGAAGGATTTATATAGGATAAAAAGCGCTTACTTTGAGAAAGGAGAGAAATGTGACAGGTGGCTGGCCTATAGATTAAGGCAACAGATTTCGGAGGGTGCCATTAATTCTATAAAAGGGACTGATGGGGTGGTTACTTTTGATCCTTGCGAGATTAATGAAGTTTTTAAAAACTTCTACATGAAGTTGTATGAGAATGAGGCTGGTGTTACTAGCAATGGTGCATGCTTCTTGGACAGTTTGACTATTCCTAAAGTCTCGGATGATGACATGAATGGTTTGAGTCAGCCAGTTAGTGTTGATGAAATTAGGATTGCTATTGCGAGTTTGAATTCTGGGAAATCACCTGGTCCTGATGGTCTGCTGGCTGAATTCTATAAGGCTCTTCCGGAGGCGGTGTTGGGTCTTCTAAGAGACATGTATGTTGAATCCAGGGAGGTGGGGGTACTTCCAGAGTCTACTAACCATGCCACCATCTCTGTGTTCCTTAAGAAGGGTAAGGATTGTGCTCTACCTTCCAGTTACAGGCCGATAAGCTTAATAAACACTGATAACAAAATCTTGGCCAAGGTTCTTGCGTTACGTATTGAGGACTTGATTCAGAAACTTGTTCACTCAGATCAGTCAGGTTTTATAAAAAATCGTAGAACCTCCAGCAACATTCGGAATCTTTTGTTGACCATGAATACGGCCCGAGATCTGGACGATGATGTGGCTGTGTTTTCCTTGGATGCTGAGAAGGCTTTTGATCGTATTAACTGGCAATACATGTTTGCTGTGATGAGGTTAATGAATTTGGGTGAGGAGTTTATCTCTTGGGTCTCGCTTTTGTATGCTTGCCCTACAGCTAATGTTAAGACGAATGGTTTACTATCCGGAACTTTTACACTAGGGCGTGGCACGAGGCAGGGTTGTCCGTTTTCACCTTTGTTGTTTGTGTTGGCTATTGAGCCACTTGCAATTGCTCTGCGGAACGATTTGACCTTGGAGGGTGTACCCTTTCATGGAGTTATGCAAAAAACTTGGTTTTACGCGGATGACCTTCTATTGGTTTTAAGAAATTTGGAAGTCTCTTTGCCTTCATTGATGGCGATTTTGGATCGGTTCCATGCTGCGTCTGGTTATTTGATTAACTGGTTGAAATCGGAGGCTTTACCTATTACGAGAAGTTGTATTAAATCTGTGGCGACGGGGTTTGGATTCCAATGGTGCACTCGAAAAATGAAATATTTGGGGCTCTGGCTTACTCCGATTGTGCATGATATGGTGGAGGCAAATTTGGGGGAGGCTTGTCGTGAACTAAAGTCATCCTTGCTACGATGGTCGGCTTTGCGTCTGTCGTTATGGGGCAAGGTAAACGCTTTGAAGATGGTGGCGGCCCCCAAAATAAACTACATTCTGGGTATGCTTCCTATGAAGATTAGCGCAAGTTATTGGAGATTGATTGATGTTTCCATGCAAACCTTCCTTTGGGATGGGAAACCGCCGATGCTTAAGTTATGGAAGCTACAGCTCCCTGCTGACAGAGGGGGTCTTGGGGTCCCCAATTTTAGGGCATATCATCTTGCCTTCTCTTGTCAATTTTTGATTCCTTTCCTGGATGTGTTTCCGGGTGCTTGGGCGGTGGCGGAGGCGGGTGCTTTAGGTCCTCTTGCACCAAGAGCGATACTTACGTCGGTTAGCAATAGGGGTAGGACGCTTCCCTTGACTGGGTTTTTGCGAGATGTGTGGAGAGAAGTTCATGAAATGTGTGGCTCATCGGCTCAGAGATCTCCTTCGGCATCGATCTGGTTTAATAAATCCATCACTGAGGCTGGTAAGCCTATTTTTTGGCCGGAGTGGTTTCTTGGTGGTGTTCAATGGATTAGAGACATTTACAGAGACGGAAAATTCATTAATTTTGATCTTTTATGTGCTAATTTTGATATTGAGAATGTGTCCATGGCGGATTACAGGAAATTAAAAAGGTGCGTTGGTGAGATTGATGTGGGTGAACTTGAAACTTTGGAGAATTTGGCGATGGATTCTCGGTCGGTGGCGAGCAGATTATATCGCAGAATGGTTGCAAGCTATAAAGATAATACTGGATTGGTGGAGGAATGGAGTAGGCGTTTAGGTTGCGAGATTACTGTGGATATGTGGAACGAGATGTGTGCGAATGTACAGCTTTGCTCAGTCAATCTGTGTGAACGTTCAAGGCAAATTAAAGTTCTCAACAGGGTATTTTGGTGTCCGGAGAAGCTCAGGAAGAGGGGCATGATTGATTCTGATGCGTGCTGGTGCTGTGGTTTGGATGTTGGGACTCTTGAACATATGCTCTGGGATTGTGTCAGGGTACGGAGCTTCTGGCATGAGGTTTGCAGTATGTGCTTGCGGGTCCTGGATTGCACGATTGACCTGGACTTTAAGACGATGGTTTTGGGATGTGGTGAATTACTTGAAGATCTTTCGGTGTCTGAAAAGAAATTTTTGTTTAGGGGAGCTTCAGTGTCTAAAAGATTGATCTTGAGGGGTTGGAAATCCCGGATTCCTCCGACTGCGGAAAGTTGGATTGATGAGATGATTTCATTGGCGAATGTTGAGAGGGTAATATATAGGCGATTGAGGAAATTGCAGATACATGCTAAGGTGTGGGATTCATTCTTAGACCTGTATTAGCAAGTGGCCTATATGTGTACTTACATTGGCCTGAGAGTTAAATGTATTACAGGGGTGTTTTTTTTTTTTTTTTCCCTCCTTTCTTCTCGTTTTTCACTCATGGTATTTGCTATGTGACTGTTGTATTGTTGGTTAAATTGTAAATAAATATTTAAAAAAAAAAAATTTACTGTCAAAACAGTATGGTTTTGGACTTTTCCCTGCTAGAGATTACCAAGCAGGCCTGCAGTTGGCCAGGGAGAGGACCTGCTTGCTCCCGCCTGATCTCTTTGAGCCCAGATCTAAAATGTTAAACTAGCCCCTGGGTATACGAGGTGCCCATTGGTCAGATGTGAGTCCGGACTCTTGCAGTAGCTGTGCACACGGGCACCCACAGACACACTCACATATATGTAATCAGACCCCACCATGTAAGGGCAGATCATAGTGAATGCAGAAACTGTGATTTTAATGCAGCGCAGACCTAAATAGAGGCAAATATTTCCAACAAAAAACGGGGAATAAAAATACCCCAAACAAAAAACAGGGGTTTAGAGGAAGGAGCTCTGATATCTTTACTGCCTGATCTCAAGATGAATTTGAAGGCAAAAAGGCACCTTTTTTTTATCTGTTTAGATACATCACCAAACAAGTATCTCCACCGAGAACGGGAACTACTTTTAGAAAATATTGTTTTCCACCTAACATTGAAATAACAAACACAATATTCCAACTTCAAAATCTTACCTGGAGGCCAGAATGCAGGGTTATGCTTTATTATATTGGGTGTGCAGGGCGCACATGGTACTATGCCATTATTGTGCTCCAGGGCATCTTGTGACACCCTGGCGGGGCCGCAATACGTCACCTTTTTGGATAAGGCCAGGTGCCCTATGACCACTCTGGTGGAGATGCATGCAATATAAACATCGATTAACATAACATTACAGGGCGTGTTAGGGAAGGTGATACAGTTTATGGGAGCAGCAAACAGGAAATAGTTTGAATAGAAACAGACCTTTTATTTATTTTCTCTGTAGCTTTGATGCTAACTAGTGGTGATCCTGCACAGGTTAGCCTGAAAGAACATTAGTCTCATAGTACATTTCGCATATATCATATACTGGGCCTCATTATAAGTTTGCTGGTCTGGTAACAACGGTACCAGTAAGTTACCGGTACCGTTGTTACCGGAGCGGCAAACTACGAGTTCTGCTCGCGGGTGCCTTCCCCCCGCCAGGTCTGACCTGGCGGGCGTACCGGCACCTGCAAGCAGAGCATGTCGGAGGCACCGGCACCATTCTGAATGGTGCCGGTGCATCTATCCTCCCCATTCCCTTTGAGCCCTTTTGGGCTCAAACGGGAATGGGCAGCATTTTTTTCCAGCGCCGGCGAATGGGCAATTACCGGGTCCAGCAAGGCCGTAATGACCCGGTAATTGCCCATTCGCAGGGTGCTGGAAAAAATACCAGCGGCAGCCATGTCGGTTTTACAGAATGGCCTGTAGCACCAGTGGAACTTCCCGGGCTACCACACCACGTCCTTCACTGTTGGTGGTTGGTCGTGACACACTATCCTGTTCCTTCTCCACCTCCTCCTCTGCATCCAGTGCCTCATCACCTGCAATTTGACAGGAAGAAAATGAAGAGCCATCTAAATACCATAGACCACACACATAGGCATCTCAACGTCGTCATGTAACACATAAACCTGCCATGCCACACACTCCTGCACCTACGAAGTGTCAATGCAAGTGAAGGCTAGCATGAAAGCAGCCATGGACCTGTGTGGAAGGGCTTAATACAACCTGTAGTGCATGGTGCATAGCACATGCAACACAAATGAGCACCTGAGTGGCATAGTTCATCCACCAACATCACAGATGCGAAAATACATATGCTACGTACCATAGCCATACCTGATTTGTAATACTGCATCAGTTGTGACTTGCTGACTACTGCCCCAGAGCCATGTACAATGGATGTGACATGACATGTAAAGCACAAACTCGATACGCACAGTTGTCACAAGGGGCAAGGATGCAAGGGTGGTGGAATACAGTGAAGTCAGACACACCCATCCGATGAGGCCAGCTCACATTGACATCACGCAAGTGAATAGGCATGATGAAGGTGAGACCTGGGGTTGGAAGTGGAAGTGGGCAGTGCAGAACATGGAAATGGCATACTAAATAAATACAACTACATTACCATCAATGAAAAAGCAGTGTGCTGGTGGAAGTGTATGTGCAGGCATCAGCTGACAATAGCTGCTAGAGTGTTGTAGAGATACAGTTAACAGCCACCGAGTGTGGAGTATGGGAGGGAGGCAGTGCATGGGTACAACTGGTGGCTCAGAGGCCCGTGTCATAGTTCATAGTGTGGGCAGGTGACTAGTGCATACTCCCAGTCATCCAGGACTCAAGCAGGGGAGAGGAGGCAGAGAAAGCAGAACACAGGAGGAAGGATTATAAGAGCTCCCAGACCCACAGAAGGTTCACCTCCAGTGTCATTGAGGCAGGGAGGCTGTAGCAGAGGGAGGCCCCAGCCAAAGATAGACATTAATGGCCAACTAATTGCTCTGAGAAGTAACTGACCCTGAGGGAGCAGGAAAGGGATGATCAAATACCATGAGAAGGAAGCAAATTGGGAAGATGGAGTTAAAGGAACTGCGGCACCAGGAGCCATAAGACCCTGTGGACAATGCAGAGCGATTGACTATGAACAGTGATAGCCACTGGGAGCCAGTGCCATCAACACAGTCCTAGGGAGACACAATACCTGCCAACAAGACAACAGGACAATCCCCACTGCCCAGGTCAGGATGAGTTGCAGAGGTAAGAGAGTAGAGGCACAGAAACTGGGTATAGGCCGTTGTAGTACCCCACAATAAGTATGACCTGTCCACGGGAGACACTGAGCTACTGCTGGAATCAGAGGAATGGAGGAATCCCCCTGCGGATGTGCAGCTGACAGGGTGACCCATTAGAGATGTGCCGAGAGAAGGCCAGTGTGGAGTGCAAGATTGTGACAGGCCATCCGCCATCACATGTTGGAGCAGGAAGAGGGCCAAGAGAGCCTGGATAGAGTAACATGGAAGGAGTGAGCAGGTGTGGTGATGGGGTTAGTCACGGTGTGCAGCACATTGTATGTATGCAGTCTGCAGGTCAACAAGCATGTGTCAGTCCACCATGATATGGTTCACCCATTGCAGTCATGCTAATGCAGCCAGAACTCCCAGACAACCAACAAACTTCATCCAAGCAACATACACATGACCTGGACACACACGCATCACCACTTACCAGGCATTGGCTCATAGTTTGGCAGGTCTCCCATGCCTCAGATCTGCTCCACATCAATCATAGCACCTATGATCTCCCCCTGTGGAGTGAGTTCATTGTCCTCTTCTGGTAACCTACCTCCAATCACTAGAGTAGAGGCATAGTTGGCACCCATCTTACCTTTGGCTTGGCGCCGCAGGTCATACCAACGTTTCATTGCGTCAGTAGCTGAGCACCTCTCATGACCCAGGGCATTAATAAGGTCAGCAACACACTGCCAGTGGGCCATATGCTTGGCAGGCGTATGTGTGCTACCTGCCTGCACAAGCATGTCGTGTTGGTGTAGCTGCACATAGTCCACAAGGACCTGGAGCTCCTCCTCACTAAAGCTCCTCTTCCTCGACGTGCAGGTCTCCTGTGCCGTGCCTTGGGACTGAGCCTCTTTGCCTACTGGCTGGGACCACTTGGGTCAGTAGGGGCTGGAGCACTGGTGCCCTGGGCTGTGGCATTACACACTGATGGTGTCACTGTAGGTGCCCTTGCAGGTGGCTGTACCTGGGTGCCGGTGCCATGACGCTGCGCAGCATTTACCTTCCCTTTCGATGCACAGATGGCCTCTGCCCCTGTGTCTCTGTGGACCGGGGCAGGGAGCACTACAGGCATGGCTGAGTGACCCAGAGGCTGGGTGGTGGTTGCGACAGCTGCCCCTGCAGCTACCTGACCCTGGCGGGTGTGTACAGCAGGTGACACTGCTGCATCTGGACCCTGGGTGCCGGTGCCATGACGCTGCACAGCATCCCCCTTCCCCCTCGATGCACGGATGGCATCTGCCCCTGCATCTCCGTGGACCGGGGTGGGGAGCACCATAGGCATGGATGAGTGACCTGGAGGCTGGTTGGTGGTTGCTACAGCTGCCCCTGTAGCTTCCTGACCCTGTTGGGTGGGAGTCATGGCTCCCATGCACGGGGCCGGGTGCCTCCGCCACCTTGGTTGCCTCTGCCATCTCGGGCGCCTTAGCCACCCTGGCCATCTTTGCCTCCCTTCCCACTAGTTGCCCTCCCAGTCATGGCACAGATGGAATGGTGCAATGGGAGGTGCAGCTATCAATTGTCCTGGGAAATCTGAGTGAGGGGGTAGTGTACGTGATGTCAAACGTACCAGTGTGCCCCAGCAAGGCTCAATGTAACCCCCGGGGAAAAAATAAATGGGAAGCGTAACGCACAGGCACCCCAAAAATGAAGAAAAAACAATGTGTACGCGACCCCTCTGCAGCCCACGTGTAAAGAAAAAACCTTACGCAGTATGCTGCGGCACCCAGGCATAAGTGCACGAAGGACACGTAATCTACAGTGATGGTAAATAAGGGGTTACGCGACACACAGATAGCAAAATGTGTACGCAACTCACCGTCAGCCTCAAAAGTACAGACAATCCCCCACCAAAAGAATAGGCTCTCACGCAGTGAAGAGATCAAGTGGAAACAAAGTCCACACGTCCGTCTGCTAAAACTTGGCAAGTGTGTGATAATCTCCTACGCTCAACTTTATCCCATCCCTGAACGCTACGCCCAACATTCAGCAAGTGTCATGTAAGTTAAGCGCTTAGGGCCTTTCCTCTGATTTCTTGCTTGCCCGCTGTTTCTACACATGCGGAGTCACTCTGTTTCCGGCTGGCCACATGAGTAACACGGAAGACCCATGCTCCTGCCTACCAGCCAATTTACCTGCCTCCAACTGCCCTGAGCTGCCTCCTACGAGCTGTCTGCTGCTACCAGCCCACTCTGTGTGCCTGCTGCCCACGTGCCCTGCATTTTGGTACCTGCTCTGAAGCCATTGCCAGTGATCCTGTCGTTGTGACCACCTCAGCTGATCCTGAAGACTCCCGACTACCATACCACCGCTCCACAGCTCAGCCCCAGGACCACCTTGCCCACCCACACCTGCCTCAGGGGTGGCCATGTCTGACACCACAACATCTGAGGCAAGTGGCAACCCCCCGAGGGAGGCCTGTCAGCTTCTCAGCCAGGGAAGCTGGCATCCTGGTGGAGCTAGTCCTGGGGCATCATGATACCCTCTTCCACAGCCCATCGCAAGTCGGCAATGAAGGACGGAAGAAGATCTGGGTGAACATCGTGGGTGTCATCAACGCGGAGTGGGTGGCACCCCGTGACTACCAACATGTCCACAAGCGCTGGGAAGACTTCAAATCCAGGACCCACAACAAGGCAAGACTGTTGAAGATCGAGCGAGGTGCCGGGGCCGGTTGACCACCGACGAGATGAGGGTCCTGGAGCGCTTCTACCCAGCGCTGTACGCCTAGGTCTTGGAGTTGGTGCTCCGTCTGGAGTTGACTGGTAAGTGTTCATGTGTTCTTGTCCACCAAAGTGCATGTGCTTGTTGACGTGTGGCTGGAGTGTGCACCTTGGCCTTATGTCTGCATGCCTCCTGTACAGATGTCTGTGTGCATGTCCCTGACAGTGCTGCATGTGAGTTCATTTAAGCGTGTCCCACATCAATGGTGTCTGTGTTGCAATGCGTGATGTGCACCGGCATGTAACAACGCAAACATGTTTGCATACCTGTGTCTGGACTGGGGCATGCGAGAGTTGTGACACATGGGTGCTTATGTCAACATCATGGACATGCATGGTGTACATGTGCGTGTGTCTGAGTAGTGAGTGTGTGACTGCCCAACACTCCGGGATGTATGTTACTTGAGTTCTTGATTTGTAATTGCCTCACACTGCCAATTTTCCCTCGAGTGCACTGTGACGTGATGGCTCCATAGCCTGCCTCATGACTGTCAGGTGATGTGTGTGAATGAAATGTGTATCTCCATGATGTGTGAGCTAAATACACAATTATGATCTTGTGTCAGTGCCTTGTCCAAGGATGTGAACGTGTGTTGTGAATGACAGACATGTTTGTGAATGTGTGTGAATGGCACTTCCCTGTGTGTAGTGGAGGGTGATGATGGTTGTGACCTTTGACAGTGCCACTGATGTACATTTGCATTGTGACAAACACACATGCACACATATGTTCAGTGGCCTGATGTTTGTGTTCTATGTTTCCCTATCCACAGGGACGATGGAACAAGAGGGTGGAGAAGGCGCTGTGGAGCACCGCAGCAGGGATGCCTCCACCAGGCACAGACGCAGAGCCCAGTCATCCACCCATGGACCGTCATCCTCTGGGGAGTGAGGAGACTGGTGCCGCTTCCGTGACAATGGGCGTAGCTGCTGAGGGGAGGCCCAAGAGGGTGAAGTTGGTCGTGGGCTCCTCGGCAGTGGGAGGGACAGGTGAGCCCACACAGGGGCAATCCGATGTGGACGTCTGTGGGGAGTCATCCAGGTTAGTGGTGGTGGAGGAGGAGGAAGCCATATCAGCCCAGCACATGGGGCCCGGCGGGGGTGATGAGGTAGGTGTGACTGGTGCAGTCCAGGGTCAGGGGCCGGAGGCAGTGCAGGTCACTGTGGAGGGGCCTGTGACTGATCTTGTCCCTGGAACTGGGACTGCACCAGTATGCACCTGCGGGCATGCCTCAGGCCGCACCCATCCACAGGTGGCGGATGTATCCACAGAAACAGATCTTCCACTACCTGCGGATGAAGCAATTTGTTCCAAGGTGCAACCATTGCTAGCTGATATTGTGAAGGCGTACAGGCACCATTCGTGATGATGTGCAGGCTTCCAATCAGGGGCTTGCACAACATCACAATGAGGTCTGTCGCCTCATTAACTGCCTAGCTCAGTTCCTGGTCATGAATTTGGTATGTGTGCTGGCCACAGCTGCGACCCCCTTCTCCTCTTCCTTGTCTGTGTGCCAGTCATCCTCCCTGCTGTCTTCCGGCCCAGATACCACCAGGGCCCCCTGTGTACCTGTACCAACCCCGGCGGCCAGTCTGGTGGAGACCACATCCCTGTCACAGTCAGGAGTCGAAAGAGGATCAGCAGAGGTGGTCACCGCAGCAACAGGAGCTATGGCAATGGAGGAAGTGCAGGCACCAAGCAGCAGGGCACGTGCACGATGGCCCCAGGTGATGTCATCATCCCAGAGGCTGTCCTTGTGGCGCAGGCACCGGGCATTTTGGCAGCAGCAGGCTCAGGGTAGGAGGCAACAGGACTCAGACGTTTATCATCAGAGGGGCAGGTAACGGCCATCGGGCAGGAGGCAAACGTGGTCCTTACGACAGGATGTCTTCCGTGTTGGAGTGTTTGGGCCAGCAAATCGGGGAAGAGAGGCAGTGGGCACAGGAGGCGCGACTCGCCAGGGCCAGGGCGGAGAATTCACTGCGTCAGACAGAGAGGCGGGCGGAGGTCCTCGAGGAGACTCACAGGGAGTTTGAGTGGAGCATGGAGTAGTCCCTGCAAGCCTTCGAGGGGGAAGCTGAGGCCCGCCTAGTGGAAGTGGACGCTGTGTTCGATGCTGCCCTGGCGGAGACTATGAGAGAGCATGGAGAGGAGATGAAGTAGTCCACTGCCTTTGTATATGGTTCTTTAGGAGTAGGTTTCATTTGTTTTTTCACTTTTTTTTGGTGTTCCTGGACTTTGCTCCGCATCTTGTATATAGTTGTTTCTGGATTGTACTTTTAGGATGTTCATACATGTTTTGGGACCATGGACCCTGGACCATTGTAACTAGTTGGATTTTCATTGGAACAACTTGTTTTCACCATGAAGGAATGGTTTTGTTATGTTTTGTGTTTTTTTTGGACATACATTGATGGAGATGGACCACATTTTTCACATTTTCATTTTTTACATTCCATTGCTTTTCGTTTTCACTTTCTTTTGTTTTTTGATTTGGTTCATGTATGTTTAATTTGATGTTTCCACTGTGTGTGACTTAGATACATGTTTTACAATACATTTTTGGCCATTGGAATCTAAGTTGTGTCTAGACTCAATGGTTTATTGCATGTTTCACTCTTCCTTGACTCATTTGCGTGTCCCTGCTGTTCATGTGTGTGCACACATGCATGCATGTGTGATATCAGGATTCACATGCCATGGGGCATGTGCTGGGGGGCATGACCAATGGATGGGTGTTGAGGGGCACCGGGGGTGTGCAGCGTGTGGTGGCACTTTTTTTGGCATGTGCTGCATGATTGTATGTTGGTCCAATGTGTTTTGGGGTGTGGGGTGTCCCATGAGTCGGGGCCTGCCTGCAGGTTACCGTCACTGGTGGTGGTGGGGGGACATGAGTCGGGGCCTGCCTGCAGGTTGCTGTCACTGGGGAGGGGCAGGGACATGAGTCGGGGCCTGCCCGCAGGTTGCCGTCACTGGTGGTGGTGGGGAGAAATGAGTCGGGCCTGCCTGCAGGTTGCTGTCACTGGTGGTGGTGGGGGGACATGAGTCGGGGCCTGCCTGCAGGTTGCCGTCACTGGTGGTGGGGGGGACATGAGTCGGGGCCTGCCTGCAGGTTGCCTTTACTGGTGGTGGGGGGAACAGGAGCCAGGGCCTGCCTGCAGGTTGCCGTCACTGGTGGTGAGGGGACATGAGTCAGGGCCTGTCTGCAGGTTGCCATCACTGGTGGTGGAGGGGGGACATGAGTCGGGCACTGCCTGCACAGTATGGTGATGGGTGTTGGGGGGGCCCATGTGGTGTGGGCTGCCTGCAGGGTATGGTGACAGGTGTTGGGGGGGCCCATGTGGTGTTGGCTGCCTGCGGGGTATTGCGATGGGTGTTGGGGGGCCATGTAGTGTGGGCTGCCTGCGGGGTTTGGTGACGGGTGTTGGGTGGACCCATGTGGTGTGGGCTGCCTGTGGGGTATGGTGACGGGTGTTGGGGGGGCCATGTGGTGTGGGCTGCCTGTGGGGTATGGTGACGGGTGTTGGGGGGCCCATGTGGTGTGGGCTGCATGCGGGGTATGGTGACGGGTGTTGGGGGTGCCTATGTGGTGTGGGCTGCCTGCGGGGTATGGTGACGGGTGATGGGGGAACCCATGTGGTGTGGGCTGCCTGCGGGGTATGGTGACGGGTGTTGGGGTGGATCCATGCGGTGTGGGCTGCCTGCGGGGTATGGTGACGGCTGTTGGGAGGCCCATGTGGTGTGGCCTGCCTGCAGGTTGCCGTCACTGGTTGTGGTGAGGGGACATGAGTCAGGGCCTGCCTGCAGGTTTCCATCACTGGTGGTGGTGGTGGGGGGACATGAGTCGGGCACTGCCTGCAGGGTATGGTGACGGGTGTTGGGGGGGGGCCCATGTGGTGTGGGCTGCCTGCGGAGGATGCTGAAGGGTGTTAGGGGGGCTATGTGGTGTGGGCTCCCTGCGGGGTATGGTGATGGGTGTTGGGGGGACCCATGTGGTGTGGGCTGCCTGCGGGTATGGGGACGGGTGTTGGGGGGCCCATGTGGTGTGGGCTGCCTGCGGGGTATGGTGACGGGTGTTCGGGGGTCCATGTGGTCTGAGCTGCCTGCGGGGTGTGGTGACGGTTGTTGTGGGGGCCCATGTGGCGTGGCCTCCTGTATGGTGTGTTTGCAGCTGATGGCTGCTCGCGCGGCCCTTTCCACGCGATTTGGATGGTGCGAGCCGGGTACGCGATTACGCTGGGGTGCGGACGGGGTACGCGCAGCCCTTCCCATGCGATGTGGCTGGTGCGAGTGGGATACGCGATTTGGCTGGGGTGCAGATGGGGTGCGCGGGGCCCTTCCACCGCGATTTGGTTGTTGCGAGCGGGGCACGTGATTTTGCTGGGGTGTGGATGGGAGACGCGTGGGCCTTCACACGTGATTTGGCTGGTGCAAGCGGGGTACGCGACTTCACTGGGGTGCAGACAGGGTACACGTGGGTCTTCCCACATGATTTGGCTGGTGCGGGGTACGCAATTTCTCTGGAGTGCGGATGGGGTACGCACAGGCCTTCCCACACGATTTGGTTAGTGCAAGCGGGGTACGTGATTTAGCTGGGGTGCCGACGGGGTACGCGCGGGCCTTCCCTTGCGATTTGGCTGGTGCGAGCAGGGTACATGATTTCGCTGGGGTCCAGACGGGGTACGTGCAGGCCTTGCCACGCGATTAGGCTGGTCTGGGTGGGTTACACGATTTTGCTGGGGTGCAAACGCGGTATGCTTGGGCCTTCCCTCGCGATTTGGCTGGTGCGGGCAGGGTACGCAATTTTGCTGGGGTGTAGATGGGGTACGCGCAGGCCTTCCCACGCAATTTGGCTGGTGCAAGCGGGGTACGCTCTGATTTTTCACGCTATTATGATGGGGGGCTGTGTGCTGTCCCATGGATGGTGCGGGCCTTGCGCCGTAGTAGCCATTTCACAGGCTTTGTCCTGCGCACAGGGGCATGTTGAGGGCGTTACAGACGCTGCTTTATGTTCATTGCGCCACGGCTACTGATGCCTCGGAAATTCCACGAAGATGCGTGCCGTGCAATTGCTGGGTTGCGCGTGGCACACACTCCTTCTCGGTGCGCGGCGCTTGCGCTACTTCTGCTCTATTTGTATGAATTGGGCACTATATTTTTATTGGAAACACCTGTGATGAACACAGGAAGATATTTGAAAAAATTAAGCAAATGTCATTTTTGTGTGGTAGGTCCTATGTCAGTGGCCAATGTTAAAGGGCTATATTGTATTTTGATATTGGACACTGTATTTTAAATCCATATTGTCTTTGTATTTATTTAGAAGTACAATGGATTCTATTTGTGGGAATGCGCAACTATCAGACGCTGAGGATGTGGTGAATGTGTCATTGGATGGGAATATTTTTCTGCTTCACCAGGGGTCATTGGAATGGGCATCCCAATGTCTTATCAGAATGGTTTATTTGCTTTTGTCAAGGGCCAGCTCAGTCTGGGGTAACAATGATGTAGAGGAACACACCTCTCTTAATATTGCCTTCTGGTTTTAAGGTGATTTCTCGTACTGTTTTCCAAATGACTTTATGAATTACTTAGGTGCTGACAGAGTCAAATTCTGGGCTACAGAATCGAATATGAACGGAACAGTTTTTGGGATCACTTTAAGAAAAATAACCTTGGCTCCGTACACACTTTTGAGCATAAAACTATGCAAAATGAGTACTCTCTCTCTGTTATCTTGCAATTTTTCACATTTTTTAATTATTTAACACAAAGTATATATGATAGTGACAGATGTCACACATGAATATTCAAATTTCTTAAATTTTCAAAACATGAATCTCTAAATGCAATCTAAAAGCAAAAATACTTGAAACATTTTCCTGTAGCTCACATCTACTGTGAAAAAATGTCACACATTCTACATCTGTAAGTCCATTTCATTTGGCTCAGAGAAACATTAGTGCATATATAAGACTTTACTTTAGCTTCAGGCTAGTTGCCCTTTTGTTCTTGGAGTTCTCTAATGCATGACGCGTTTCGGCTATAAATGCCCTTTATCAGGTGCGGAAAAATGTCTTATTTCAATGAATTAAGTTCTGGAAGTTAAAACAAAATGTATATCTGATCAATACCTTCATTCATCTTTTTTCAAATGTTATTTTTACTGATTTTGTTAGTTTTGTGAGTGTAAATAAAGACCTGGTGTACCTGAAACTCTGAAGATATTGTCTTCTTTCAAACGTCTTGAATGTGTCAGTTCTATTTGTTCAATTCAAAAAGGCTCTCAGCCTGCTCCCTTCCTTAAAGCGCAGTGTGCCGTCTTCTGCGTGATCTGTTGACAAGACGAATACTGTTCATCTTATAACCGTCTGTTGTTTCAATGTGTGGGGGTTTTGTGCTGGGAACCGTCGCTAGAACATAGCGCTGTGTCCCAGTCACAGAACCCGAGTTAACTAATATTTAAAGAAGGTTACTTATTCTGTGCCAATCCCTTTTTGGTGCTCACCTCGGCGTGACAGTCTTCCCTGTTGGCTCTTTTTCTGTCCTTTTCACTCCGTCCGGCGTCTTCGCCTCAGGTTGTTGGTTTTAATATTCCTCCTTCTGCTCGTCCTTGTTTGATTATTCCGCCGTTACTCCTTGCGTGTCTCCTCCTGGAAACGGAGCATGGATTGCTTGTATCGCCTTGTACTGGCTTCGCGTACACGTTATTATTGTTCGTGACGATGGTAACGGTGTTGTGCTTAGTCCGTTCTCTCTTGTTGTGTCCGCAGGGGTGCCTGAACCGCTACGTTTCGTTGGGCGCCCTCTTGTGCTGTACCTAAATGATAGGATCACTTATATTAAGTTAACTTTCTCCTGATCTTTATAGGCAGCATCTTACCGGGTGTATACAGTCAGCTCATTCTTATTCGGCGCACATTGTGATTGGAAAAGTAACCATAAATGCAATCTTTAATCAGATTGCAGAATTTTTGAACTTGTTCACATATTATATGGAACAGCAAAATGCGATGGGAAACTCAATGTTTACTTCTGGTTATACTTTCTCATGACATGTATAGGCAACACCTTACCCGATGTATTCAGTGAACACATTCTTATAATGTTTACGTTGTGGATGATGAGATGTACACTTTGGCGATAATAAGCCATGTTGCAGCGTTTTTTAGAAACCTTGCTTGCATATTATAGGAAACAACTTAGATCCCAGTCGGAATTCATCCCATTCGGCTGCATGGAATTCAGTTTTTCTATCCAGTACGTTTCTTTCTGTAACAGTATTTTCTTGGTGCTTTTATTTGTTCAAGAATAATGAACCTTATCTGAGCGATGTTGTGTCTCTCTTTTTTTAAATGTTGTGTTACTGGAGATTTGATGGCACCAGTCCTAATGTTTGACTTGTGTTCTGACCATCTTGTTTTTGCCTTCCTCGTTGTCATTCCCACGTAATATATACCACAGAGACATCTTATGCCGTATATTACATTTTTTGAGTCGCATGTGGACGAATGATGAAGGTTTATCTTATACCCTTTGTGTGGATGGGTGATGGTATTCCCTTTGATTAAGTTATTGCAGTTACCTATTATGTTCCTGTACCGTTTCATATTACACCAATAATCATACACCCACCGTGTGCTTCATGGCCTGCTAACAGCCACAGCCAAGTGTTAGGCCTGAGCTAAGCGAAAGGTCTTAACACCAGGCCGCAACAGCGTTTCTGGGCCATGAAGCCTGCGGGTTGGGTTTGTTATTGCTATTTGCACCCCAGATTTATTAACTGGGTGCTGATAACCGTGCATTTGTTTCATAGAACGGGCCGTGGCGAGCACGTGACTCGTTCTTTCAAAGAAATACTCAACCAACATTCCATCATTAAAATGGAAGGTGGAGCTCCATGCAGAGACCCTTTTCCATTTCCATGGTGGACCAGGAGCATCTGAGGGGTGCAGTGCGTGCCTCAACACTGACTGGTACGTGGATGTGGAGGGGGAGCAGACTGGACAGGTCAGTGGACTGGGGTGGTGCGGAGCAGGTGGGAAGATGATGGCAGCATGCATCTTTCTACCACCCAGGCTAATGCCGCAAGATTTGTCCCAGATTTGGGGTTACCTGATTGGCTGCCGCACCCGCTCCAGGTGCTTCTAAAGGATTGTTTCTTACTTCCCATTTGAGATGAACAGGTCCTCTCATCGCCTATGCTCTTTATCCACCTCATGTCTTTTCACTCACAGTACTCACTAGTGAACATTTCCCTCAGTGGGGCAACAATCTCGAACACCACAGAGCCACTGTCAATCAGAACTCTTCTCACCCATTGCCACTTACAGGAAATCCATGCACAGCCCTCATCATCAACACTTGCCTGCCTATCACCCAATACTATTGCTTACCAAGACCCAAAATAATGTCACCCTGTCAGCTCTATTCAACACCACTACTCACAATATCCCACAATATGACTCACTCACTGACATTACCACCACTACCCAATAGCCGCATCGATTACTGTTAACCCTGACTCCACCTCCTCACCCTGTTACAGACCCACAAAAGTGTGACGGCTGGTTTGGCAGTCCCAGATTATTTCCTGGTGACTGATAAGTGACGCCTGGCATCTTTGCATAACAACAATGCCTCTTCTCTTTGGGGGCTTGCTTGAATGGGCCCAGAGCCTATCGTGCAGCCAGTGGCATAACACAAAATGTGGAGGCTCCCCTGTGAGCCATGCTGAGGGGGCCCCCCAACTCAACTACAAATCACGGGTCGCGCCACACTCTGGGCCGGCCTAGATTGTCACGCTTGCGCAATGACCGTGCTGCTGAAGGGGTATGCCGCACACTGCACTAGGAGAAAGATATAAATATGTGTTTTAATGCAATATACAGCACACTTTCTGAGATAAATTGGCTATAAAGCCAGAGGGTTTGCAATTGTTTTGTAGGGTAACACAATCCAATACATGCAAGTCACCAACAGTGCACAGGAACATTAATGCTTTGCTATTAAAAATACCATGCCACAATGAAAACATGTCCAACTGGCTGCACAATGTAGATCAGTGTAAACACGTAATGACATTACAGTAAAGCATGCCAGGCCACATTTAGACATACCTAGACTGGTTGCACCAAAATGCCAGTCGAAGCAATAACACTCATCAAGAAGAAAGCAGACATGAAAGCCTGCGTCTCCGCGGCCTCTAACAACCCGGCCACACTCTTTAAAATATGCAAGGAACTGGTCAATCCTGTTGCAGTCTATACCTCTCCTGTTCCCTGCCAGGCCCTCTGTACAGCTCTGGCCTCTCAGTTCTCTGCTAAATCTCAGGACATTCTGTCCTCTATCTCCTCTTCCTCTCTCGCCCCCTTTGGCCATCTCTACCTCTCCTCCTCCTTTTTCATCTTTCTCTCTGACAACACCTGACAAGGTTTCTAGACAAGTGTGATCTATGAAAGTGTCGTCCAAACAGGTGCTCCCCTGCTCCTCCAGAACCATTAAGGACCATATTAACATCCCTGCTACAGCCTTGGCCGATTTCTGTAATCACTCTTTCGCCACTGGAACGTTCCCCTCTCCCTTAAGCACTCCCTTGTGCACCCACTCCTCAAGAAGCCATCTGCGGATCCTACCTGCCCGGCAAACTATTGCCCAATCTCCATCACCCCTTTCCTGGGCAAACTCTTGGAAAAGCTTGCCATGTCCCAGCTTACTCTCCACACAGAATCTGTTGGTTGTCTCCATGACCATCAGTCTGGCTTCAGAGCTGACAGAGGCATGGAAACTGCTCTCCTGAACACCCGTGAAGATCTGCTCTCTAACCTTGATTCCATCATTCCTTCTGTCCTCATCCTTCTTCTTTCCTCTGCTTTCAACAGGGTCAATGTTGCCATCCTGATCAATCGACTCTGTGAGGACCTGGGCATCACGGATCAGAGCCTGGGTGACAGACCTCCTTCCACTTGGGCCACCCCTCCTCTCCCATGTCCATCTTGGTCCCATTCTCTCGGCCACCTCTCTCTACCTGTGGTTTTTCTATCTCTACTTGGCCAATTTGGCCCCCGATCTCCACCTTCTCCTCTAACTTTCAGTGTTATGCGGATGACTCAGCTTTCCTTCAGGCTCCCCTCAGCCTTCTCTCCTCTCCTCTCCTCTGTCGCTCATTCCTGACTTCCAATCCATGATTCAGGATTGGTGCGCCTCCAACGATCTCTGTCTTAATGCCAGTAAGACTAAAATCCTTTTCATTGGGACACCTGCCCCTGAGTTTCCTCTCTCACTATGGCCGCCCGCCTTGGGCCCTCTTCCTTTGCCTTCCTGCGAGGCAAAAATCCCTGGTGTCATCTTCAAAGCCACTCTCTCTTTCTCTCCACACATCTTGGACATCGCCAAGAAGTCCCACTACCAGCTGCTCCTCCTCAAGGTGACTCTTCCCTTTCTCACTTTCCACCAGAAGCTCACTGTCTCCAGGGCCCTGGTTCTCTCTAGGCTTGACTACTGCAACAGCCACTTTCTCAATCTGCCTTCCTCTAGTCTCCGTCATCTGCAACTAATCCAGAACTGGACTGCAAGACTTGCCCTTGGCCTCAAACCCTGGGATCGTATCTCTGCAGCCCTGAAAACTCTCCACTGGCTCCCAGTGGCTGCAAGGATCAAGTTCAAGAACCTTTGCATTGTCCACAAGGCTTTCCGTGGCCGTGGCCGGGTGCCACACTAAATCCAATACTCTCTTTCAAAATACCTTCTTTCTCTAGTCCTTCGCTCAGCTACCTCCAACTCTCTAAGGCTTAGACTCTTCTCCAGGAAGAGAGTGGGGGGTAGATCTCTTTCATCTGCTGGTTCCTTGAGCCGGACAATCTGGAGTTTTGGAAGCAGCTCAAAACTTTCCTCTTCTCTGCTTTCTCTCTCTCTCCCTCCTCTGCTGACCTACCTGTCTGCTGTACCGACTGGTTGCTTGGCTACCCTCAGAGTCTCTATGAGTCAAGGCTCTTTCTTGATCGGTGACCCTTGCACTGCCTCTGGGCCTACCATGCACTTAACCTGCAGTCCCTTGTTCTCCCTGCACAACTGATAGCCGCTCTGCCCTGGCTGCACTTACTCAGAGCATTGCTGCCCTGTTTTCCCCTCCACTCTCCCTTGCACTTCTCCCCCCTCCCTTTCCCCTTGCATTTCTCGTTCTCGCAATGACACAAGGCTCAGTGAGATTGTTTGTCTTGTCCTCTCTCTATCTTCATCCCCTTGTCTTGTCGCGCGTAGAAAAACATGTGTACAAACGCGTTATAAATGTCTTGTATCATCAGAGGAGTAAGGAACCTCATATGCCAGTCGGACCCAGATCAGGACAGAGCCGCATCAGGGGAGACTACGCAAGCCGAGCGCCTCAATTCGGGATAGAGACGCAAACTAGCCAACTCTACTAACAATTTCCCTTTTTGCATACACCTCTCAAACTCCAAACCAAACACAACCAAACCTACAGCACAACAAACTGCACAAACTTCACTACACTGCAACAACAAAACAAAAACACACATAGTCTTGCACAACAGTACCCGACTACCGACCGCAAACACCCCAGGCCCAGCCAACGGACCCACCGGGCTGAGACTGCCAACAACACATCACTGCTCTCTTGCACTTTTCCTGCTTCCTCCCACTAACTCAACCTCCCCTCCTCTTTCAGAACCACCAGAGCGCCCGGGGACCACTCCGGTGGTGATAGTGCGCGGTACAAATGTCCTTTAACATTAATATTAACATTAACATCATATTACATCATTTCTATCACAGATGCCCAGAAAAATATACAATGCCACAGTAAGAAATGGCTAGACTGGCAGCACCCAAATGCCAATCTAGCCAGGTAATTACACTTAGCAGGACTACTTTATCAGAAATGCGCAGTTCAAAGAAAGTCATACCAAACTGAGGAATGACTAGACTGGCTGCACCAAAATACCTCTCTAGCCACTAATACCACATATCATGCCTGCATAGCCTGGACATGGACAACCATTATGATTTATCCCTCTGCCCCCAGTCACAGAGGATGGTGATGAAGTGGATGATGAAGATGACAATGGGGAGGGGGATGGGATAGCTGCACTCCCTGGCAGGGGTGCACAAGATGAACAACATGCATGGGATGCACTAATTCGCAGTTTCTTTTGAGTGACTCTACATGAACAGCACTGCATGCATTTAATGTGGCACCACAATAAATTGAGTCACTGTACATCAAATAATGGTTGTCCACTCGTCAATTCAATGTCAACAGGGATTTAATGTTAACAAAGCAGGAAAGAAGGTGGAATCGACAGGAAAGCTGTATATCTGTGCCCACCCAGGCCCCAACACACTACCCCCATAATGGACCTGCCCCACCTCCCAAACGTCCCCACCCCGACCCAGGCCCCAACACACTACCCCCATAATGGACCTCCCCCACCTCCCAAACGTACCCACCCCCACCCAGGCACCAACACACTACCCCCATAATGGACCTCCCCCACCTCCCAAATGTACCCACCCCCATACACCCAATGATCCCAAAATGTCTTGTGGACACTCAATCATAGTGGACATTATTTCCAGCCGCACTTATGTGCAGTAGCGTCCTTGCCAGAGGGGCCAGCCAGCCGACCATAGCACCTCCGTGGGCTGCCTGAGACAGAACCTGAGGGGGTGGTGCTGGTGGACGGCACTGGTGGCATGACAGGTGGCACACAGCCAAAATACGCTTTCTGGGCCACCAACATGGACTCAGCAATGGTGGACATTATGCTATTGCCCTCCCTGACATGGCGTGACAAGGTCACAATTGGTGTGGCAAAATGGCCGATGGCACTGGACAGGCGACGTACTGATGTGGCAATGCTTTCCCGTTGCAGCCTCGCCTCCTCCCTCTGCTGTATCACCTCCTCCCGCTGCAGCCTAGCCTCCTCCAACTGGCTTTCCACCAGCTGTGCATGTCTGGCCTGCTGTTCCTCCATGCGCTGCATGCATGCACTTAACTCAGCCATTGAGGGTGTTGGTAACCTCATGGGGGTGTGCAGGTCTGGGGGGCTGAACTGCAGGTGGTGGAGGGATGAGAGGTCACACATGTCATCCACCTCCTCCTGTCCAGCATCTTCAAGCTGCACGACTGGGGCACTGTCGCCACAGGATGCAGCATCCTCCTCAGTGCACACTGCCAGATTGATGGATTCGGTGGCCACGGTGGTGATGGGTGCCAATTGTGTGGCAGCAGGCTGTACAGGGTTGGTCACGTGGGTTGGGGCATCCGTGTCAGATCTTGCTGGTGCAGATCTTGCTGGTGCAGGTGACTGTACAGGGTTGGCCACGTGGGTTGGGGCATCCGTGCCAGATCTTGCTGGTGCAGGTGTCTGTGTCCCGGAGGTGGTGGCATCGGCATCCCGAGCAGGACGCTGCGTCGGTCACGTGCAGGTGGACGTGGCATTGCCTGTTGTGCCGTGTCACTGTCACTTAACATGCCTGTGGGGGAATAGAGGGCATGCTGTTAGTTGTGTGGTTGAATTTGATGGGTCCTTCACATGCATCACACTGAAAGTTGTCTGCCCACTTGCATGTACACACATTTGACAGGTGAAGCAATCAGGTGTGTGTGTCTCAGCCTGTACTCAGTCACGCACTGTGTGCATGTCCAGGGGGCATGTCTTGAGTGTGTGTTGCTTGTCGTCTGGGTCATTGGTAGATGCATTGGGTCACTCCTGCCCTCTCTGGGGGGGTTCATCGGTAAATGGATTCGGTCACTCCTGCCCTGGCTGGGGGAGGGGATTGATTGGTAGTAGCATTGGGTCACTCCTGCCCTGGCTGGGGGGTTCATCGGTAGATGCATTGGGCACTCCTGCCCTGGCTGGGGGGGTGTTCATCGGTAGATGCATTGGGCACTCCTGCCCTGGCCGGGGGGGTGTTCATCGGTAGATGCATTGGGTCACTCCTGCCCTGGCTGGGGGGGGGGGTTCATCAGTAAATGTATTGGGTCACTCCTGCCCTGGCTGGAGGGGGGGTTCATTGGTAGATGCATTCGGTCACTCCTGCCCTGGCTGGGGGGGGGTTCACAAACATAGGTTTGTACTCTGTGCACTTACCAGCATCAGCAGGTGGGCATACTCCAACCTCTGCCTCGCTGACGTCTGTATCCCCTCGTCGTGCAGGATACTGCTGCACCGCTCCGCCCACAACTGGAGTTTCAATGGGGATGCTGGTCCTCCACCGGTACCAATGCTGTGCTGGCGGTGTGCAGCAATAAGATTCTGCACTCGCAGCCGTAAGTCATCCCACCTTTTGTGGCAGTCCTTTACAGTGCGTATAGTCGCCCCAACGGCTGTGCACCTGCGTGCAGCATCTGCCCAGACCTCCTTACGGCATTGCTGGGTGCTGCGCTGAAAAGCATGTCTGCATTCCCTAGAATGTGCTCCACAAGCACTGTGAGCTCCACCTCACTGAACCTCAGCTTGCGTGTCTTGTAGCAGGGATACAGGATGTCATTGTGGTGGTTGGTTTTTCCAACTGAAGGAGGTGATGTGGCCTGTGGTCTGTGAGGATGGCAGTGGATTGTGGTTTAAATAATGGCCGCCTCTCTCTTTCTGGTTTTCGCGATCACAGTGTTTCCGCTTCCGGTAATTCCATGTCAGTGGGTGCGGTCGCGGTATTTCCACTGGTATTATTGCCATTATGTCCGTGTCCGTGGTTGTTTCCGTGCCGGTGGTGACACTGTTTCTGTGTTGTTCTGGTGTGCGTGATGGACAAGCCGTAATCAGCTGTTGATTCCTCAAGCTTGTGGTCACGGAATCAATGGATTACAGACCGGTGAACTCGTAATGAGGCCTCTTGTCTCATAGGTAAGTACTGGGATGAGGAAAAGTGGGACTAGGAGCAATGAAGATTACAGGTAGCTAAATCAGGCATTACCTTCATGTACCTCTACCTCATCCCAGTACTTGTTTATGAGGCAGATTGCCTCACACAAAAGTACTGCCTCATACATAAGTACTGGGACGAGGAAGAATAGGGCTAGGAGTAAGCAAGGCATTAAACACAAGTAGTGGCGCAACACCATTGAGTTAACTGGGCTTCAGAACTCCCCCCCCCCCTGAAATTGTTGGCTATTTTGACTCGACCTGGCTGACCTTTAGAGCAGTTGCCGGACAGAATAGGACACAGATGTTAAACGGCACCTGGTTTTTGCTGTTAATAAGAACCCAGCAATTACCAACGTAAAGCATTTCACTGTTAGTACCTCCATTCAAATGCCACATTGTTTAGGCAATTGAAATCGTGATGTGGCTTTAGTACTTGCATGCCAGGGGAGTGATTGGAAGGGTAGAGAGGGAACAGGAGTCTTAAAGGAGAGAGTTAACTGCTTGTCACATTGAATCTGCACTAGAATTGTCTCATTAAAATGCGTAAATAAGTTAGATGCACCTACACAAATATGTTTCCCCCTCCCCACCGCACGTGAAGTTAGCGCCTCTCCCAACATTTGAAGGGTTAGCCCCCTCGAAATGTAGGTTTTGTTGTGCCCCTGTACACAAGCACACACACACCATTCACCACATACACACCCAGCCATCCATAAATGTAAGTGTGCATCCTTTCACCATACAGGCACACCCAGGCAGCCACGCACACATTTAAGTGTGCACCCTTTCACCGTACACGCACACACGCACACCCAGCCACCCATACATTGGTGTGCACCCTTTCACCATACACACACAGGCAGCCACCTATACATTTGAGTGTGCACCCTTTCACCATACACTCACACACGCACACGTCATTCGGTTGAGGGGAGCCCGATTACTTCAAAAATAAATTGGGGCTCATTATGGGTCCAGCGGTAACTGTGCCGGTGCTACCAGCCGCCGGACCCGTAAAAAATTACAGGCGCCTGACTTCCCGGTGCTACTGTGAAAGGGGCCCCTAGGAGTCCCTCGCGTTATGGAAACAAGGCAAGTCACCACACACGATAGATATGCCAGACACGAGGTTGAATTCCCAAAGCTAGGGTTTATTGCCAAGCAAAAGAGTCTCAGTTGGCCAACTCGGTCTTACGCCCCGCAACGTGTATCTCTTGACCTCGAGCGACGCAAGAGAGCAAATTACATACATCAGTTACATATATACAGAATGCACATCTTATAATCAGCTATGACATGTTAACACCGCCCTTTATTGGGTTTCTTTGAACTCAGTGTGATGATGGACAATTTCAATGAATATGACACCTTCAAATATCTATTCTAGTAACAATATGCAACAATATGCAATTTTGCAAGTGTAGAGACAGACTTCTTTGTTGAACAGAACATCGTGCTTCTGTTCTTGTAAGTGAGCTACATACGGGGGAAGAGTCACATTCCAGACCTTACTATCTTTGAGTTGCTATTTGTGTCCTGGGAGCCGACACGCTCTACAGGGCTAAAAAAGGGGGGCCGTAAGAGGAACATCATTCAGGCCTCTAGCTGCCTTATTCTAACATTTTCTACCATATAACGAAACAGGCTGGCAGGTGTGAAATGATTAAACGCCCTGCGGCTCTCCTTCAAGGCTACACCCGAGAGGGAGCTGGGCATTCCTCTCTGGGCTGCCCACGTTGTGTTTCAGCGAACTCTTTATTAGCCTCGCGGCCTTGCCCTTTCACATTTTAGACAACAATGTTAACAGTCAGCAGAATAAGCAGAATTGGCAAACCGAAGCTGCGAAGCAGTTTGAACAGAAAGCAATGAGCAATTGTTAAAGAGCAAAATGGCGATTCTTGTTACATCAAAATGGCCGCTCATTGGTCAAACTTGGAAACCTGTATTTCTATCGTTATGTACATGAGACGGTTGGCCCATGGCCACCAAAATACGTTTTCCGCCAATCATGAGAGGTGTCTGTTTTTCTAGACCGACAACTGGGCTATTTCAAGTGTGGCAGCCGGGAAATCAGGCACCGGTAATTTCGTTAATCCCCATTCCAGTGGAGTCCAGTGGAGTCCCGTGGAGTCCTAGAGGACTCCACGGGAATGGGATCACGGAAGCACCTGCACTATTGTTAATGGTGCCGGTGCTTCTGTGACAGGTCTGCCTATCGTGGATGCTGTGCCTGGCAGGGTCAGACCTGTCGGGCACGGCAGCCCCAGCAGGCAGACCTGTAATATGCCGGTCCGGAAACAACAGTGTGGGTAAGCTTACCAGAACTGTTGTTTCCGGACCAGCATGGTCAGAATGAGCCACATTGGTTCTTTTTTAAGTCACTCTAACTTCATTAAGAAATTATTTCAGTTAAGGACTGAACCATAACCAAAATAATTTCTTAATTAAGGCAGAGTGACTTCATAAACAAACTATTTATTTTTTAAATCATAGCCCCCCCCCCCGGCCCCATTACATGGAGACCTCCAGCCTAGGGTCTTCCATGTCATGGAGTGGGGGAGCCCTCGGACTTCAAAAAGACAGTTTCTTTTTGTAGTCACTCTGCCTTTATAAAGAAATGATTTCTGTTTAAGTGAGGCCCCCTCCCAGGATATGTGCTGGCGGGGACCACCACTGCAGCTGTACTGGACTGATTCAGACGCCATCTTCCAGGTACTAGAAACTGCTAGTCTTGGAATAAGCTCGTTCACAAAATATGTCTTATTTTCTCTCTTTCTGATCCGCACTGCGCTTGACCCCAAAGACGTTGTTTGTCTGCACACTAGGGTTTTGTTTGATTCAATCAACATGTTTCTCGTGCCTTGAGACAGTTAGGCCTGTAGGAATATGCAAAACAATGTGTTTACTCTTTTAAAAGCAAGGGACAGGGCGGGGAGGGAAGTAGAAGTGTTGAATGGCTGACAGGCACACAGACAAGATAACTCGGGACCTCTTTACACTGGAATGCTGATAATGTTACTGCACTGTATTTGCTGGGATTGCCTGTTCGTTGGTGGAATTGTATACATTTAATCTTCTATTCTTCTATGAGGGTCCATGTTGTTGAATGCTATTACAATGGGTATATGGCTCGTAGGTTGGGTGCTTGCTTTGGGCATGGAGCCTGCCTGCGCTCCACTGGTTTGTGCCCTGCAGCAGGACCGGCGCGGCACTTTTCCCTTCTGTGGTGGATGGACCGGGCACCAAGCAACTGGTGTGGCACTTAAGGTGGGGAAATCTGGTATGGGAGGCTCTACGGGGAGACAAATGATTATTTTTGTTGTCGCCCATTGTGCAGTGCTCTGTTGCTTCAACTGGATTTGTGCTTTATGCGGCCCAATAGATTCGTGTGACATATTCCTGAAAGTACTGGAAGGAAAGGGTGGGTCTCTCCAAGCAATAACTCTGGCAAAGACAGTCGCCCACCTTGCAGCTCTGAATAATTTCGCGGGTACATGGAGGACAGTCATACACCTCTGCTACTTTTGTTCAACCTATCAGACCACATGGGTACCTACTACAAGATCCACTCAGTGATGACAAATAACATTTCATACAATTATAGTTCCAAGGCTTGCACCACATGCAGAAAGGCAGATGTACCTCTTCCCCTTCTTCCCCCCATGTTTCCATTCACATTCTCCTATCACACAGTCTATCCTGGACATATCCACTCCTGGCCTCTTGTTTGACGGTGCCAGTATTACTATGCTGGTGTTTGTTTAGTCGGAAACATTCATTACATTTCCAGGCAACAAAAGCCTGCATACTTCAGGGGGTTGTTTGAGCACATCTCAAATGAATCGTGCAGCCATAAACTACAATTTAGAATATCCTTTATTCAAGTAAATTCTCCCTTATGTTTATTTATTTAATTATTTTAGCATTTATTTTAGCTCACAAAACCCAAAGGCATCTAGGTGCATGTTCAGACACCTTACAATTTACTCCTAACTTTCTACACAATTCCTTCTCTTTCTAGGCTTATTGGAATATTATGCACTGAAGGCCATTTTACCTGCAAGCATATGTCTTTCCCTGGCGGTCCTTTATTTCCTACTATTTTTCTTTTTCTCTACTCTATCCACTTTTCCTTTCCTTGTAGACTGTGCTCTGGAAAGCCATGGCAGGGGCACAATATGCCACTTTTACGATGAACCTGGGTGCTCTGTGACTACTGCACTGGTGATCTGCTGCAGCATAAACATTCTGTAAAATGGCCTAATGCAAAGTTCATCCCACTAAAAATAACACTTTAACTCACACTACAACCCTTCCTCACAATACTTTAAATATTATCTACACCAACATTATAGTTAGTCTTGTGAAGCTGTGCTGCACTTTGTACTTTAACTATTGAACCGAGTGTTTGCATCTTAATATTTTTTAAACGCATGTTTCCCATTAAGTAGTATCTATACTACCTGTGAAAAGCTAAATCTACCAATTATGTGAAGGCCAACTTTAAAGTTTAATACATTAAACACTAAACACAGCATAATACAAAAACATTGGTGAAGCCGTAACCCGCCTCACCCTTTGTTAAGATGGATTTCTGAACTCTGACCTGGAGGGGCAGAGGTTCAGAAGGCCAACCTAGTTTCTTGGAACAGGGTAACCTCTGGAAAAGCCAGACCAATCAGGGTAGCTATGGCAGGCGGTCAAGCTAAGTCCCAAGAGAGGTGAGGGTGACTGAAAGACCTCAATGAGCACACAAATCAAGGACACTTACAAATGACTCCAGACAGGTGTTATATTAAAAATATAGACACATTTATTACAAGGCCTTTGTAACATAGACCATAGCAAAGAGTCACAATAATACTGAAGTAAACCAACACATCCCAATCAACTAGATATATATACAAGACCAGAGGGGTCTAACGGATTAAGAAGCACGAAATATGTAGACCACCTAGATGGAGGGCGGGTGGAAACAGGCAGTGCAAGTAATCTTTAGACCCAGTTCCACATCAAGAATACACCTAACTAAGAGGCAGTCCAAGCCCTACGAAGAGAAGAGCCTTATGCTCAATAGTACATGCACACGCTTGTGCCACTGGACAAAATAGGGTCTCTTCAAGGGTCACTAGCAGCTCAGGAAGGTGGATGCGGTCGATGAAGAACAAGTCCCCACTATTCAAGCTTGACCTCCACTCGCGGGTAGAGGCAGGTTAAGAGTGCGGGATGGAGTCGCTATTTCGCAACAGCAGTAAAAAAGAAATGAGCTCCTGCGCTAGGGGCCACCGGTTGGGGTATGGACTACTCACCGGAACCCGACGCAGGCAGACCCAGACTTCGCCAGTTCAGTCCACTTCGCTGGCAGGTTCGATTGCGACAATCAGGACGTCTCGACACCGTGTAGTTTCCGCGGTAGCAGGCTTCAGGGCCAAGAGGGTCACAAGTGCAGCAAACTTGCATAGGTCGTTGCCACAGAAGGGCAACACGGTAACCGCGTTTACTCCGGTCCGGGTGCACTCGTCTTACTTCAGACCTGGGAATGCCAAGTGTACGAAATTCTGTGTGAGGGTGCCGTGGACACAGAGCAAGCAGTATACCAAGTTTCGAGGGATTCCTCGAAACCGCGGCGATGACACAGCAAACGTCCTGCGTAAGCTGGTCAGCCCACTGGTTGGCCCAGGGACACTTCCGAAGAGGCTTACTTGCAGGGTTTGATGAAGGTGGCGAGAATAGTTGGTCCCACTATTCCAATGGATTGAAGCGCCTTCGCAGACCTTCTAGGACGATCAGATGCAGAGGGGTCTCGCAGGACGACAGCGGGCTCAGGGTGCCAAACCTTCCAGTGGGTCACCAGCGGTTCCTCGACTCGGCTTCTTGTTGCAGGATACTTGGCTCCTTATCCTTTGTTCATGTGAACTCACGAGATCGACATGGTAGTGGTGTTTTCGGCCTCCTCTTATCTAAAGTTCCCTTCGCGCCAAAACGGAGAGGACCCAATGGGAGATCTGCTCACAAACACTCACTCCATACGTGGACCAATCACGGACCATGGTGGTCCCAGGCATTCAGGACATTCCAGACTCTCTGGCACCCAGGATGTGTATTGGGAACAGACATCCCAGCCCACATCCTGGAGGCACACACACAAGGCATGCAGAAGCCCGCGAAAGCTTTGGGTTTCGTGGGAAAGTACATGACCAAATAAGGACTGACTAGGGTCGGCTCGACCTGGGGAAGGTGAAGGGGCAAGATGGCCAAAGGACAGGACAAAGAACCTCGTGGTATGGCCATTTTGGAGCCAGGCCACCAATTTGTGTCAAACGCGGTAAGCACGGATAACATGGCAAAAAAGGGTTCAAAACATAAGATAAATGATAGCTGCCACCAGTCCTGTCCGTGACACACCTGCACAGTTCATAATAAGTCCAGCCAGAGTTTCTAGGGCCTTTGGAATGACTAGAGACCCAAGGGTATGGTAAAGTAAGTTACATTGCACTCTTGTTACAAGTTGCACAAAAGCTGCAACATGAGGAAAGGATTAAGGGAAACAAAGTCTCCCAGTACTGACTGTCTTAAGGGCATGTCAGTTTCCCCATAAGAAGTGAGCGAAAGCCCAGAGGAGTGCGGCTGAGGGCTGCGCTTCTCTGGCAAAGGTTAGATCAGGGTGTAAAACAGCAGCAAAAAGTTTGGGGGTTGACACATGGAGGGAAAATTACATTCAAATATGAAATCTTTCCTAACACCCTTTTATTTTGATAATTGTTAAAGTGTTAATATTTTGTGTTTTGTTTGTATACTGATGTACGTGTGTCTCTTTGTACTAAGCATGTGAATGGTGTTTGTTGTGACATCCCTTCAATATATAAAAGGGATATTTGTGAATATGTATGTGTGTGTCGATTCGAAACGTTCAGCATACTTCCCAACATGCCTCAAACCTAAAATATGGTATGTGGGCAGGTTGCATGGTGTACACAATGCAAAAAGTACAACATGTTCATGTTGCTAATTGTTCATGGTCTGCAATGCTTGGATATGTGTGTGTCTGTTCAAAATGTTCAGCATACTTCCCAACATGCTACGAACCTGAAATTTGGCATGTGGGCAGGGTCCATGATCTAGACAATGTAAAAAGTATAAAATATAAATAAATCTTTGATTTATTTTTTGGGGGGACATTTGTGGATGTGTGTGTGCGTGTCTGTCGAAATGCTTAGCATACTTCCCAACATGCTACAAAGTTACAATTTCGCATGTTGGATAGGTTCCATGGTGTAGTCAATGTAAAAAGCATAAAATATAAATTTATATAAAAATAAATGTATGTGTTTTTTAAGCGGTCTACAATGCTTGCATATGTGTATGTGTATGTGCTTGTTTGAAATGTTTAGCATACTTCCCAACATGCTACAAAGCCGAAATTTGGCATGTTGCTAGGGTCCATGATCTAGACAAGTATAAAATATAAATATACCTTTGTGTATTTTAATTTTTTTAGTAGGAATTACAGTACAACTGCTCATGTACTATAAATATGGTAGCATGAATATAAGTTGTTGTGAGCTAGGTCTTTTTATGAAGTGTTGGTGTATATGTTTAGGTCATTTGAATTAAGATATATATTACTCCTAGTTATTTTAATGGTGATGTGTGTTTGTAGAATGCTTTGTATGTTTGCTGTGTATGGTGGTTTGGTATTGGTGTGCATTCAAAGTGCCTTTTTTTCGATCTCCTGGTGTAGCCAGCACCTTTCTGTGGGAACTATTCTGTCTTGAAGCAGTTGATACAGGTTTAGGGATGTTATAGTTGGGAAAATGTATTTCTTGTTATATTTACTAATCCGATTAGTTGTTCATTTTACTGATAATGTATAGTTGTTATTCTCTTGAACTAGGTTACTGTTGTCACTTAGAAAGTCCTTGTTCTATGGATTTTTCTAACACTGTTTAGTAGTAATGTAGTTATGAAGTACAACAGGAGTTACTTTCAATTAGGTCTACTGATTTTATTTAGCTCTTATTGGAATGATGTTGATGACACCTTTGATGTGCCTTCTAAGGCTTCTTGCACAGTCTCTCCTTCTCTAGGGTCCTGCTTCTCTTTTTCCGGAGTAACCTACTTCAATTTTTCTCTGGTGTTACTGTAATGAAAGAGATAATCTGCATATTTACAGTTGCATTTATAATGTATTCTATTGGCAGGATATTTGTAAATGGACGACATGTTATTAGATGCTTTTGTAAAATGTAGTGGTGTATAATGAATCCAATTATTTAATTACTTCCTTTCCGGGGGTGACCTGCCCCCATGTGGCCAGGGGAAGGCAACTGCTACCTGATCCTGACCCTGTGTGGTGGCTATATGAGGGAGGATCACATAGGAGTAGACAACCTAAGGGATGGAGTGGTGGTATCATAGGATGAGACAAGGCATCCACCTTTCCCCTTGCAGAATTAATCTTCCATGTGCAACACTCTAATGGCCTATTGTGATTATTCCCCTGCTCCCTCAAAGGAGGGAGCTGCATCTCTCTCATTTCAATCTACAGACCAACATTCAAACATTGGAAACATTCCTCCAATGTTTACATGCAAGTTAACTAAATGGGACTACTATTCCCAGAAACACCTTGACACTGCGAAGAGGAGGAGTGGAGGATTGCAGAGCGGGTGAAGCCCCGAGCACAGGCAACACTCTTGTTTTTTGGAGTGTGCACCTGTTTGTGGGACATTTAAAACAAGACTGCCAGAATCTATGGCAGGTTGCTGGTGGGAGTGGTTTTCTCCTGCCTGTGCAACTGACGGGTGGAGAGGAAGACGGTGGAGCCAACTATCTCAAGTGCTACTTGTGATGAGAATATCAGAAGCCAGTGCAGAGCTCCTGGGCGTTCAATGGTTCAAGGAAGCAGCAAGACACTTACCGGACACCCGTGCATAGTAAAGAAACCCATCTGGAACAGCGGGAAGCAGTGATGTGGGAAGCCGAGCTGCGTGAGGAAGAAATCACCTGAAGATTGTTATAGCGAGGCTGCAAGAAGTACCAAGAACGCCATGAAGAGCCAGTGAGTCGACGCTGGGACAAAGGGAACATCAGGGCTTATTGGCGAACATGCAAATAATTGAACAAAATAAAACCGAGAAAGACGCTTGCTGAGTCTGAAAGAGAGAAAGTGGAAGTGCATCATTTACGTACGAAATATACATATAAGAAACAGTAACCAGTCAGCAAATTACAGACAAAGTGACCCAGCCACCAAGATTGGAAGTGTGAGCAAAACACTAACGAGGCAGTACGCCATGGACAGAATTAATTGGCGAGAAGGGCTGATGTAGTGAAATGCCAACAGTGGAAGCACAGCCAAGTGTGTGAATACAAGAAGCCTTAGCAGGAGAGTATACCAGGCAATTACAAGTGTGTGAATACAAGAAACCCTGGCAGGAGCGTATACCAGTCAATTACAAGTGTGTGAATACAGAAAGCCCTGGCAGGAGAGTATACCAGGCATTTACAAGTGTGTGAACAGCAGAAGCCCTGGCAAGAGAGTATACCAGGCAAATATGAATCCAAGAGAGCAAAGAAACCCTGGCAGGAGAGTACACCAAGTATCCTGACAACTCAAATGACATTATGTAAGAGATTTTGTATTGATACAAGGAATAGACAAGAACTGGGGAAGGGAGACAGCCTCTAGAATAAGGAACAATGTCCGTAAGAGACTTTTTGTTGGAGTTACTTATTGCTTTGACCATTTGAACATTTCTAAAATACTGATGGCAAAGACATTATCCCTTTCACTTTAGAATTAATTTCCTTAGAATGTGAGGGTCAGAATAGTACTTTGGACACAGGACGGTTTTGTTTTGGACATTCTGATTCTGACATCCTTAATTTTGAGTTCATCTAGGGAAACATCTATAGTGCAGGGACAGCGAGGCATTTTCCAAACCCCTTTTTTAAATTATTTTTTAACTTTCTTTATTGGTGATTCATGTCTCATAGCATTTGACCACACATTGAAGAATTAACGTACAACATCAAGCCAATGATTTATGCTACGTTGAAGCATACATTGTTCTGGCTAAGCAATCGACTTATTATTCAGAGTTACCCACAACAGATAAGGAGAAACAGGAGCACCAAAGCTGACATCCCACATTTTCCAGAAACAAATCAACAGCACACTAGGTATAACATCAAGCTGCTATCCACCTTTCAGCCCTCCCTTCCTACATGTCCGGTTCAGAGCTCCGAGCCAGTAGGTAGGCCGTGAAGGGACTCCAGATATTCTTGGGCCTGTTCTGCAGCCAGCATATACCTCCATATTCCTTATCAGTATCACTAAGTCAGGTTAAGTCTTTCAGCCACATCTTTATCTCTTGAGGAGACAAACTGGTCCATTTCAGCAATATAAATTGTCTGGCGACAATCATGCATGTCGTGAGCAGTTTCCGGTGCTGTTCTGTTAGCCTCGGGAGCCAGCCAAACATGCAGCACAACAGTTCACATGGGATAGTCTGTTCCAACATTGCAGAGATTCTTTCCACTACCTCCTCCCAAAAGACTTTAATCTAGTACATGCCCACATGACGTGAAGGACGTCTGCTGTTTCAAAGTTACATCTCGGGCAATAAGCCGATCTTGTGTTATCGAACTGATGCATATGGGCCGGAGTTAGATACACTCTGTGTGGTGGCTTAAGCTGATTCAACTGTAATCGGGTGCTAAATGCCCCATTGTGTGTGCTTCCACAGAGTGTCGTCCACTGTTTATCCGTAAAGGGAGTCCCAGCATCCTCCTCCCATTTCTGTTTGCACTTTAGACCTACCTGAGTAGAGTCTTGCTGAATTAGCTTGTAAAGTGTGGAGACTACCCCCATACTACCAGGCGAGCCCACAATAAACTTCAACAGAGTGGTACCAAGCAGAATCTCTGGAAACGAGAGGGACCACTCTCTAAAAGCACCTCTCATTCTGAAATACTGCAATCTACGTTGAAAGCCCTCCCCCCATCTTTTCAGCAAATAACTCCTGGGTGACAAAGGAACCATTCGGGTATAGGTCCTCCATACGGGTGATCCACACCCCGGCCACTCCTGGATAATAGCTTCATCACATGTTGGTGCCAAACTCTCTGTTCTACAATTGAATGCCTGGATCAAAGGGGATGTCTAGTCTCAACCTCTTCAGGGCTCTTTTCCATGCATGTGGCGTGCACGCCACTGGGTAAAATTTACATTTGTCCAACACCATCTTGGAGATCAATACCCCTTGCAGGGAGAACAGGCGCACCAAGCATTTTTCTATGTGAACATCGGGAGAAGCCGGGGCCCCCGGCATCCACCGGGAAGCAAAATATAACTGAGATGCTACAAAATATAATTCCACATCTAGGGCGCCGACCCCCACTCTGTCCCAAGGGAGACTTAATGTGCACCAGCTAATATGAGGATTTCGCGGGTACCAGGCTAACTTAACCAACTGGGCCTTTACCTCCACAAAATAGCTGGCCCCCGGCCATACTGGGATGTTTTGGAAAATGTATACTAGTTTGGGGATCACCACCATTTTGGCTACTGCGATTCTGCCCAGCAGCGAAAGAGGGAGCCTCTACCACCTCTCCACCTTCGCCTTCAGGGTATATAATATTTTACATGGTTGTGTGCTAGTAGTGTCTGGGCCATCTACTGACCTGCACCCCCAGATATGTGACAGCCTGTTGCTCCCATCTACATCCCTCTGTGTTTGGGGGTCTGGCCGTGGCCTCATTCAATGGAAATAAGGTGGATTTAACCCTTTTTAACCTAAGACCTGAGGCCTCTCCAAACTGCTAAACCTGCTGCGACAGGCAGACCCACATTGGTTGCGGGGTCTTTAAAATATAGAATAGCATCATCCGCATACAGCAACACGAGTTCCCTAGTACCAGCCAGTGCTAGTCCCCTAGTCCTATGAAATGTTTCCAGCCGAGCAGCCATCACCTCTATTGCCGCAGCAAAAAGCAGGGGTGAGAACGGGCATCCCTGCCTGGTCCCCCGTCCCAACTCAAGGTGCCGAGATCTCGTGCCACCGATCCCTATCCGGGCATTTGATCCAGCATACAGCAATCCCACCGCCAATAGGAAGTACTCTGGGGCTCCCTGCTGCCGCAATACCTCAAACAGGTAACTCCACTCAACTGACTCGAATGCCTTCTCCATATCAAGCAGAGCCGCAGCAGCCTGCACCTTGGGGGCGATCTGGGCTAGGATCGCAAACAACCTATGCAATTTTGATGAGGTCGATCTCCCTGGTATAAAACCCGACCGGTCTACATGTATAAAGTGTGAAATGTACGGGAGAAGGCGGTCCACCAGTAGCTTAGCGAAAATGTTAGTGTCGAGGTTCAGCAAAGATATTGGGCGGTATGAGGAGCATTCCAAGGGGTCCTTGTCAGGTTTCAAGATCAATGAGATTACAGCTTCACTCATCATCGGGTGGAGCCATCCCACCCTCCTCCCACACCAATAGCATATGCTGAGCGACCTCGGGGCCCCACTCCTTGTAAAACTGAGCCGTAATCCCATCCGTGCCGGCGCCTTAGCGGAGGGCAGGGCACGTATCGCGAGGAGAACCTCATCAAGCAAAATGTGTGCAGCCAATGCTTCTACCGCCTCTTCACTCATCACCGGAAGTGCAGCCTCCCTTATATATAACTCCAGCTCCGCCGTGGGCATCGATCCCTTTTATGCATACAGGTTTTCGTAATATCTGCGAAAGGTGTCCCGCTATAGCCTCCGGCCTCACCACCACCTCCCCCTCCGGCGTCCTCACCACTACTATGTCCATGCTCCTGCTTTCATGGCTGACCATCGCAGCTAGCAATTTGCCTGGCCTACCCTTCTCACAGATCCTACGGGCCATTGCCGGCTGTGCCAGATATTTGACCTCACGCTCTGCCAGGTCGTTGAAGCGGTCCAGGGCTTTCTTCAGTTTAGCCATAGAGGCATTTCCACCTCCCTCATCCACTTTCCCTTCTTGGACTTTAATTTTCAATTTAGTTTCATTCAGCTGCCTGCGGATCAGTTTTAGCACGCCCAGTTCCAAGGACAGGCAACCACCCGGAGGCATAACCTTAAACGCCTCCCATACAGTACTCATCTCAGATACTGAATCCAAATTCTCTCGGAATTATGACTTGATCAAGTCATGCACTTCGCTCTTAAACACTACATCTGCCGGTTTAAATCTCCAAAAGGGATGGGATAGCCCCTCTCGTTCCAGACTCAGCGACCAGAGGACAGGCGAGTGCTCAGAAAGAGTTCTGGGTAGGAGAACGCATTCAACTGTTCCTTGTACCTCGGGAGTACTTGCCAGAATGCAATCCAGGCGTGAGGAGGTTCCATGTACCATTGAGTGGAACAAATATTCCCTCCACTCTGGTCGCACCAGTCTCCACACATCCCCCAGCTCTAGCTCCTGAATTCCCCTCAACACTGCCTCTGCTGCTTTAGAACGCGAACGGTCCCCCCCCTGCCGATCTATCTCTCTGCGGGTCTAGCATGATATTGAGGTCCCCAGCCCACACTAAGTTAGTGTGAAGAAACTTATGACACTTATTCACTAACGATTCGAAGAAACCTGAGTCATCCACATTGGGGCCATATATATTGACAAATGTAACCATTGCTGTGCCCAAGCATCCCAATACTATCACATATCTCCCGTTCGGGTCAACTACAGTCTCGGTCCTGCGGAAGCCTAGTGACTTGTGCACAAGTGTCATTACTCCTGCTGAATATGACGAGTAGGTGGTGTAGTGCTTACAGTTTCCCCAGGACCTAGCCATCCCCTCATTCCCCCTACCCACTAGATGGGTTTCTTACAGCAGAACCACCTTGGCACTGGGCCTTTCACAATATTGGACTACTTTCTGGGCCTTGCGCGGGTTGTTTGGCCCGTGCACATTCCAACTAATCACACTACCCGCCATTGTTGGCCTGGAAATTGTTTGAATATACTTGCTGTGCCCTCATGCTCGCGTGGGCCGTAGCCCGGCTGCTGACCAAACCCATAAAACGTGAATCTGTTTTTAACAACCTTTGCCCAACATTCCCCACAACTCACCCGCACACCGGCTGCCTGCCGCCGCAACATCCCTCGGACCTACCCATCCTCTCCCACACTGCCCACCCCCAACTTGCAGTGACTCGTAACCCCCCTCCCAACTACCCTCAACAACTGAGTTACCATGGATCACAGCCCGGGAGCGCCAGACTCCGCTGCCCTAGTGCCCCATTGCCTCAGTGGGAGGTCTACTTAGCATAACCTTGATATGCAGCAGGACTGATTTGTTACATTTTCAAACACTCATATTGGATACCCATCGTTGAATACTGCCACATTGAACACATTTAACCAGGGGTCAACCTTGCCCGACACATGATTGGTATGAGAGCACTTCCACCTTCCTCACTCAACCAACTGCCCCTGCTTTTGAGGCCCAGCAAGTCAATTCGGTAGCGTCTCAAGAAAATCTTGTACCGCAGCTGGATCTGTAAAAAAGTGTGCCTGACCTCCGTGCTGGACACGTAGCTTGGACTTATAAAGCATGACATACTGCATCCCATGGTCTCAGAGTGCTCTTTTTGCTGCCAGGAAGGAGAGACAGGCCTTCTGGACAGATGGGATGAAATCCGGGTAAAAAGAAACTCTGGCATTCTCGTAGGTGAGGTCCCCAAGTCCCTGGCCCTGCGAAGTATAGTGTCCGGGTCTCTGTAATTTAGCAAATGTGCTATGATCGGTGAGGGCTCTGACCCGGTCTAGGACCAGTCTGTAACACCCGTTGTGCCCTCTCGACCAGGAATTGAGTGGACAGTGGGGGCTCCGGCAGTGCCACTTTAATGAAGTTTTCCATAAACACCTCCATGTTCTGCTGTGGGATCGATTCGGGCACCCCCACCACCCGGATGTTGTTCCTCTGTGATCTCGACTTGAGGTCCTCATTTTTATCCTTGATTGTCTTCACTTCCCTCCGCAGTTCCCGGATCGCCTGTGTCACTTTGCCGATAGTGTCCTCCAGCGACCCCACGCGGTGTTCAACTTCGGAAATCCTCCCACTTTCCTTCTGAATGTGCTCTTGCATCCTGTCGACTTTATAAGCCATCCCATCCAGTTTTGTATTGATGTATGCAAAATCAAAACAAAAAGGGGTGCCTGATTATAAACCGTAGTCCCTCAGGCTATACAATATATATATATAAGAACAACAATATGGACCAGTGGATGAGGGATGACACTTAGCACTTAGTTTATCATTTCACATATATTGATAAACGGTTTCTTTAAAACAATTTCAGTTTTTATTCTATATAAATCATTAAAAGTAAATCAATTTTCAAGCATCAATTTACAAAACAAGGTTAATACAAACATTCTTGGCTCACACACACACATTTCCACCATCCACTCACTCTCATTTTATCTTCACACACTTCCCACACTTCATACAAATGTGACCGTCTATATTGGTCACCTCTTTCACTTTACAATATTTCACAATATCTGGTTCCCTTTGTCCATATCAGATAACACAATCTGCATGCCACTATTCCCACAGATTTAGTTGTCTCCACGTGTTTCGGTTGTCGTAACTGGACTCCATTAATCATATTCATTAGATAATGCAACGTTCGTCAGGACAGAAAACAGGAATCTAAATATGTCCCATTTCAAATGGTAGGGTGAGCCACACCACCTATAAAAACAAATAAAATCCATTGTCATTTCCATATATGTCATCCCTCCTAGGTTATACAGTACTTTTAATGTATTATCAATGACTCATAAGTAGTCACCCCCACTTAGCATTTTGTGTGTGTAATCCAGATGTATGACCAGTCCAATGCAAGGACTAGAGAAATGCAGCCATCTTGGCTGCGGTCTCTCTAGCGCCCTCCAACCACTTTTTATTTATCAATAAAAGTCTTTAGCAAAAACCATGTCTATCTGGTGTCCGAGTTTCATTCCTCACTCCTCACAGCTGGGTTTGGCCTTTTCTGTATTAGAACTGTGGGGGCAGGTTTTGACCAACAGTTTCTTTGTGTGGTTGTTGAGGTCATCGTTCGCTAAGATGTTAAAGGCAGTGTTTCTTTAAATGCATGTATGTTAATTAATAAACATGTGTAATGAAGTTTAGATGTTTTTTTTTCCTTTCTGGCGGTATAGGAATGTGCAGTGCAGCGATCAGGGCCATCTTAACATTTTTGGGGGCCCGGGGCACAGACAGCCTTGGGCCCCCCACCCCTCAAAACCCATGTTGCCCCCCGAAACCCATGTCCTACTCCCACCCCCCTCCAAACCCATGTCGCCCCCCGCGACACGACACCCATGCCCCCTCCATATCTTGAGTCTAATTCAATAGAGATACTCCTCTAAGCTTTAAATGGATTATCTAGTTGTTAATAAAATATAAACATTATACATCTGTGATCTATTTTCCTAAGAGGATGCTATATTAAGGACATTTCACTTTGTTTTTGTTTCGTATAATATATTTTGTAAGAAAATAAAGGAAAAGGATTTTAAGCAAGCATTTAAACATTAGTTCCAAGGCCTCTTTGGCTCACAGTCCACCCCTGACAGCATCATAAAGCAGCAAACCCTGTGTTCGGTTTCATGGTGTCACAAACCCTTCTGCATATCCAAGCAAAGCAGCGAGAGGCCTTCCTTATCCACTTCAATTCAGCGGCAAACAGGCCCCCCTGAAACCTCCCCCCGGTGGCATTGACAACATAAGAAGCGCTGGCGAGACCTGTAGAGGCAGATACATCGCATGTTCACTGACTATTAGAAGGCTTGTCTAACCACAGGAGGTGGCTCTCCACCACGACCACTGGAGCTGTGGCCATGGGAAGGAAACCCATTAACGTCATCGATAAGGCAGGCATTGAGGGACTTGGAGAGGTGAAAGCAGGGAGTGAGGGTCAGTGTTTTACAGAGCACCCACATCACTGAAAGACATACAGGTGCTTGCCTGCATATATTTGCAGACATGGTAGAAACCCCACATTGTTTCCGTGGGTTTCCCGTCCCCTGTATAGTAGCAATTATTTGAATGTCTTAACAATTATCCTGCTGAAACTTACATCTGACCTGTTTGTGCTGTAACTGTTTAGAAAACTTTCCTTTCATGAGAAAATCAAATAGAAAACCTATCGAACAGTCCACAAGTGTGTACACATTTACAAGACTAGCACTTACACCTCAGCTGCTCCTACCAGCGGTGGGCATAGTGCTGCTGCATGCATTCCGACTGCACTGCAACATATAGTGCGAGAAAGCACAGGGGCCACAACAACTTCCCTGTGAGGCTGTGACCCCAGTGAAAGGGTAAATATGCAATGCTGGACAAGCAAGGAGCTGCAGCCAGAATTTGACTCTGATGTTGACTCTTATCTTCAGCACGTGCTTGAATGCCATTTAAACGAAGGAGGAGGACATTTGTGTGCCCACAAAAAAAGCCAGCCACATGCACTTCAGGATACAGAGGATTGCCTCAGACCTGTGGAGCCAGAAGTGGCAATTGTGCCTCATAAGAAACAGTGTGTGCCTGTTAATGGCCGGGTTGGTGCACAATGAGCCTGGGACGCTGCAGAACAGGGCCAGCTACAATATTGGTCTCTATTGTGTGGAAGATTTATAATATATCATCAAGGAACAACATGAGCTTAAAGAGCAAAAGACAATGATATGTGCCATATCATTCCATCAATTGTATCCCAGCATCTTCAGCTGGCACTCCCTGTGCTCTTGGCATTGCCACCCCTAACACACTTCTCCATCATCCCAGTGCTGCCTATACTCTCCTTGACACCCACTGGCATGCCTGTTGCTCCTTTCATGTTCCCCTTCATGTCCCCCTCCATGCCACCTATCTCCTTGATTGACAGGTCCACCAGTGGCAGTTCCCACGCACTGTCACAACCCTGTGTACTGGATATCTCTACACACCAGTAAACCCCACACCTCTTTTCAATCTCTTGTCCTGTTAATCTCTGCGGCAGCACAGATCCATTGCACCCACCTCATAGTGCACCAATGCCCATTTGCCAATGTGAGATATTACCCCCAGAGAATGAGCAGTACCTTGTTAGCAGTTTCAAATGTACCAGCACGGGTGAGATGATCAGTGATTGCGTTCATGCACCTGAACAGTTTTACATTTGGTATAACACTGATGGGCTGGAAACCAAGGCAATATGAGGATCACAATACTCTGCATTGTGCATGTGCGATTTACTGGGGATTACACGCCAAACTCATTCTTGCCGATGCACGACCAAAATGAATGGTAACTTCTGTGACCCCACTGCCCTGCTTCCTCCCCCACCGCATTTAGTAAAATAAGTATCTCTCACATCCTCATCAAGCCAACACCTAATGACGCTACGCTACAAACCACAAGACTACCCACCTTATTTAAAAACACCCCCTGATGAATACAGATTAATTTATTCATGCATTCCTTTATATTTCTTTATATACTTATTTAATTATGCTTTCCTGTTGAATTAATATCTGCAAACAAAGATGCCAAAAACAAGCTGCTCTCTACAGGGGGGACAAACCTGCAGAACATAAAATAAAAGTCACATCAATGAACATTGCTCATCTTCAGGGAGTGAGTTTCTGTTTATGCTGAGGTAACCATACCAACAGAAATGAGGGCATGGTTTGCATCCGGCGGCACACAATATTTTTCAGAGTTCAGACTACAACTCTCATAATCCTACACATTAACTGTGCTGGGTAGTGATTTGGGAGATTTTGTCTAACCAATTAGAAAACAAACAGCTTTTCTGATACTTCAGAGACTCCCATGAAAAGACCCATCGCCCCCCTCCGTAACCAATGGCTGTGTCAGGGACAGAATAAAGGATTAATTTTGGAAGAATATTGGCTGCTCTGTGTTCATTTATCAATTAGAAAGGCGATTGGAAATGTGCACATGATTCGAAATGAACGGAAGAACAAATGCATCTTTTTCAAAGCAACTGAAAGGTGTGAGCTCCTGTTTTCCGGGCATGTACACGAGTGTGGGATGGATAAAGACAAATTGACTATAACATGGGTTATTTTCCCAGATAAGCCGCATGTGAGAAACCTTCTGTGGAGCAGATGCGTTTGACAACTGCCTGCATTTGCTGCGTCCCCTGATGCTTTACTCTGCAGTGTTAATCCTAACTGTTTGATAAACCTACGTGTTCACCCAGAGAAGGACCCCCCAGTGTCTGGCGGTTGATGCTTTTTGTTTTGCACTTGGGGCAATCCTGCTGCACACAGTGGGGGCAGAAAGGAGGGAGTTCACAGCGCCGCTAACAGCCCCGTTACATGTTGAGGGAACTTGCTGTGATGTCAGGGCACATTGTGGCCCGCACAGAAAACAGAACCATCCCACTCATGCCAACAGGGGCATGTTCATCCGTATACCTTTAGGGCGAGCGCTGGGTGTACAGAAATGCACTGTACAAATAAGACACTTTTAGCTGTTAAATGTGTTTGGGAAGGCGGGAAGCAGAGGAACCTGCTGCTATTGATACTGGGGACTGCGCCCGCCGCCTTTGTGGGCCATCTCTGTTCTTGGCATCTGAGGTGGCTGTATAATGGGGTGAAGAGCCAGCATCAAACAAAATGGAAGATGAAGAAAACAAATGCGTTCCTGGGTGGGCTTGAAGCACCAACATTGCGCCACAGAGACGGCTGATAACATCATCTTCTGTGAGGACATGTCACAGTCTAATGGCAGAGTCCTGGTTAACACTGCACCATTGCCAACGTACCTGAGACAGAGAGAGCTGAGCAGCAGACAATCAGTCTTCTTGTAGTCTCTCACCGTCCTTCGTCACCGTCACAAGCATCCACAGCACGCGTTGCTGCCTGCTGGCTTGGCTTCGGAAGATGAGGGAGGCTGGCAAGCTGCGCAGAAGTGCACTGCGCACTCCAGCCCAGCCTGCAGTGCACGTGCTGTTTTCCCTGGTGGTGGGGGAGGAGGGGAACGCACAAGCAAGAGTTGTTGTCAACAACTCTTGCTCGTGGTCCTGCGTCGTCCTCCTCCCCCTCCCCCACTGTTGTTGTACAGTGAATCAATAATGCCATGGCATGGGGAATCGAAACTACAGCGTCGGACCGCACCTGCTGCGTGCAAACTTCAGACAGAGTCTGAAGTTTGCAAGCATCAGTGCACAGACATGATGGACACAGGACACACAAACTGGGGGGATAAAGGGCATTGTATCCCTCCCACTTAAGATTGTGGGGGGATTTGTCCCCCCCATTCCCTCCATGTCCTAAGCCCATGGGGGGCCCCCTCCAGGGCCACCAGGATGGGGGGCCCGGGGCATGTGTCCCATTCCCCCCCCATAGAGCCTTCCCTGGCAGTGATGTTTTAGGTCTATATTCCAGTGCATTGTGGAATGTTTAGGGGTTACCCATTACACAAATTGAATTTAAATATACATGCTGTTTTTTTGTAGGTTAAATGCAGGGTATCCTGTATCCGTGGTGTATGATTTGGACCATTTTTGGTATCATATGAGCCTATAGCATATGTTTCTGTGTCTTTTGCGTATGGTTAGTTGTCTCCCACTAACTAATTGCCCATATTGCAAATCAAATTTTATTGTGCATTATTGTGTTGGATGGGGGTGTGAGTTGCCACTGGAGAAGTGTAATGTAATGTATGTGAATCTGTGACATATACGTGTTGCTTGGTCTTTTGCATTGCATTGATGGGCTTCCCATCGAGAAGTAATGCATATTTCAGATTAACTTTAATTATGCATTTTGTGTTTTGGTCAGATGTGAATCAGTGCTGGCGAATGCGATGTAAGTCTTTTTCTGAATCTTTGGGCTATGTTTCTGGGATTCCCAATAATAATAGCACTTCCTACAAATCAAATTTAATTATGCAATCTAGTAATTGGGTGAGTGCTGTGGCAGTGCAAATGAGTATATGCTGTTAATGGGTACAAGTTGATATGATATGATATGGTATTTATAACGCGCCTATACATAAGTGTTTCAAGGCGTGTTTGCCTTTTTAAGAGTTTTCAAATTGTGGTGTATGTGTGTTTGGGGTGTTGTGTGTGAGTTCTAGGAGATTACATTGAAGTTAATTTAGCAATAATTACCAGCCCTGTGGTGTTCACCACCTGGTAACACCCCAGGTCCCAAGGAAACTGTATTTATTTGCATACTTTGTCACACACCTCCACACCTGGATCACAACAACCCTAGACGACATCGCCATAGAAAAAACCTTCACCCACTCACGTAAAAAAAACAATGGCAAAATGGTTCACCCCACTACTCAACGCCATGAAAAGAAAAACCCGAAAACTTGAATCGAAACGGAGGGCCGACAACAACGCGGCAAAAAAACTAAAACTTCTGCAGCAGATCCGCTCTTACAAAAAGGAAGTACAAAAAGCAAAGAGCAAACACTATGATAACCGAATCTTCAAAGCACCAAACACCCAAAAAGAACTGTTCAAAATCATAAATTAATTGAAAAACCCTCCAGGGTGCAACAACACACCAACCCCATCGAGGAAACTATCCAACGACCTAGGAGACCACTTCAAAAATAAAATCATCAACATCCAACAAACAACACAAAGCAGTCCATGCAACCACACCACAGAACGGACCCATCCTCACGAGGAACACCCGAACAAACTACGAAGCTTTCCCGAAATATCAGTGGAGACTTTCGTCAAACTGGTAGATCAAAGCAACGATTCAGGCTCTCCCGAAGACTCCTACCCCTGGGACATATACAAATCTATCCTCAAACAAGGAACTCCAATGGAATACCATAGGAATATCCCCAACCTTTCAATCTTAAAGCAATCTTAAAACAATGTACTTGATTTAATCTAAGACACAATGAGAGTTAGCACAAGTCAATTCAATTGTTTTTTTTTACTTAGAAAGAGGCATTAGCAGCTATTGAGCCAAAATAACCAACCTGCAACACTGAGGTCACAGATAAATCCTGTCACTTTGTGATCACACAACAAGTTGAATAATAGCAAAATACTGATGACAGTGGAACCTGACTTTGTTTTGTGTTAGGCACTTGACAATAGCTGCACCACTACACTAATGCTTTGCATTCCAATTGGTGTGACCACGCTGTCACAGCTCAAGTGGCCTACAACAACACTGCAGATCCTGTCACCAGGCTCAGGCTCTTATTATGTTTATGGTCAACACTCAGATTTTTATCAATGGAACCCATTGTTCATAGTATTGCGCCTCTTGTTGAGGAAAGGCTTACATGAATACAGAACATCCATGCCTTGCACAAATGATCCTGAACACTACCAAAGAAATCGAAAATAAACAGATAAGAGACGTACACCAGAACCATGTTATCGTTTAAGTGACTAAGCGAGGCTCTCCAACACAGTCCACCTAGAAAACGTACACCTGTCTTGGCCTTTTTTGCCTTATTCAGTGGGTGTCTTCTGTAGTTTGTCGCCAGCTACCAGCATCATAGTACATCCATCTGAATTTCCATTTGTTTCTGCTAAAACCGTTTGTCCAGGATCTGTATAATCATACCACACCCACACCCAGCCTGACTTTGATCTCAGGAGACTTGAGCATGGGGTAAATAAGATTAGTGATTCCTAAATCTAGTGAGGGTGTCTGTACTAGTTACTTGATTGGAAAGAATATACAGCTGTGACAGAACCTGGGAACAGGCAACACAGGCCCAAGCACCCAATTTGGCTGGTTGCTTATTCCATCACTTCATATGGAAACCAAGTGCCCCTGCTTTTCCTATAGGATGGCAGAGAATCATGCTGCAAAGCATGCATGGCCGGGTCTGAACCTATTAGAGACACCCACCACATGCATGGTGCCTGCAGTCACAGTGTCACCTTGATCTCCAGTCGCCACACCCACACAAATGTCAGAAGAGAACCACAATCCAACCTCTCGGGGCTCACACATTAAAGCTGCCCTAGGCCACTATCTTCTTTTAGTAAATGTGTGTTATTGTGAATTCATACCTTTTCCATGACTACCGTGGACTACGGTCTGGACCTCTCTTGCCATTTTTCAGTGGTACTTAGAGGGACATGAGTCTTGGATCCATGCTCCCAAACATTCCCGGGATCTGACTCTGTGCTGGTTATTTAGCAGCCTTTGCCTTTTTTCTTTCCCACTAACATAGCCAGTACTGCCTGTCCTGTATCTCTATACTTGTCTGCTGCCCCATTCATGACCTTTTACTTGTAGCATACTCAAATCTAACCTTTTGGCCCACGCTCTGAGCCTCTGTGGCGTCTAACCTTACCATCCTGTGGACCAGCTGGAAAACATAAGGAACATCATTGCTTCCCCGTCCTAGCCTCCAAGCTATGGAACTCCCTCCCTGCTACCATCAGAGCTGAAGACTCATTTAACACTTTCAAAGCCAATACTAGATCTTGGCTTTTTGACCAGCTTTAAGCCCTGCTCAGCGCCTCTGTCTTACACACTCTGACCTGCTGGCCTCTGTTATTACCTAGCAGCACCGACATCACTGTAGTATATATAGATAGATTCCTTTAGTCACCTACTGTCTTTGTGTAAATTTGTAATATTATGTCTGTACATATGTATATCTGTAACCTGTACAAATTGTGCCCTGATGCCTCCGGGCCTGTTGGTCTGCGCGTTACAAATAAATAAATACAAATACAAATCATCTTCCATCCACTGATCAGTGCTTGCACTGACTCCATGTCACGCTAATTGTGGTTGGCAGTTGCTGCAGTGTGGGGCATCAGTGGCATTTGCCGCCCCAGTGTTTTTCTAAAGTGGACTAAGCTCTAGTCAACCAAACATCTCAGTTGACAAACCATCAGTGGCCATTGTCGAACCAATGTGTGTCTGCACGACCTGTGAAAGAGGAGAACATTAAGCACCACGCGAAGTGCATTTTGATAGTGTTGGATTTAGGTGTGTGTATATGTGTGCAAAAGAAAGCATACATACTCTAGGTGTGAAGGTGCTGCTGTTTTATTAAGCATGGTCATTAAGATAGATATGTCAGCTTGGATCCAACATGAACTTTGAAGTCACATGAGTGTGAGTGGTGCTTTATACCATGGCATGGTTATGTAGCAGAAAACATTACATGAAACATGTTGTGTTTTTTATGCCTTGCTAGCACGCTACTCTAATTGTTAAATGTTCGACTAATCATTCTTTTGAATGTGGTAGCAAGGATGCAGTGCCATATGCGAGCAACATGGGTTTGTGAGGGTTCATGTGGTGCACTATTTTATATATTATATTCTGCCCTGTGTATTATTCATTACATTTTTTGTAAGTAATAGAATGGTATATTGTTTTAATGTATTTAGTTTAATTCTGTTTCTTGATTTCATTTTTATCTAGGAATGTGGTGGAGGGGGTTTTGGGGGGTGTGTGTTTGTTAATTGAGTGTTGTGGATCATTATGTGCATAGGGATATACGTGATTACACTGCAGCGTGATATTACAAATTCAAATGTAATCGCGCATTAGATTACTCACATCCCCTTACCCGCTCCCCCTCTTACCTTTTGGCGGCACACTTCGCTGTGTGCCGCCGACTTCCCTGTCTCCCTGTGACGCCAGTTCCCTTCACTTACGTGGATGGGAACCATGAGCGCAGGGTCTTTTATTTTCAACAGCTTTATTTTATAGAAAGTGGTGTCCTCCACGCAACCCTTGATCCCATTATAGCAAACAAGGGTGCGGGGGCCACCCCCGCAACCCCTGTTCCCCTTGTTCGCTATAATGGGACAGTATGGTATAATTGTTCGACATTTGTAGTGGTACGTAATTTTAGTACTACCGAAATGGAAACAATTCATCTGTTTTCGAAATTTTAAACGGCTTTGGTGTATAGACCAGTACATTTCTTATTTTATTTTGACCCTCAACCCTACTGTGCATGTCTTCTATGTTGGTTGTACTACTTGCAGATGTTTGTGTGGGCTGGGCGGGTGACAAAGTTCCTGCCTGTGTTTGGGGATCATTGGGAAGGTGGCGCTGGGGCAAGGGAGGACTGGACATTTTTGGCTTGGGGTTTAAGTACAATTTTCTCACCCATTGAGCGGGGGCCCAAGCTCACAATGCAGTGGCACAAATTTCCAGTGCAAGTAAAGTCAATACCAACTCCTCTCTCTCACCCACACATTCGCAAGTATGTATGGTAGACAGATATTTCTTTGTTTGTTGTGTCTTAGTGCCCCGGGCCCCAGCGAACCTCACCCTCATACCAAAACTAGTCAAATGATTTCACCAGGATAATATAATTTGGTGACATGGGAATTGAGCCCAGGTTTCCGCATGTCCCTGTTTGCAATTTGACAGTAGGCTACATCGCCTCCCATCCCATCTTTAGTTTTAGACCAATGCAAAGAGGTAACCCTTCACTCAATTGCCTTGCCTTACCTTGCATGCACCCCCTTCCCTTGCCCACATTTCTTAGTCTCCAATTCCTTGTCACTCACATTCTTCCATAGCCCTGGCTCAAGCATAGATGGTAGACCACTTTGATTTGACAGTCAGCCGCTGCCAGACACAACAAGAAGCTGTGGTTGGGTCTTGCTGGTAATTGTAGCTATTGGGTCTGCACTTGGACACAGTGGGAAGCAGTTGGAAGCAGTGGGAAGTGCGAGGGGAGGCCATATGGGATTTGGTGATGGAGAGGGAGTGAGTGCAACCTAGCGTATTTATTTGTGTTTTCAGGAAATAATGAAGGTGTGTCTGCATGTTTATATTTCAGTTTGTATGACTGCTGATGTTTGAGTACATTTGTGGCTCTGTAAAGTATATGGGGAGGGATGTATCATGTGACTGCATATATATGCATATATATGAGCTGTATGTGTTATTTTGTTGGTCACATAAGAGTGTTCTGGACAAGACAATTAAAACTATCACAGACATGGAGGGTCATTCAGAGTTGGTTGGTGATGGTAAAATAGGTGGTATTTATTAAATACAGCTGATTTTACCATCCACCAAATTCAGGGTTTAATCAAATACATCTGGGGGTATTCCATGGTAGTACTGCAGGCAGTATTTTAGGCAGATTTTTTGTCAAACCTACCTATTTTTATCTCCACCAAATAGGTAGAGGTACAAAAAAATCCAAATTGGCCTGATTCTTTCTAAACTTTTTTTAATACTGTACATAAGGGAAGACCAAGCACGTCCCATTAATGCAGTGAAACATTTTTTACAATGGACCATTATAAGGGGATGAAAAGGTGGGCGTCTCTGGAGCCCGCACACCACCAAACCTATGTAGTTGATAAAGGTTAATAATTGAGAAAATAAATGATCCCACATCTTGCATATTAGAGTCTCAGGGGAGTTATACACAACTGAGAAATACAGGGATACCCAAGCTCAATGGTCATCTAGCACCTGGGGCGAAACTGGTTATCCTGGGGAAATGGTAACAAACACCACCGCCCTCCATCGATCTCTGGCTGGATGTGTTGTGGCACATCCTCGCAATGGAAAAACTCACTTCAAACATCAGAAATGCCACGTGGATATTTGTGAATGTTTGGTCCCCCTTTCTCGAATATATGAAGGACAAGAATGGAATGTCTTGCCCAGTTAGACTCAGAGCTTTGAATTTAATGGAAATGCTGTGATCATTAAGATATGGACATTGCATCGGTTGATGCATCTAAGATAATGTTTCCCAGTGATTTATAATGTGGTACATAGAAGGGGGATGGAGGAGGGGAACTATTCACTAATTGTTTTGTTTTAATGGTTAGAATATATGTTCAAAATGGTGATTATTTCAAAAATAATAACTTCATATATGTACAGTAGTGGTGTGAGTCACTACTGTGCATAATCCATTTCCACCTTCAGATTAAAGGCCGAGTTGACTTAAAATAGTTTTTAAAATACTTTAGTGAGTTACTTAGATAAAATAGATTTACCAGAATTGTACTTAATGGGAAGACATAGAGTAAAATGGAAATAGTCTACAAGTATATATAACTGAAGCTGAGCTCTGTGAAGCATACAATCTAATGTCCAGCGTCAGATGGTTTACTAATTGAGCTTTATAAATGTTTTAGTCAAGAATTGTCTATTGTGTTAACAAAATAGTTTATGGCTATTATCGAACAAAGGGCCCTATACGGGGTACGGAGTCAGCATTATTTATTCGAATTCCAATCATACGGATTGTGTAAACTATCGTCCAATATCTCTCTTGAATGCAGAAGTGAAATTACTGCCTAAGATTTATGCCCGGCGGTTGAGTAGACTCCTACCTGCTATAAACCACAAAAATCAGACTGACTTTATATTTTGATGTAATACTTAAGACAATATCAGAGAATCGATTGATATCCATTAAAAAAAATCTTTAGACCCCTTTGCAGCAGTTTGTATTGATGAAGAAAAAGCTTTTGATAGGGTCAACTAGGTTTATCTTGAGTCAGTACTAAGTAGAAACTGTCTGTGTCCCAACTTCCTTAGTCTGATTGATGCACTATATAATGGAGCTAGAGCAGGTTGCTGTGAATAGAGTGACATCCAACATGGTGAACATTAAAAGAGGGACCAGACAAGTTTGTCCACTCTCACCCCTTCCATTTGATCTATTTATTGAACCATTAGCGATTTTGATCAGAAAAGATCCTGAAATTAATGGTTTCAATACTGGCCCTATAAATCAAAAGTCCTAATCTATGTAGACAACTTCTGGAACTAATGTCCAACCTCTGCAGATCAATGGAGCGTCTGTTTAAAGGCATCAAGCAATTTGGAGGAGTATCTCACTTGAAGGTTAACACTACAAAGACCAAAATATTTCCAATAATGAGGTCTAGTCATAAAAGAATTTTTGGAGATATTAGAATGAATTGGGTAAGCAAGAGCTTTAAATATTTAGACATTCAAATATCTACAGAAACCCAACAAATGTTACTCAAGAATGTGTTGATAAAACTGTCAAAAATGAGAATACTGTGACAGATATGGAAAATGATAAACATGGTGGGGTAAAAAAGGGGTCATTAAGATGACCCTCCTCCCGTATTTGCTATACCTTTCCAATATGCTTCCATTGCAACTCTCTAACAAGATAATATCTGAAATTCACAAAGTTGTAAATAGTTTCTTGTGGGAAGAGGGTAATAGAATGACAATGGGCCTCATTACGAGCTTGCCGGTCCGGATACAATGGTACCGGTCAGGTTGCCCGTACCATTGTATCCGGACCGGGAAACTCTGAGTTGTGCTTGCGGGTGCCTTTCATTCTGCCAGGTCTGACCTGGTGGAATGAAAGGCACCCGCGAGCACAGCATGCTTGTAGCACAGGCACTGTTATGAACTGGGGCGGTGTTACAGGCATCCCCATTCCCATTGAGCCCTGCAGGGCTCAAATGGGAATGGGGATCACCCGATTCCGGTACCCGCGAAAGGGTCCGGCGGGGCTGGAATACCCTGGTAATTGCACATTCACGGGTGCCGGACTTTCTTGCAAGTTTGGAGGTAGCCTTGCCGGTTTTACCGGCAAGGCTACCGCCAACCTTGTAATGAGGCCCAATATCTCTAAAAGTGTTATAACGCTCAGTCAGTAAGGACGGTTTTGTTTTTCCCAGGATAGCTGTAGATCACAGGGCTGACTGATTCGTACACTTAGTTATTGGATGGATGCTGCCTCAAAAGAGGTTTCAAACTGGTTGAATATTGAGGGAGCATTTGTTCATCCAACCTCCTTGAATTATTTGTTGTACATGGATAGGAATTTACCAATACACTCCATGCTGCTGCCCTTTGAACATGTAATTCCAGAATGGTAGGGAAGTAACCACTCTGGAAAAGTAAAATATTTCTTATGCAGATCATCATGTATTTGGAAAAACAAAGCTATATGTAGTTATAACCGTAGGATCTCATGGAAAAAATGGCAAATTGCGGGGTTATGGAGAATAAGACAAATTCTTGATGGTAAATTTAAAGATAAGCTAATGTCAAGAGAAGTGCATTATTATCAGCAACTTCAAGATCTGTTTAAAATTTGTCTCTCTCTTATTAATGCAAAAATACACGAGTCATCTGCAATACTTCATATCTCAACAATGTCTTCTCTTTCTGCTGCCACAATTTATTGTCTTCTCACCTTTACTGCGGCAGAGACTGCACTGGAACAAAGTAATTAGTATTGGAAGAACAACTGAATATGAAGATAACCCAAGCAGACGATAATTGGATATGTAATGGATATGTAATGGTCCAAAGCTTTGGAAGGTACATCTAGATTTCCGTTGTATACTGCAAAGAATTATTTATTATTTGTACTAGTCCCCCAAAAATAAGTTATGTAAGCTACTTTCTATTAACCTCTGCTGGGGCTGTAAGAAAGAGACTCGATCCTTCCTTGATTTATATGTTTTGGTACTGTGATAAGGTAAAGGATTTTTGGGACGACGTTCTTCAGTGAATGGATCTGGTTATAGGCTTCTTGTTTCCTCGATGAGCGATTCCATGCATATTGGGTCAGATACCAAACCATGAAGGCATGTCTGATGCAAAGCAAAAGTGGATTACGGAGCCCCTATAGTGCAAAAAACAGATATTGGGCCTCATTACGACCCTGGCGGTACGGGTAAACTGCGCCGTAAAAGGTGTCGGCGCAGTTTACCCCGTATCGCCTCATTACGAGGTCCCCTCGCGGGACCCAGGAAGCAAGCCTGGTCAAACCAGGCGTGCTTACCGGGTCCCGCGAGGGGAAGGGGGAGCAAACAACAGGCCAACTCGTAATGGGCCGTTGTTTGCTCCCTCTCCCATTCCCATTCAGCCCTATGGGGGCTGAAATGGGAATGGGGAAGGACCGGGTCAGGGTCCTTGGAGGGAGGAATTACCGGGCCTTCCGAACTCGGAATGGCCCGGTTATTCCTCATTCTGAGGACCCGGACCCGGGAGCGATTTCGGCGGCAGCCATGCCGCCAATAGCGGCATGGCTACCGCCGAACTCGTAATGAGGGCCATTGTGTCTTTGCAACGATATGGCTAAACCCTTATCTGAAAACTGGCTACATGGTTTAATGATTCTCTCAGCAAAAGACAAGATTATCTATCAAATAAGTAGTCTTTTTCAGAAGATTATGAAGCGATATGGGATGGGTTCAATAAGCTTTATGGATGACTATTTTGGGTTAAGTAAGCATTTCAGAATCTGACATTTGCACCAACTGCATCCTAAATCCATATGTTTAATCACCGTATAGCAACATTCATGGATACTAATCAGGTGCTATTAAACAAATTTTGTAATTAACTCACCCGTGATGAAGAAATTCACCAGAACATACAGGAAGCGCTCTTACAGAATTAAACTGCGGACAAACTCGAATAAGATATGGACCCTAACTACCTTGGTAAGAAGGAGTAGTGAGAAGCTGCTGAGGAATATAACATAACAATGGTGTATTGGCCACATTGGTGCCAACATTACATCCAGGCTCACAGAATCTGTCATTTAAATGAGTAAATTGCTGCTAGCTGTCACTCTAATTCACTCACTGGGTAGGCGGACTGCATTCTGAAGTATTTTGCAATTTTCAGTATTTCTTTTACATATTGCATCTCTGGGCCAGTGAGCAACTGCCCATCCAGCCTGACGGCCAGTTGCCATCTGGCTCCCCTATCCAGCCTCCCTCTGCGTTTGTGGTATTGGAGCAGTCCAGGAAATGTAGGAGTGATGGATGTTTCTGCCTGGGGGCTGTGAATATTCAACGTGTAGAAACCCAAAGAATTTCCAGCAGTGTAGGCTGGGCTTCCCAATCCCTGCCCACCATCCCTTATACCGTAGTGTTGGGTTAGCCAGGTTTTCTCTGGATGGTTGGGCAGTGGTTGGGGGGATTGGAGCACCATCGTTTTGTCACAGGCAGCTGGCATTAGAAATGCATTAGAGATGGCTATAGGCTGGGTAAGAGGAGAGTTTTGTGAAAGGTAGAGGTATCTAGGGGTTAATTTGCTAGCCTTTGGCATGATTTGTTGGAGGAGTAGAAGGTTTGAGAGGGTAGGGTATTCCATGGAGGGGGGGAAACTGGGGTCACAGAGCTGGCAATAACTCACTATTTAAAAAAATTAAGAAAAATGTACATTTTTTTTTTTTTACCCCATTGCCTGCTCTTACCAATCCCCAGTTTATACTACTAAATTCTTTCTAGTTCATGTTCCTCTTCATTTTTGTCTTCTTCCTCTTCCAGCTTTCAGTAATTGTATTCCCATGCTTTGGTCCGGCCTTGCTCCCTGCTGTTCGTGACCTCATAGCTTTAGTCTCCCCCCTCTTCACCTTGCTCCAGTTCTTGTTCCTGTAGATCTTGCCCCATCGTCCCAACACACTTCACCATAGTTTGTGTTCCTATTGTTCTTCATAGTTTACCTCTGTCTCGCTCTCTCCAGAGAATTTGCTGCTTAAGCATTGTTCTGGTCTTTGTTTCAAGGTAACTATTTCTTCTTCTACTTCCTCATTAATTACTGCTTTGTTTACTGTAACAGGGTCAGGGCCATGACTCTGCCAGGGATGCAGGGGGATATTAGGTGGGGGCACATTCTCTGAGACCCGCTAATGTGCCCTGGCTATTTTTAATGGTGCCATCTGATACAAAGTAAGTTCCTGGAGTCATCTTGGTAAATCCTTATGTTTCTTTATTACATTGCACGCTCACAGGATACATATATGACATCAGGTACAGGAAGTAGATGGCAGGATCTTAGGTAATACAGGGAGAGCCCACTGGTTCCCACCACTGAGGCTACATCTCACATTCAACTGCCCTACACGGAACCCAAACCAAATCACAACATTCTGAGCTCCTGCATATGTATTTGAATTTGAAGGATTTATAATGTGCACACAATGAACTTAATTGAGTCCTGATGCAGCTGGTACCATATAATAGAAGGGAACATCAGCCTAGTAGAGACTGACGCCACAGAAATTCAACAATAGCCAGTGTTATCAGAGTTACTAGAATAGGTATGTCTTTAGACCCGCTCTAAAACTAAATACAGAGCTTGCCTGTCTTACACTCAGTGGAAGACTAATCCATAGTCTTGGTCCGGCAACTGAGAAACAGCAATCTCCTCTCGAGATAGAGTTAGTCCTAGAAATAATGAGAGGAAATTGGACTTCAGACCTAAGGGCCCAAGTAGGTCGATAGCGCTTCAGTTTATTTATTAGATAGACTGGTGCCAGCCCAGTCAGACATTTGTAAACCAGACACCCCATTTTAAAATGTATCCGGTCTTCCAGTGCAACAACCGGAGGAGACCAGAAATGGGGGTGTTCTTAGCTACATCATGCACATGCAATACACCCTGCACATGCAGTACATTTCAAACATCACAGCTTCAAAGGTTCAGATACACAGACAAGCCAAAGGGAGAGAGAACAGCATATAACACCACCCTCTGTTGCAAAATGCATCCCAGTACTTTTTCTGGCAGGTGTTCTTTTTACTCTTCTCTAGGACCACAACTCTGAGAAGGCACCGGGGACCAAACACCTGGGACCCGAAAAGCAAATAACTCACCATAGCAGCAGAAAAATGACCTTTCTAACCCACAGCATGCTAGACAAAAAGCGTAGCAGCCATTGCAGACTCTTAACAAAACTGTGCTGGAAAAGGGGGAGAGAGGTTTGGAGGTTTTTTCAGCTAGTAGTAGTGTGGAGGGTTCCATGTAATAATGTCCCCTCAAAAATATCGCCATGCAAAGAAATCACAGAAAAATTGCTGTTTTTTGTGGGGACATTATTACATGGAACATGCGGGGGACACCCCTGCAACCCCCAAACCCTTTTTTATTTGTTATGGGGAGTGGGGGGCACCCCCGCAACCCCCGCCTGCCCCTGTCCCTATATATAATGTTGCCACAACCTTTTCCCGACGACATTATATACAGCAACATATATATAGGGATATTATTACCTGATACTGTGTTGAGAGGGGAGAGTAGTAGTAGTGTGGAGCGGGGAGAGTAGTAGTAGAGAGCAAAGGACAGCAGGATGATCAGAGAGAGATCATTGGGGAGACTGAAGGTAAGAGAGAGGGAATGACAAAGATGAAGGATAGTGGGAGGAAGAAGGGAAAGAGTAGATAAAAGAGAAAGGCAGAATACATCAGGGTGAGGGGTACAAAGGTGACAATGTTAAGTACAGAGTGGAGCTTGAGTGCCAGGAAGGCACAAACCCTGAGTGATGTGATATCACCTTGTGGAATCTTCTAGTAGAGACCCCTAGATTGTTCCCTGAGGAAGTTTAGACAGGTAAGGTGTTTCCCTTTAAACCATCACCATGAGCTGGTCAGATTTTAGACAGTAGGGGTTACCGATCTCCAGAGATCATCCTGGGGTGCAAGGATGCCTGGGCTAGTGAGGGGACACCCGCACTAGATGAGAGAGAGAAGCCCTTAGCGAGCCAAACCCATTTTACAGCCCAATGCATTCTAATGAACAGATCCACTTGTCTAATAATTGAACCATCTGCCTGCTTTACTACTGAACATTTTACTATTGATGATGATGATGACTGCCAATACACCTCAAGCTGTTTTGTTCAGAAAATAAAACCCATGGAATCTTGCTGGAGACTTCCTGCGAGTTATTAAGGCTATTTGTGCCAGTACTTTCATCTACTTTCCTGAGCAGCTCCTGAATGTTACCCATCTCTGCACTTTCCCTTCTTTAACAGCTTAGTTCCTGCATGAAATTCTTTGTGTTTTTTTCCAGTATCCAATCCGATTGACCACTTCCTTACCAGTTTTAACACTGTCTCATTATTCTACTTTGCCATTATGTAGGGCAAAATATGCCAATGGTAGAGAGAATAGAAATGTTGGTCAGAGAGATTTATCTCTACACAGCATCTATTTTCAGAACCATTAAGACGTTGCTGGGTGCCTACAAAATGGATTGCTACTTTTCTACTGGTTTGGAACAAATTGATGAACTCACACGTAAGTACTTTCTAAAAACTACTATACTTTAAAATGTGTTGGTCGCCTACCAGAAAAAGTGGTTGGGTAGCTTGCTGCTATTTTTCATCTGGCATCCTAGGCTCGTAAGCTTTCCCAAATAGGCTTGATAACGTTATTGGGAACCATACCAATGCAGCGAGTGCCATGGCTGGGTTACAATATATGTGTTGTTCAGCACCGTGCGTCTTCTACTTTTATAAATGCTCATATTTCACATTCACAAGTGAGGAATGAGCACCAGTGTTATGTTACAAAAGTAGATTTTCTATGTGGGCTAAGATTTGTTTCATCAGCAGTTTACCAGGGTTTCTATTGTAGATAGTTGCTGCCTGTGGTGATGACTCTGTGGTGTTTCTGTGGTGTTTTATATTACATGGACCTTTGCTAAAATTTGCTATTATTAATATTGAAGAGTGCATATGAGTTCACTTTTAGAAATTGCTTTACGTGTAGTGACATCAGTGAGGTCACTTATGAGTGATTAGTGCTTCTTGTGAATACTGTTTCATGTCCTCCATTCTTCTATTGGACAGTTACATTTTCTTTCATCATACATGGCATTGTTAAAGGGGAAGTTCTCAAAGGAAATTTATTAGCCCAATGGATCAGGCATGTATTTTTGAGCATATATCAATCGATTCAAATTTAATTTCCAATGCGGAAATTCTCACATTTACACATGCAAAATGCATGGGTCGGAAACCGCCATCTTGCACTAATCATATCCTTTGATCTATCACCTTAAAATCAAGTGCCCCCGTGGCAATAAATCAGATCACCCGCCCCTCAAGTTGACAGTGACATGTCGAACCAACATGCCCTACCTCTTTTCATGACACTGGTAGACAGCATAGCCAAATATACCCTGCCATTACCTATGTCATCACGTTACCTAACGCAAATCCAAGAAGAGGAACGAACACACACACACCCACCCACCAAGCATATAAGTTTACTTTCTTTTCACAAAAAGAAGAAAACAAATTAGACTTTTAAGAAAATACTAATAGTCTGGAATTAACCAAGTCGCTCCGTTTTTAAATTCAAGTAAAAAATGGAAGATTACATACAAGGAATCATTGAAAACGTTTGTGAATAAAATAATTGCAAGAAAATGGTGTTTACTACAAGGCATAGTTCCAATCTTTAGTTCATCTGTCACATCCCATCAAGTCTTTCAGATTGCCTTCATTGATCTATTAATCCCTGTACTTGAATTCTGAAGTCAAAGTGCTGTGTGGTAAAATCGAATGCAATTGTGTTCAATCTTCCATTTAGTATCGAAGCATATGCTCTCCTTTCATGTGGAAATGCAACACTTTGCCGTCCACTTGTCTTTTATACCATACAGGGTGGCATGTTGCTTCGTATCCCTGGCAGCGCAAATGGGTAAACTGGTGTCTCACGATTGTCCCAGAATATGGATATTACAGTCCGTTACTGATGGTTATTCTCCAGTTTGGGTTAACAAACCCATCCACGGGAAGAGTGTATCCATGGCACATGTGCATCCCAATAACGTAAATGTGTAAATTTGGGAAGGTAAACATATATTTCAGTACCCAATTTGAAAAATAAGTTGGACGATAAATCAACATTAATTAAAAATAAAATGTTCTGTAAAATGTACATTTATGATGTCCAGTCTTTACATCTACTTGAATATCAATGCGTCACATCGTTACTCATCAAGCATACAATTGCATAAATATTATGTAAACGTTTCCTTACATTATTTGCTGATTAGCGCTCGAAAGGTCGTATGAATAGAAACTTCACTTTTCATGCATTATTTTTCATTATAGTGAATCATTTCTTTGTGGTTATTCACCACATTGTGTCCTTGAAAATGTTAGTACGAGGAATTCAGGGACAAATAATAAAGAGACCCTATATTGTGTGGTCAAATTGCCAAAGGAAGGTTTCATTTTTAGAAACAAATACCGCAAATATGAACATTATCTTCCAGTTTCAATTGCAAGCTGTGCAGTGAAAATACGAAAAGATTTTTACTCCTCAAAAGAAGCTAATATTTTCTTTGTTCTTAATGTAACCTTTTTTAATTATTTAAATAATTTCAGCATCCAAGATTACATGCAGACAAGAGAGTTTTCATCGGTTCAGCTAATTTTACAATGCAAATCGATTATAACTTGTCTTCAAAATCACATTTATTTTGGTACATTCAATAACGACTAACTTATTTCAACCCAATTCAAACAGCGTCCTACAGTAAGAGCTACAATAGTAACCAGTGTCTTCTTGAGTGGGGCCCACTGGGGGGTCTGCTTGGTGTCCCTCTGCCAAAGCAATTATTTGCTGTTCGAGCAAGAGCACACCAGAAACAGGTATCCATCTTATGTTGTTGTGAGGTATACAGTGCACCGCTGACATTTGAATGGTCTCCAGGCACCCTTTCCCAGCACGCTCTGGACTACTGCTGCAGTTACAGCCTGGAGAGGTGCAGGCCATGAACATTACACAGTGCTGTGAACACACTGGCAGTCTGTGTGGCTGACCAGAGCCCCATGGTCATGTATGGGCATGTTTGGGCATGTATGATAAGTTTTGTTATAGATGCCCAGAAAAGAGGCCATCATGCAGCATTGAAGGGGGGGCTAGACTGCCTGCCCCAAAGGTTTGGGTCTGAATAGATGGTGACGTGTAGCATGCTTGCTTTTAAAGTAAGCATGGTGGGTGTTCTTGCTTGACTGGAGTGCAATTTCTTCCTGCCAATTCAGCACATTCTTGCAGTGTCATGATGGCTTCTCTTTTGGGCATCCTGTCTGGGATAGCAGTGTTTCCAGGTGTTTCTGGTTGGCCTGGCTGCCTGTAGAATGGCGCCCTGGATAACGATTTGTGTCACACTTCAGGACGTAGACAGCACTGCAGGCCCATTAAGGGGCAGAGCACCCCCCGTCCAAATGTTGCAGGGAGAGGATACTGAGCCAAATCACCATATGGGTCGTAGTACGAATATGTGTAAAGTTATCAATTGTGCAAGGTGCATTTGGTGGGAAAAGTGGCATGACTTTTATTGTGTCATGCCCCCCAATCGTGCAACATTGGATACTACCCTGAAAGTAACAGCTTGTAATATACCACCAACACCTACACCCAGGTGGCAGGTGTGTTTGTGTGTTTCCATACTTGTATCCTTTCTATGGAGACCGCCAGCATCGAACACTGGGAACAGCACTTACGTTCTTACACCTAGGCACCAATAGGTGCCAGTACTGTGTTTCTGCTCTGGGTCTTGACAGCTTTGTATAATGCCTGAACACAGCCCACCCACCTTCACACTTATCAATAAACACTGCTCAATTACACACACCGAAAACATGCATTGCCACCTCAAACCCAATACAACTTAGACACACGCAAAATGTTGTCCATCAGTTAGATCATTTGACCCCTGTGACTCTCCCACCTCCTTCAAAATGTATTCACTGCACTTATTCCCACACCTGATAACTGTGTGCTGCTGCTAGTCCTAACCACTCCCTACCCATCTTCTGTGTTGGATGAAAATGCACAAACTAATTTTACAAATCCTCTCTTCACCGTTCCCATAACTGACTATAGTCTTCAAAAGGCTGTGCAACTACACAGCGCTTCGTGGCATATTAGAGAATGCAATACATTTTATACGGTTGAAAAACACAATACTACAGACATACAGAGAATGGAGAATGGTCTATCGAGCTACAGAGTTGTACAAGAATTTGGATAGATCACCAGACAAAAGTATACAGGTAACGATGGATGCATACAGAGAGATGCATAGATAAAGCTGCAGACAGAGGGATACACTTTGAGATCGATATATACAGAGCAATCGATAGAGGCATATATAAAGATGAATACAGGGAGGAGAATAAATGTAGATGGATAGAGCGCGATCAACCTTTACATTGATATATATGAAAACACATAAATATATATATGGCCTTTTGAATGACTGTACATTGACTGATTTATAGAGACACAAGTATGCATATGATGCAGAGGCACATATGGATATAGGTAGATGGAGAGATCCATATACATCTGTAGAGAACAATAGAGATGTACACAGATGAAATGATGGAGCGCAATGTAACTGTTCATATAGAGACAAGCAAACACAGATTGATAAGGACAGACATAGATGGATACAGCGAGATGTGCGGATGCATGGCTATTGATGGAGAAAAGTAGGTGGGTGGATATATGGAGCCAGACACATATGGATTGAGATCACCATATATAAGAACAAAGAAGCTTTTTTTTGCCATAGATGTATTGAAGATGTGTGGAACAGTACCACTTCAATGCCTCCATTCCTTTGCAATGCGACCAAGAAGTCATCTTCATCAAACTTTACAATAAAGTGCCCAATTGTTGCATGATATCATCCATATATTGCTCCTAGTTGTGCAAGGCCAAACCATGAGGCACAATTACTATCAACCACACAAATAATTGGTCATTTCCTTTCAGTCCATGTCCTGTCTGCAAGATACATCCTAATGTGATTATGGCGTATGGTATCTTATTGAGTATAGTTGTTGTGGAGGTTAGGGATGTAGGATTCTCTGTCTTATGCCACTGCAGAATCCCCATCTTCAACTATATTTTAATAGCCCCCATTTAAAAACATTATATGTTATCCCTTGAGTATGTGGTATAAAATGAAAATATTAATGGTTGCACATTTAAATGTAGGTAAATTAATTTTATTCTGTTCTTTTAACATGTATTTAGAAATCTCCCTCACAAATCACACATCTGTCACCTGTCTGACTATTATGATTCAATTTTGGCCGTGCGGTCCTTTGCATCTATGTGTCTTTTCTTGTTTTCAACAATTGAAAAATTCTTCTGGACGCTTTTTTTTTACCAGTAGCTGTTGTATTTTTTGGATACTGATTTTGCAACGTGCCATAAATAAAATTGATGATTTATGTGTGGAACTGCTCTTGCATGGCCTTTGCTATTCCGACTTGCCTGTCATTGGCTATCAGTTCTATTTGCATTCCGCTTGATTGCAGAAGTTCATTGGATTTAATTAAAACATATTTCTCTATGGCAACCAAAGATGTGCATTAAGACACTTGCACCACAACAGAATTCACTATTTTTTGAGTGTCCTGGTCCTGGAAATATTAAGTGCAGTACTTTGCTAAAAAACCATGACTGTCGCATTGTCTGTCAGCAGCAAGCCTGACCCTTTTGCCTGCAAAATCATTGTCTATGGATATCTGTTCAAGATTCCAGGCCTGACTCATTACAGGGAGCAGTTTTAGCAAGGAAATCATGTCCTACAAATTTACAGAATCTTAAAATCTTACTGAACATTGATCCATCGATGAACAGAGCAGAAGAACAAAATATATTTCCAGCAATCGCTTTTCCAAGTATGGGTTGCGCGGACCACGAAAATGTGTTCTGTTGGTGGACAGAGCTTCCCTTAATCTGCAGGTTGTGAACTTGACTTCTTGGGTAAAGTTCACCAAGGACTCCCCAGAAATCCTTCTATATATCTCATAGTCGAATTTAATCATTTGTATAATCTGTAGTAGGCCACTGTCAAATACAAGGCATTTTGTCACCCTTAAAAGCCAATGATCCTGCAGCACAGTGGTTTGCGATTCTACAGTGGGGTTAAAATGGTGAAGTCAGTGTCATGAACATAGTCGTCTATCAATTCAGAAGATGCTTCAGTGATTTCAATCTGTGATATTTCACAATTTTCAGAATGTATTGGGGAAACCGGGAAAATTATGTCTTTCTTTGATCGAAATAGTTTTGAGGGCGCGGATTGTGTGAGAGGATCTGCAAGTAATGATGAAACATCTTCTGTGTTGCCTGTCACTTCATCTGGACGTTGCGTAATGTAACAATGATCATTAGTTACTTTCCATGGTTTGCTGGTGATATACAGTTCAAATTTGGGCACTGGACATCAGCATCCGGACTCTGAACCTTGGGACAAGCATTCTCAACCTCAAACATTATTTGCTCACAATTGAAATTGGATTGGCAAGCAACATAATTTGTTAGTCGTGTGGTCTGACTCTTCATGCTCTTCTTCTCCCTAGGCCTCTAATACATTAAAAAACAAGCATTATTTCTTTTACACGTACTGAACATATGAATATCAACTTTACAATCTAATACTAATTAAAACAATTTCTAAACACCCACTTTAAATAACTGAAAAGCATGGATGGTATTTACCCTTGATTTGCTGATTTCATCACCCAACTGTAACAGATAATTCCTAAAAATGTGTAAACTATCATAATGCTATGAGTGAGTCCCGGAGAATCCCGCTTTGCTGCAGACCTTTCTGCACGGTTCCTGGACTGTTTTCTAATCACGGTCCACAGCTCAAAGACTACGTTCCCCATAAGGTGAAGATACACACAAGGACATAATAGTGGGACATTTATTATATTTCATGAATACTTATACCCCTTTTCTCTCTGTTTAGGCTGTGTACCTCACGTTGTGGGAGTTGCTATAAAACAGTGCATGCGCGCACCGCTTGCGCGCACCCGATTGGGTCCCGGAGAGTCCCGCTTTGAAAACGGGTATGCCCGCGCACAGCCAACTAATGAGCGTTAAAGCTGGGTGTGTAGGGAAACCCAGTGAGGCTGCCCTCACATGTTCCACTCCAAGAAGGGGTGGTTCAAAGGACAATGCAGCGGGAAATGAGGACATTCACAAAATTCTGCAATGGCTCGCTGTCTGCGTTCCGTGCTCAAGGTGGGAATATTTCCCAAAGTAGCTGTGAGACGGGAGCGCCAGGGATCGAAAAAAAAAACTGCCTGTGTCAACGAAACCTGAGGCCGCCCGGATAAACCACGAAAATTGGAGCAAAACAAGGGGTGGACGGCCGGATGCCCGATGGGGGAGTGCTCAATATCAGACACGGCACTATTAGATTCAGTCCCTGCAACAGGCATGCTGCTGCAGGACTTGGCAGTGCCCCAGAAACGGGCAGAGGACGGAGGGGACGTCTTGGCAATAGACTTGGATGATAATGACTCTGTGTTTTCTGATAACCTCCTTCCTGAAAATGTATCAGCCTCACCAGTAATGTTCTCTGAGAGCAGTATAAGTGATTTGCTCTCAGTGAAGGATGCCCCGATATCGATAAAATCATCATTATACATATATCATTATATATATCATTATGTGATTATACATCAGCTTGATAATGTATGGCGAATTGCGTTACACTCTATGAATCTTGCGTTAGCCTCAATGTCCAGATCCCTGAATGCATGTGAACAGAAATTAATTGTGCAAAGTGAATGCATGGGAAAAATGATGGAGTGGCAAGTGAAGAATATATGTCAAACTGTCAAAGTATTTGATAAGGGAGTGTCAACAAGTGAATTGAACGCCCCTATGAACTCAGTGGCTTCTCAAACGGAAAGTGATGTAGATAACAGTCAAATCTGTGGAAATGACCCCAATGCCAACAAAAACACCAATGTGGTTAAATCAGTAATCCCATGTTTTGATGACATAATTTATGAATGCTCAATTGGAGGGCTAGGTCTGGCAGCTTTGGGCGAAAATAGTCTGCAAAAATTGGCATCTGCCAGTAAGGCAGCACAATGCAAGCAAGTAAAGGGTAAGAAGGCGGACATGGCTGAGCCACCTGTCAGTCAAGTAAATAAAAAAGGTAAGGTGGCAGGGAAAGAAACTTCTAAAAAAACTCCCAAAGAACCAACAAATTCTGAAAAATATAGGGAAATCTTCGGTAAAACAGTTCTTTAAGGTGATCTCAGTCCCAAAGCGTACCACTATAGCAGCCTTGCAGGCCATTAAGCAAAAATATCAGGTATTGGCTTTGGAGAGAAGAAACGAGTCCTTGAATTTTTGCCCAGTCCATGCATTGGCGTATCCTCCATTGAACAATTTTATGAAGGAGCTATCAAAAAGAGATAGCGACGTGGGCAAAAGTACAAACACAGAGGCGACACAAAGTGTAAAACCCCAGTCTAAATTGAATTGTGATTCAGGGGCAAAAGATTCACCCCTTGTTGTATAGCGGGCCGAAATTCGGAAAGCTGTTGATGCTTATATGGCAGAAGTAACTCCAGCCTTACTAATTCCTCCGCCCCAAATGAGTTCAATTGGAGGTGTAAATAGCCATCACACACCTGTTAGTGGATTGCTGTCAGAGAGACCGGTGGGGCCAGTGACAGTGGGCCCGGGTAGAACTACACCTGATAAAATACCTCAAGTAAGAGAAGGGTCCATGGAGCCAAAGAAGATTCTGGGGCCGGCAGCTCCTTTGGGGGGTGGTCTTCCCCTCCAATCTCAAGATCACCCGTTACAAAAAAAAAATAATGGAGACCTCTCACATATTTCAGGGGCGATTATGTCCCTTATTGAGAGTGCCCTGAATAAAATGCAAGGACACAATCAACAAACAGAGCGTCTTGCCCCAACTGACACGTTCCCTCATAATGAAGGAAGAGCCTATAAGCCCCCTACTAGAAGCATGCCCGCATCGTATGCACTAGTTTTGGCTTGTAGGAGGCCACCATGTACACAATATGACCTAAATAGGCGGGCAGTGATGGCAATCTTCTCTGAGATCCCACAATTAGATGATGTTGTGTCATCTGATATGGCATTAGTTGAATTCTCTGTGAAAGGCCAGCTAAACTCGGTAAACTTGTGGTTTAAATCTAGAGTTGTGCAAAATGTAATCTGGCAGGCCAAAGATGATCTATATGCCCTGGGCTTTGTTCTATCAACTGTGCCAGACCGAACATCAAGGCCGACCACTCCTAGTCATTTTGGGAGTATGCAGAGGGGTGGTGCAGGGGGAACTGTGAAAGAACTGGTATCACAGCCCCGTTTAACTTCTGGTACGAGTAGCAGTATGAGATCACAGAAGTAATTTGAGGGAGGGGTGGGTGTGAATCAGATATCCCTTGTAAGTTGGAATACCAGGGGATTCAGGCATCTCATAAACAATGACCATAGTGAACTGGGTAATTGTGATATTGTACTTTTTCAAGAGACGTGGCTTACCGATGTCCCTATTTGGGATAATCATGAACTCCACCTGAACCCCGCAATTAAACCTGTGGAAGGTCGTCCCATGTCAGGGATCTTAACAGCGATAAAAATGGGTAGAGGGCTGACCTCGGAATTGTGGGCTATTCCAAATAAATATATGTTGTTGGTGAAAGTAATGGCTGGCGCTCAAGGATATGCAATTTTGAATATTTACTGGAACCCATTTGCCATGTCTGATGATAGTTTTTTTCAGGATCTAAATTCAATCTTAGATCTGGTAGTATTGGAGCAAAATGTAAGAGCATTAGTAGTGGCCTGAGTGAGCTCGGTAATAAAAATAAAGTAAGATCTAGAAGGTGGGCATCTTTAGTGAAAGCTAGAGGACTGATGGCTCTTAATGGGGAATTCGAAACAGATACCCCCCAGCTCCGACGTGGCAAAAGTGCAAAAGTAGTTCGACCATTGATTACATATATGTGAATGAGGCCTTGTGGCCGGCAGTTACGAACTTTTGTGTGTACAAATCTGATGCAAGTGACCACAATATACTGAAAGCAAAATGGGGGTTGCCCTGACAGGGGACAGAAATGACCTAATGTACTTGAAAGGTGTGTGTGTAGTGAATGCTGGAGGGAATAGATTCTGATGGTCGGAGAACGATGTAATTCATTTGGAGCGACTGTTGAGATTAGAACTCCCCGATTATGGCCTATTGGATGGGAATGTTAGCAATGTTCGGTCTGACTTAATCCAGGTCTTTCAGCAACAAACTTGCAAAGGAAAGCAAATAACATCACATCTCCATGTCTATGACAAGGAGGTGAAAGAAAGGAAAGCGAGATTTTGCAAAAAGAACCTGCTTATGTCAGAAAATCTCTAACCACTAGGCTGAGAACCTCCTATAGAAATTGGGTAAGAGTCCACCGCGATGCTCTGTTCCAAGATGATGGAGCCAACATGTTAAAAATATTAGCGGGCAAGAATATTGCGAAAATGTGGTCTGCCATAAATTATTGTGTTGTTGACCCACAACTTGTTCTGCAGGCGAGTGCAGTGCAAACACAGATGTGGGTAGCCCACTTTGCTCGTCTGTATGCCCGTCCAGCTCCCAGGGAGTTAGCTGAATATGTCAGCCCTTCGCTGGCTTTTCATTTGGGCTTTGACCTACCTGATATCTTATTTCTGATTAACACAGCCAGTAACTCAAAGGCGAGGGGTCCTGGTGGCCTCTCTAACTTTGAGCTCACAAAATATCCTGAATTATGGGCTTCTATTTTGTATAAAATATTTTTGTTGTTAAATGGAACTCAGATGTTGCCCAGATCATGGACTCAGGCGATTACTATCCTAATATATAAAAAGGGGGATAGACAAGATCCGAGCAGCTATCGGCCTATCTCTCGGCTCAATGTACCTGGGAAATTGTACTGTCGGTTAATCTTAAGAAAATTACAGAAATGGGTAAAGAGTAAAAAACTAACAGATCCTCTGCAAACAGGTTTTGTAAAGGGCCTTGGAACTATTCCAAATATAATAACATTGAACTTGATTAAAGCCCAGCAGGCTGAACGAAGGCAACCCCTGTATATGGGGTTCATCGACTTTAGAGCCGCTTTCGACTCAGTTGATAGAGACTTGTTGTTCCAAAAATTGGAATCATATAAGTGCCCTGCCTCCCTTCTGTTCCACTCAAAAACATCAATGACAGTGCGTATCAGCCTAGATGGGAAGCTATCACCTGAAATTGAGACCCAGCGTGGTCTAAAACAGGGATGTGCATTGGCAGCTTTTCTATTCAATTTTTTTATCATAGATTTGGGGCCTGAATTTGTGAACTGCAAGGGGGATGCCCCGAGGATTGGTGGTCAGCAAATTCCATATCTGCTATACGCGGACGACCTTGTGTTATTATCCCAAACCCCACAAGGTCTACAACGTATGCTGGCAAGGTTGGGCGATTATGTCCAAGCAAATAAATTTATGGTTAATGTCACCAAATCCCAAATAATAAGTTGTAGTGCCAGCTTGGGGCCTAGGAGCCTCTTCCCCTCTTTATCATGGACGCTTCAAGATATTAAATTATCAAGGTTGTCCAATTACAAATACTTGGGGGTTGATATTACCAATAGGAAAATCAGGTGCGATGAGGCGGCATCAGGCCGGAATAAACTACAGCATTTAATTTCCCAGACTCGAATTTTAATTAAAACATTTGGGAAATTCTCCCTGAAGCACGTTGTGTCCTTCTATAAAATGAAAGTGTTGCTGATCAAGCTATAAGGTGTCGAGGGTAGGTTGCTCGATAAACGCCAGTGCTGGGAGGCGCTGGAATCAAGGTATTGGAAGCAGATTTTAGTTCTACCAAATACTGTTCCGATCGCGTTTATATGCTATGAATTTGGGCTTCTATCCCTCTATTCACAGGCTATGTGGAGACAGTGCGCCTTCTTACGCAAATGTCTGCTGGGCGTAAAAAGTGGAACCATCTTAGAGGTGATTGGTTATTCTCTGCTAAAATCTAGAAATGCATGCCCTAAAATATGGTAGAATTGTGTGTTGGATTATTTGATTGAGGCTGATGTGACCCTGGAGCTGTTGATTTCGAACCCTGATCGTGAGAAAGAGGAAATCTTTCAAACGGACTGGGCAAGGAACCTATCTAAGTGCACTCAATATAAAGATTTTAATATCTGGTCTTTTGGAGTAAAGTGTAATGGAATGATGGTGCCGTACCTAGTGAAATGTCCGTCCTCCATGATTCGGGCTGAATACTTAAGGTTCAGATTCAACCTATGGGGCACCCGTGACGTTCTGTGTAGGCGGAAACTGATTCCTATGGAACATAATTATTGCAGATACTGTTTAGCAGCGGATCAAAGGGAAACCCTACAACATCTGCTGGTGGAATGTTGTGCTCTAAAGAAGGTTTGTGCAAGATACTTTGATAATGTGTTTGCGATCTATACTGAGGTTGCAAATGATCAAATATGGCAAATGCTGTTCTCAACTCCAAGGGAGAGGGTACAGATAGCGATAGTCCAATTTTTAAAAATGATATTACCACGAGGAGATGAAATCCAAAAAGATACTGACTAATATTACAGAATGGTGGTGTATTTATCCATCTATAATGTGGATTAAGTCAAGGGTTATACATGCCTTGTGATGGTATCTTCTTAGATGGTCCTATTTTTTTTTTCTTCGTTTTAAGTTAGATGGGTATGTATATGTGTGTGTGGGAATGGTATTCTATTGTAAATATGTATTGTTAGCATTGGGTTATTTTAGGTATCCAAATTGATGAAGTTAATCTGTACCCTTGTTTTATGTACAGTATGAGTGAGAATTTGTCTTATTTTATGTATATTTTATGATATATATGGAAAATTGCCTGTTTTTTAGTATGTGTATAAATATTTGAAAAGTTGCGTTCCAACTAAACCAAATAAAAAATAATAATAATGCTATACCATTTCATTAAACATAAATACAATTACAAGAAGAACATAATTTGTGTATGAATAACACTTCACACACAATCAAAGTTAAATTCTGACTATCAGTATTATTTGTATATTTATGGTCCATGTGGCTCTTCCATCTCGACCGCTTTATTAGTAGATTCCATGTACATAACAGCACTTTCAATAAAAATTGGATACTAGTTAAAGATTACATCTTCATAAGTTCTTTGATCACAAAGATGACATCTTCATCCGTGAAGTATGAATGTTGACTTTCAACCAAATGTTATCCATAGAATACAAAAATGGTAAATCACTTGAAGAAATGTTAACAAAACCTTTATAAAAATGTATTTAAGAAAAAGATAAAGTCAAACATTATAAGTAAATATCACATTTTGACAATTGATTTTGAAACGTACCCGTCGAACATCACTGATGTCACAGGGAACTGGCGTTAAAGTTAGCACTGTACTGTCACCCTGCAAAAATAAAAAGAATCAATTATTGACACCAAAAAGATGCTGTATTATAATGTTGATTTTCATTTATTGCACTTTAGATGTCCAGGTACAGCATATTAATACATACGTAGACCATTTTGAGACTAAAAGATTCCATGTAATTCAACTCCAATCATAGTTTTTGGGATGGATATGGTCAATGTTGCATGTAGGAAGGAGAATGACACAAGAATGATGAATGCATGCATTCTGATTTTTAAAAAATGTGTTTTATTTGTAAACAAATGATCATGTGTGTTATTGCTTGGAAACAAAATATGGTTAGTCAATAATCATTAATATCATTCAATAAAGTATCATGTGTCTTACTGCTTCAGCCAGACCTCTTGCAATAGATGAAGAGAATGTTTCTGAAGTACCTGCATCTCCCTGTATATAATTATTTTTCTTCCAGTTATAAGGTAGTGAGAAAAGTACAGCAAAATAAAGTTTATTGAAAAGAGTCTAGATAATGTGATATGGTCCTACATTCTAATTATTATGAATAAGAAATATAATCAATAACAATTACCAATTTCTTTATAAGTTGAGCGTGACCTTATACTTCTATATTATAGTCACATATAAATGTAGAATAGAAGGAAATATTACTTGAAAGGGAAGTGAGTTTGATGTTGATTCGAGAATATTTGTTGATGTTGAAGCATGTTCCTTCATCCAATTGCTATATTCATAATAATAGTCAAAAGAAAAGATGTTTTAGTAATAAAAATAGGCAATTTAATACACTACCAATCAGTTTACATGATTGTCAGAAGGGCTCACCATTTGGATATTTAACGGTGTATGTCGTTTCCTCAGAGGTAACTATCTGGAATTCCATCACTGTAGTCTACGTAATGACAGACATTGTAATCGTCACATTTTGAAAAATAATCAATTTTCAGATACTGCTATTAAGGTTTTTTGAAAGGCTTACATTGCAGTGAACTTTTTGTGTATCCTGAAAGTAGGTATTTATTCAAGGACAAAGTGTACAATTTAAATACATGTCTAAATTGTAACATGATAGAAAAATTGTCAACAAAATATGTATACCAATATTACACAAAAACTCCAATCCTTTCATCCCATTACCTATTGGCACACACGTTCAATAAATTGTGTGGACATTTTTTTCATTGTGTGATCATATATACACAAATGTGTATATATGAACATACAGTAATCTTTCAACGTTCACTACTCACCCGACTCAGTGTGTGCTGAAATACAATTGGAAAAGCATTGGGAAGTAATTTGCAAAGGAGTCTGGGGCGATGCTTTTTTGTGAACCTGGATGGTTCGTACATAACTTCCGAGAAGAGCATGTTGCCGATGCGGAATCGATTGCCCCTCATGTCCTCCGAGACATCCTTGGCTTTGCTGTCAATCTCAGATACTGGAAATCCACAATTGAACAACCATGTTTTTATCAACGATAGATCCTTTGGGAAAATATGCAGAACTGTAGCTGTAGTTTTGACATGGCTGATATTAGGGCACCTTAAAACAATGCATGAAGGCATTGTTGGATAGTCCAGAAGATCTAGAAAACATTATTTAAAAATTAAATTAATAATGTATGACAGTGATTAATGCAACCAACAAAAAGCTTACAAAGACAAAGTGCTGTACAGCTTGGTAACTGCCTTGTATCCTGGTCTGACCAGCCACATGTACAAAGTACTTTTAAGTGAATGCTCTGTCGCATGAAGAAACGTATTACTGGTACATTGATTTTCCTTTGAGCCGCCAAAAGAAAAGAGGGATGACAAAACATTACATTTTCAAAAAATAAACATGTCATGTGATGTGGTAATTCAAGAGATAATAATACTTAGCAAGGTCATTCAGGTACATGAACATAAAAATCGGATGGAAATTGACTAATACGCACTATAAAAGTATCAAGTTGAACACAAGGACAATGTAATAACCGTGAGTTAAATTACCTGTAATAGGACAAATTGGTAAGGCGATTCAGCAACGAGGATAACATCCAGTGCAATGATGATATCCGTAGTAGACGGCAAAGATGTTTTCTCGCTAAGTTTGAAGGAGTTTATAAATGCTTAGAAAAATGGAAGTGTATGTGAATTTGCCATTTAAATGAACTGCCCCTAAATTTAGTTGGTCTTTTTTTTAGGGGTGTGAATTACTATTGTTACAATGCCATATTTGGGTATGTTGAAAGATTGATGGCTGTGAGGGTTTGTTGACATCACATTTCAAAGACGAATGTGAGCACCTACAACCGACTATTGTGAGCGCATGCTCTCATGTGATAACTGCATTTGATAAGGGCATGGGTGTATAAGGATGAAGCGAGTGGAAGAGCCCAGGGCCTTGTGAATGGTCACATACATATGTTGATCGCAGATGGGGTCTTCAATGGGTAGTCTGGAAACACTGGGTGTGCAGTGGCCATGTGGACAATGGTCCCGAGAGGCAAGACTCCTTCGACTTGTACATGGTATTCGACACCTTATGCGTTTGCATCCACCCAGCCCCCTTGAGTGTGCATGGTCTCAGGTGAGATCTGACATTGATACCGGAAGGGAGATGGGGGTGGTTGTGGATGAGGCAAACTCAAAATGCCCAGAACCTAGTCAACGGACACAGAGATTTGTTGATGGAGGAATGGGGGTCTGGAGACACCAGGTCTGCAGTGGCCATGTGGACAATGGTCCCTAGAGGCAGGACTCCCTTAACTTGTAAATGGTATTCGGCACCTTGTGTGTTCGCCTCCACCCAGCCCCTTTGAGAGCGCATGGTCACAGGTGAGAACTGCCGTTGACAAAGGGAGGGGTGTGGATGTGGATGGTGCTAGTGCAATCAGTGCGGAACCTAGTCAAAGGACACCGAGATATGTTGATTGCAGGGACATGGTCTTCAAAGGTGAGTATGGAGACACTGGGTCTGCAGTGGCCATATATTAAATGGTCCCCATGTGAAAGACCCCTTTGTAGTGTATATGGTATTCAGTACAATGTGCTGTACCCATCCACTCAGCCACCTTGCAATTGTATGGTCACCTGTGCAAATTGCCATTGATACCGGATGGGGGATGGATGTGGATGAGGCCCGGAACCTAGTCAAAGGACACAGAGATATGTTGATTGCAGGCACAGGGTCTTCAAAGGGGAGTATGGAGACACCAGGTCTGGGGTCCGGGTCTGGGGTGGTGATGTAGCCAGTGGTCCCCATGCGAAAGACCCCTTTGAGGTGTACACGGTATTCAGCACCTTGTGCATTCCCATCCATCCCCCCAAGCCCCCTGTGAATGCATGGGCCCTGGATAGAACTGCCTTTGATAAGGGAGGTGGTATGGACAAGGACAACACTAGTGCAATAGGTTAGGAACCTTGTCAAAGGACACTGATCTATGTTCATATCAGGGACGTGGACGTCTAAGGGGAGTATGGAGCCATCAGGTCCTAGGTGGACAATTGTCGATAGATGCTAGAACACATTGAGTTGGACATTCACTTACACTGTGTTGAACCTGCTGTCCCAAACAAAAACAAAAACACTAAAAGGCATTGAATAAGTGAGTGCATTGATAAGGGATAACTCTTTGGTTAGATTATGATACAGTCAGAATGATATTTAAAAATTGATAACAGTAACAATAATCTTTCTTGATGGTGTAGCATACATTTTTTAATAGTATACTTGGAGGTGTTGGGGACTTTACTTTTATTCACTAGTCATATTATCTCATTGATTTTATTTACTATGACAGTAAAAGGGTGGTCATTGTTAACTTTTATTTAAAGAGTTGTTTATTCTGAAATAGAATCTAATGTAATATAGAGTACATGAAGGCAAATAGTAACATGTGAATAAATGATATAAATATGAATTGCAATCACCCTCTTAATGCAAGTGCAGATCATTTTTTTTATTTTAACTGTGGTGTTTGTGCCTTGTTGAAAATTTGAGATTTGAAAGGAAAACTTAAATGAAACCCATTGTACATTGTAAGAGATACAATGCCTAATTATTATATACATATATATTTTTTGTAAAATGCAAGTTTATTTTTAGAAATCGTTGATAGTATAAACAAATGACAAATGATCCTGCTGTGGTTGAGGTACTGTGTGTATCAATCCCTTGTATCATCCAGACTGGCTAGGGAATTATTTACGTATGGCTCGAAATACACAGGCACGTATTACTCATTGAACGCGGAATCTCATCTACCATGAATCCACCATGTAAACGACCAATAGGCCACAAACCTGTATCGACTGTGTAACAGATACAGAAATAGTTTTGTTGAATGAATCCAATAATTGCATTTATCCTGTTTGGTATATCTTCTTAAATACAAGGCTTTGGTAGGGGTGATATAAGTGTGCACCCTTTCATACAATAAAAGATAGGAACATATGGCAATATTTTGTTAGCTTTAAAGTCAATAACATTTTATTGTTAATAAATTAAATAGAATGTTGAATAGTTTCGCTTGAAGTAAGAACTATCCCTTTTTTCAAATATAAGAACATTTATATCATCAGTGAACCATCATACTCACAACGGTATCCAGTGATAATGTCGCCATGAAAATGGCCGGCAGGTGGCGACATTTCCTTAACAATGCACCCTCCAGACGATCAAACACTTTCTTCAAATAGTCTAGGATTGGAGGTAACAATATATATTTTATACCCCTCCTAGAATATTTGTGGAAAGAATTTTAGGGCTCAGGAAAAAAAATCACAACTTTTACACAGCGATATTATCACATGGAACCACTCACAACTGGATGTATATTAAAATATCATAGCCGAAAAGCTTCAATTGCAAAATACCGAGACCCACTCTGCCGCATTTTGCAATTCGAGCTTTTCTTTTTTTTTTGTCCCCCACATTGTTTCTTGTGTGTGGGGGACACCCCCACAACCCCTGAATCCCAAAATACCAAAGTAGGAGTACAGGGGACACCCCCGCTCACCTACCTCAGTATTTTCGGATTTGGTATTTCATACCGAATGTGGCAAAACAGTATGTACGACCTTTTGGATATGACTTTTTCGGTCAATACCCTCACAACTCAGGAGAACAACATAAACGGCTACAGTTCAAGGATGTCACAAGTAAAACGTACAAATACAAAACGTACTCAATACTTGGAGAACGAGGGCAAACTTTTTCTCTAAGTTCATGCATCAGGACCATCATCATTCTCAACACAGATCTTGTAAGGCAGGCAGCTCTGAAGTCATGCAACTTGGTAACATAGAGTGGTGGAGGCTGCTCTTCGGCTATGTAGGCCAAGCAGCCCGAGGTTTCTCTGCAACAGCAGTTCTCCACCAAAGTTGGCATTACCTCACACCGATGGCAGGTACACCAAGTGGAAACATCTTCCATGCGACTAGGATCAGGATCATGTGATTGATCGTCACGACTTTCAATACATTCTAACTCTTTCAGCTTAATTCTTTGTCAACCATTTCCTCTTCTGTGTACTCCGTCACAAGACAGAGAAACAGGTAGAGCTGAAATGTTGCTATAATTCTTGAGTATTGAAGTGTGGGAGGAAAATAAAAAAATTGTCATTTGGATAAAGTAACAAAATTAGGTTTTTGTTTAAAATGCAATGTAAAATGATGAGAAGAAAGAGACATGTTACAAAAACCCATAGTGCAAAGACAAGAGGAATAGGCCCAAACTTTGTAATTTCGCATTTGCACATGTAAAAAAGAAGTCATGTAAAATATAAAATGCTAACATGGTTTGGTAAAGATATTTGTACATTATATAAAACCTATTTAAATAGAAAGTGCTTATAGAGTTGATTCATTTGAGGTAGTGTAAATACCTGTTCTCAGTACATGTACTTGGTAGATAGCTGAACAGAGCAAAAAGAACTCATGGAGGCTTGGAAGGAAATAGGCCGACAGGTAGGAAGAAGAAACTCCAATGTTGTCTGATCAGAAAGGGTTTGTTGATACTTATCAAGGAAAGAGGCGTCTTGACATTTCAGGGAGACACGTCAATAGATTTAGCACAGAGGGCATTTGAAGGAGACCTGCACTGGCGCTGTGACAGGGGGCATTAGCATCTAATGATGTCAGCTTGAGGGGTGGGTGATCTGATATACTGCCGCGAGGACACTTGAATTTAGGGCGATAGATCAATGGATTAGATTAGCACAAGATGGTGGTTACCGACTCGTGAGTTTCGCATGTGTAAATGTGCGAAAACCGAAGGTAAGATGCAGTGGCATTTCTTTTCGGATCTATCGATCTATGATCAAAAATACATACCCGATCAATTGGGCCAATACAATTCCTGAGAGAACTTACCCTTTAACTTACAGATGTTTGTTCTCTATAGATATGGCTTTTTGTGTTTCTGGAGACCTTGCATAAAATGTTGACATGTAACTCTAGACCTAATAATTCACTGGTGGCTTAAGATTTTCATAACAACTTACCCTTTTTGTAACCTCTTGATGGAGCTGTATGTTGGTTCCATATATCCGGATATCTCTGTATAGTCCTGCAGTGATCACAATATAATAAGATACAATCAGTTACATAGGGCATCCTCAGACATATAAAGGGATCTCCTCTTCCAGATATTGTTTTCCTCCTATCCTGTGCTGAACAGTTACACAGGTCAATCTTTATATCCCTTTCTGTCTAGATAGGGTGTACCCTCATAGGTGCCGACTTTCGACATGGGGGGATATAAATAGTCACATTGTCAGCAGTAACTCTTCAACTGTTTGCTTTGTGAAAGTGTAATCCAAATGTGTCCAATTCCTGGACCCTTCCAGTTAGGTCACAGTCAAATCACTGTGAAAGGAATAGGTGTCACTGTGAGTGAGTTCCCACCTGCAAAGAGGTCTAGTACACAATGGATGGGCAATGGACACATATCCAGAGCATTAGATCAGGTCTCAAGTATGGGGGCACACCGTACATCAAATAGGTGGGACAGTATAATCAGCTCTGGGGACAGCTCACATGCTGCTTGCCTCTAGGCTGTTGCACCATGCACCTCAAGAATTGCAACTTGCAATACATCCAGATTGACTGGGGTACTGCAGAGCCTGATACATGTAGTGGGTGTACCTTCCTGTGCTTTACCATGCCTTAGGGCAGCGATTTGGTAGTGCTTCAGCTTCACCCCATGTCAGGAACGTGGGTGCTCTTCCTATTATCTGGTTTCTCTTTGTATGATGCTTGGGAGCCGGAGGGCCATCGTACTGGCATCTGTAATCTGAAGCTAGATCAGGCAAGAAAAAAATGTGTATATATGTATGTATGTGTGCATGCACGTGCCTGTGTCTGTGTAAGTCTGTCAGTGTGTGTGTGTGTGCGTGTGCGTGTGCGTGTGTGTGTGTGAGTGAATGAGGCAGCAGTATGTTGTTTGGGTGCTTGTGTGAGTGAATGAGAGAGCAGTGTGTATGTCTTTTGGGTGCACGGGTGAATGTTAGTAATGTGGGTGAATATGTGTAGGCTGGGAGGGAGACTCTGCTGGAGGGTGCTACATTGGTGCAGCCAGCATGCTCATGTTTTCTTACATTGTCTGACATGTTTTTACTGCTATTTTTGTCGCAAAGCCAACATGATCTGTTTTTCATGGGGATGCAGGTACATTGGCGTGGGAAACATGTACATGCTTTTTTACAATGGGCATAGCATTTTTTACTGGCATTATGGGCAAAGCCAACATGAGTATTCTTACATGTAGGTGGATGTACATTGGCGAAGACAGCATCGGCATGTGATCTTACAGTGTTGGCATATCATTTTTACTGGGATTATGGGGAAAGGCAACATGGTGAATGTTCTTATGTTGGCATGTTATGTTGATTTATAAAGCACACCACTACTATGTGCATGGTCTTCAGGCGCTCACATGGCTCTGTAAGAAAGGTAGGTGGGGTTGTTTAGTGAGATTATTAATACATTAACGCAGACAGTGTGAACATTATTTCTTACAGTTGCATAGCATTTCTTACTGTCATTATGGGGCAAAGTAAACACAATGAGTGTTGTTATGTGGGTTCACTGGCCTACATTGGTTTAGCTAGTATGAACATATTTTCTTACAGTTGCATGGCATTTTCTACTGCCATAATGGGTCAAGTCTGCAGGTGTACATTCTTTTTAAAAATATATATTTTTATTAAAAGTCTCCAGTATTATAACATACAACAGCAGCCTCCAACATGAAGGACGCACTGCACACAAATATATTGGAACTTGCGCAACATCCAAAAGCCCACTTATAATAATGGGGGACATTCATTTCTGGACATACGACCAGCTCGACAAGCAAAGCATTGCATTGCTTAACTCTCTCACATCTACTGCATTTAAACAATGGATTATAACACCTACTCAAAAAAGCAGTCACTCTTTGGATTGGCTAATCTCCCAGAATCTTGAAATTTCTCAATTTTAAGTGGTCCTGTGTGTATGGACCGATCATGTCTTAATTCAAGCTATGATTACGTTACCTGACTCTCCACCCAAACTGAGTTCTTTGTCTCGCATTCGCAAACTTACTCGCAATCTTAGGAATATTACTGCTGCTAACCTTTCTGTGCTACTATCCTCACATCTGCTGCCTCTTGGCAGTTTCTCTGATTCTTCCTCATTGGTAGAACATCTAACCATTTCCATTAAGGAAGCTATTGATCACCTCACTCCAATGAAAATGAAACTTATCAAACCCGAAACTAACCAGAACACTTGGTTCTCAGTGGATATCATTGCCACCAGGCAGGCCAAAACGGCACTTGAAAGACCCTGGCGCAAGAACCCCAATGAACTCAGCCTCATAGCATATAAGCAATCAGTGCTTGTCATATCAGCTAAAGCCACCTACTCCACCTACTCCAACAAAATCATTATCAATGCCCAGTTAAATGTAGGAGAACTTTTCAAAATCCTAGCGGAATTCCAGGACTCTCCTTCCACCAACAGTGATCTTATGAAAAATTCTGCCTGGTGTCAAGAAGTCCATAATGGCTTCACGTCTAAGATAGCAGCCCGTAAAGAAAACATCAAGAACACTCTCAACTCTCGTGATCCTACCTCATTGGAACACGCACCCAACTTGTCCACTTACAATGTCAATAATATTACAGATTATTCTTTTAGCCGTTACACGGAGGAACAGGTGCATAAGGTCATTCAGGACCTTAAAGCCACTTCATGCCCAGGAGATGACTTCCCCACTAACATCTTCAAAGACTCTCTTGATTTATTGGTTCCCTGGCTTACCAAGCTTATCAACTTATCTTTTGATGAGGGTGTTGTTCCATCTTCCCTTTAAAGCTGCTTGGGTCACACTTTTGTTGAAAAAGGCCAACCTGGACCCATTGATTGCTGATAACTACAGGCCTCTAACCAATGTGCCATTTATCCTTAAAATTCTAGATACCTTGGCATATATTCAACTCCAGGCACACATTAAGTAACATAACATCTTGGGCACACGACAATCTGTCCGAGCAAAGCATGGGACAGAAACTGCCATGCTGGACCTCAAGTCCACGGTGGCTGGCATGGCAGACAAAGGTCATCCTGCCCTGCTGATGCCCTGCTGATGCCCTGCTGATGCTCTTAGACCTCTCGGCAGCCTTTGATCTTGTCGATCATGCAATACTAGTGACTAGGCTCAGAGAGGTCGCCCACTGTTCCACCTCGGCATCCAATTGGATCACCTCATTTTTGGGTCCTCGCACTGTAGGTGTCTGTGTAGGGAATGATCATTCTTCTCCCATTACACAAACAAACATGCAGTGTCCCCCAGGGCTTCTCTTTGTCCCCACTGCTGTTTAATATTTATATCCGGCCTTTGCTTGATTTGTTGAACAGCCTGCGAGTCCAATACACTAACTATGCTGATGATACCCAGGTTGTTCTTCAGCTCAGTGGGCACTACAAGCAGGACCTCTGTGCCCACAACACCATCTACAATGCCATTTAAAATTGAATGGCCTGTAACTCACTGGCCCTCAATTGTAAAAAGACCAAACTCATGATCGTTGCCACCAACGCAGGTTGGTGCAAGATTACATCTGACTACTCAAGCTTTTCAATTGCGGGTCACACTATTCTGTCTCCAAGAAGGTCAAAACTTTAGGAGTAGTCCTGGATGATGAATTATCTATGAAGTCTCATGTATCATACATCCAGTCCACATGCAGTCTTATCACTAAACGCATACACTATATTCGTCCTTTTATTACAACAGAAAACTGTGCCCTGCTTTCTACTGCTTTAATCAATTCCAGGCTTGATTATTGCAACAGCCTGTTGGCTGGTACCACTGCTCTTAATATTCGAGCCCTACAAGTCACGCAGAATAACATGGTATGAGTAACTTTTGATCTTTCTCGCTGCACACATGTTTCCACGTTGGCCCTACATTGGCTTCCCGTGAAACAAAGGATTTCACTCAACATTTTAACATTAGCCTACAAATGCTTGTTCCATTCATGCCCTGCATTTTATCTGATCTACCAAGAGTAACATATCCACCAGGAATCTTCGGTCATCCATAGCACCCACACTTGTCCAACCGAGATTTAAATTGGTGCACTTTGGCGGCACTAATTTTGATGTCCAAGCACTCTTTTCCTGCCTCCATACGTCTTATCAACGACCACTCTTCATTTAAAAAAGCCATTAAAACTCACCTCTTTAATCCCAGTCCTGACTAATGCACCATCCCTTCTCTTCTATTGACCTTGTATGATTGTTCTCTGCTTTCGTAGTTTGTCTTGTCCTGTTCTTTGTGCGCCCTGAGGCCTATGGGCATGTGGCGCGTTACAAAAATTAAATAAATAAATAAACAACTGCGGTAACTGTCCTTTGGAGTTCTTCTGAATGCCCACTCCATGCCAATGGGGTTTTGCAAAGTATACCTACATGGGAGAGAAACATCTTAAAAAGTCCTTACTCCCATTATGTCCAATAGTACGGCAAGCCACAAACAAAAGTAAGATAAACCCCTCCCTTCCAGCACCTCACCCCGAAGTGAGTTATCCCTCTGATGTAAGTCACCTCTCATTTCAGATAGCCGCCACATGCTGAACCCTGCAATACAAACTCGCAGACCAGAGTCATAACAGCAACTTCCCTTTTAGGAAACCTCCTTTCACAAATACAAGTCTTGCATCAGGCTCAACCCTCCCTGACACTGACCCCAGCACTGTACCTGTCACAAGGGAGAAAAAAGGAAACCCCCACAAAAGTCCTTTGCCAGATTATGGACAAGAAGTCAGGTGTAACAAAGAACAAACACGACTCTTCTTCCACCCCAAGGCCCCCACCTGTGACGCCCCCGCCAGTGGACGCATATCACCACATTAAAATGGTCAGCAACCGGTGGAACTCGTAGTACTAACACTAAATAGAGAACCTGGTCAAAAAGACATAGCATCAACATTATTTGAAGGCAGCCTTCGCCGAACACGGACCTTGTGCCACGCTCAACCCTTGTCTGATGAATTTACCAGTATAGACTTGAGGAGCTCTTCTGCTTTCTTGGCTTTCCAAAAAACAGATTCCTTCCCCTTCCATGTGACTCTAAATTTGGTAAGGCGTAATAGGCCTGCCTTTACTCCTTGGGCAAGGAAACCCTTTTTCAAAGTGTTCAGGACCACCCTTCTGTTTTCAGTGTCTGGAGCCAGATCGGGGAACAGTAAGATCCAGTGTTGCTGAAATTCCAGCTTCTCCTTATTTCTGTCCGCCTTCAAAATCCGTTCCCTATCTCCTTTATCGGAAAGTTTGATAATGAGCGTAGCACCGACTTCTGATTCCTTCGCTTTATTTTTCTCCCTTTGCTTTATTCGGTAACACTTTTTAATGTCTGTGTCTAGCTTCAACGCCTCCAGAAGCCAAGTGACCACAAACGCTATTGGTTCCTCGCCTTCAGCACCAATGGGAAGGCCCAGCACCCTAATTTGCTTTTCCCGGACCACATTCTCCAGGTTTTCCAACCTCTGGTCCAACGCCAGAGTACATAGCTGCACTGCTTCCATTTCCTTGCCCAGTTGCTTCACCGCTGGGACCAGCTGAGTGCATTGACTTTCCATTTCTGAAGTCTCTTGCTCCAGGGTTAAAGTTCTAGTCTCCAGTTGTGCAACCTTCCCACTCAGGCGGTCAAATATGCCTTCAAGTCGTGATACACTTTTGTCAATACGCCCCAGCACAGACATAAGACTATCGTGAGATGGCGAAGAGGTTCTGGACGAATGTTCTGAAGTAGCCTGCTTGTTCGTTGCTGTTCGCAGTGCAAAAAATTCTGCCTCCGGCTGCTGTTCTTTCATTTTGCTTTCCCCCCAAAGCCATCTTTTATTTCTACAGGGTCCTTTAGCGGTTTACGTCACTTCTTCACCAAACGATAGCCACCACTTGTTATCCTCCTATAACCCTCCCGGGTCTCTCTCCGCTGTATCTTCTGGCTCCTCAGCCCTCTATAGGTGCCCCACGCCTGTCCACCGCTTCTCTGGGGCAATATTGCCCTCATGCAAAGTACTTATAACAATGGTGCAGCCCCTTCACACCATTATATTCCAGTTTAGTAGCACACGGGGTCTCAAGCAGATGCATCCAGTCTTGCTGCACAAGGCGTGGATTCCTAGCGACGGGGGCCCTGCCCGACTAGATATTGGCTAGTGGTATATTCACCTGCCAGAGCTGGAGACATACACGTGGGTTAATAGACTGATTGCAGGATGCATCTGCTATATGATATTATGGAGCGCTCATGCATCTGGGCCTGCTCTTTTCTTCCATTGAGCTCTAAAGATCAAGGCGCCATTTGCTGATCCTGCTGCCTACACGACCATCCCTCTACCGTGTCTCCCGTGCCCTGTACCTGTGGACCATGGTCCACAGCACTGTGCCTGTTCTATGGTCTCTCAGCAGAGTCCCACTACAGGGTGCTGATTGAGCAGGAATTACCAGACACGAATATGGATCTGTATGTGGACAATCAGAGATTATATGTTTTCATTGTTTTTAACATAACGTATGGACTTGAAAAGACACGAATTAGTGTTCTGCTACTTTCGAAACGCTTTGACTTGCTCACATAACCATGGTGCCCCTTCGCAAAGGCTGTCTGTTCTGCAAGGGGGTGATTACTGATTGCCATCCCTAGGGAAATGCATGCCAGAGTTACTAGATAGTAAACACCAGCTGAGTCCCATGATGTCTTGGCGACGTAAAAAAGGTTTCAGTTCCAGATTGTAAAATGGGTTCAATCGTTCTGGATCGCGATTTATTGCGTCATGAATGTTTAGACAACCAAGGAAAACGGGTTTGCTCTAAAACGTTTGCCAACATTTAAATAGCTGACTGTTATTTTTGGTAATGCATATTCTAGATGTTTGTAATTCAATAAAAAGGCTATGATCGCCCACTTGTACGCCCTCTCGTGTGAAAAAGCGCGGCAGCTTCACTGAAAAGTGTCACATCCTTTCCTTGCACGTTTGTTGACACCGCTGTCCAAATGGCCTTGCTGTCCATGCAATGTCATCACTCGTAAGAAGCTCGCCTGGCATACACTGTACAAGCTTATGCGGGGTTGCCGTGTTCTCAAAGTTAATCCATATGGCCTCATGCCCTACGCGTTGCTTTTTTTTTTTTTAGCCTCTTTTAAAACAGACGCCTTTAAAAAGCTGATCTTTCTGCTGTTGAATTTGGACATGGGATAATGCATCCCTCCTTATGCTCTGCTTTTCTGTCCTGGCACAGTGTGCTTGTGTGCTGCATGCATACCATGGGGACTTTCAGTGGCCCTAGAGGTGTATTCTTGGAACGCGTGTTTATAAAAACAGGATCTGTCCGGATGCGAGGCTCAGTCAAGCTAATGAATTAGTTCTTCATGCATCGGATGATAAATGCCTGGAACTGCTTTATTACAGGAGCAGTGGCTAAAATCACAAACTGTGTTAATACGGCAGACTCATCCTGCTTCTAAGCACTTTATTATAAGCTGTGATTATCACTCAAATTAATGGTATACATTTTATTGACCTTAGAAGGATGAAGGCTGAGTCGTCCATGCTGGAAGTCGAGCTTGCAAAATGCAGGCTGGCCCCATATTTTTCGGCAAGTACTTAACTTGAGAGCAATCCACAAGGGACCTTATATGTAAACACAATGTTATGTGTTGCAGATACCAGTGCCTGTTATGTTAACTATGTATCATGACCAGTAATAATGGCAAGGAGTGGATTTTGATACCACTTCAGCACGTGACTGAAAGCCATGTGATTTGAAACTGTCCTCAAAGATGGTGTTATTGGACCATGTATGTGTTACCTGTGACAAAAGTGCCTTCACATCGCCCCACACTACTACTACTAAACCAGCAGTGATTCCAATCCTGAAGTTGAAACCGACAGAGCCTGGCCAGCCGGTCATCCCCTAAACACCTTTGGGATGGACGTCCTTGGAGCTCTATGTCTTCGACTCTGTTAGAGGACTTTGGAGTAGACTGCGGCCCAATAGTTTCAGGTGAATCCTTCTTCAAGAATGGTCCAAAGATAAATCAACTAAGGGCAGAGTTCCCCCTTTTATATGGGGAAATGCTACAGCAGATTGTTCCACAGCAAGCCTGCTGTTAAGGGTCCAAGTCTGTCTGCTGTAACGGGTGTCCTTTGCCTGCCCCCCCTCTTACCTGGGTTTTGCTATGTGTTTCTACCTGTTTTTGTGATTGTGGACTCCGAAGTACACCACTTCAGTAGCCCCCTTCTTTTTTTTTTTCCACTTTGTATTTATTGAAACTTTTTCATTGACAACAGAAGTATCATAAAAAACCGGGACCAAAACATCCAAGTCAATTTACAATACAAACCCCACCCCCCAGTCTCTCCTCCCACACCTGTCTAAATGATTGTCTGCCCCCTGGATTGGCTGCAACCAGCACCCCGTAGATCTTAGCGAGAGACCTCCTCCTAGACTATGCCTCCACAAACACCAACTCGAACAGAGTCAGAGGACGTGAGAGGGACATTTCCCGGTCAGCCTTAGTGAGTATGTCCTTAATCCGTAAATAATCAAAGATAGAAGGGGGATTTTCCGGGAGCATTTCCACCAGTTGATCAAACTCAATAAAGTTCCCCTGGGGAAACAATTGGGGAGCCCTCTCAATCCCCTGATCTGACCACAACTGTGTCCCTCTAAAACCCTTATTACCTAAGCTAATCGGAGGACCCCACAAGGAGGAGAGGGGAGATGGCCAGGATGAAAGCATATTGTTCTCCCTACCCGGTTTCCACAAAGCCCAAAGAACCGATAGAATCGGATGGGTTCGTACAGCTGCCGGACGAGAACGCGGAAGGGACCAGAGCAAGTCCCTGACCTTATAAGGATGAACCTGTACCTCTTCTGTATAGGACCAGTATGTCCGAAGGTCCTCTCGTAAATGATCTAACATAATCCGCAACTGGGCAGCCTTATAATACAACTTAAAGTCAGGGAAGCCGAACCCTCCGAGCGCCTTAGGAAGGGTTAAGGTACCCAACTTAATTCTAGCTCTCTTACCACCCCATACAAAACGGAGAATCCAACGTCGAAGGGACCCAAAAAAGGAATCTGGAATGAGACAAGGGAGAGAGGTGAAAAGATAAAGAAGCCTGGGGAGAACATTCATCTTGATCAAGACCATACGTCCAAACCAAGACAGAGTGAGGGGGGCCCATCTCTCCAGATCTTTAAAAATGTTAGCCTGGAGGGGAAGAAGGTTAAGCTCATAAATCTTCCTCAAATCTCTCGGCAAGTTAGTACCCAGATATCTAATACTAACATTCTCGACTCGCATACCAAGTACTTCCTTCTCACCCCTAATGTTTAGGTCCCTCTCACCCATAGGCATAATACAAGACTTGGAGACGTTAACTTTAAGGCCAGAGAACTTCCCAAAACTGCTAATCAATTTCAACAACCGCGGAAGGGAAGCGTAGACGTCAGTCAAATAGACCAGAATATCATCCGCAAAGAGGGATAACTTAAACTCATAGTCCCCACAGTACACCCCCGACACTCCCTCATCTACCCTGACAGCCGTGGCAAACGGCTCCATAGCCATTGCATACAGCAAGGGGGAGAGGGGCAGCCTTGACGCGTTCCTCTAAATAACGAAAAACTCGATGACATGCTGCCATTCACTGACACCCGAGCTGTGGGACCGTTGTAAAGAGCTGACACCCAACCACAGAATTTATCCCCAAAACCAAACCTCCGGAGCACCTTCACCATGTATAACCACTCAACGCGATCAAAAGCTTTCTCGGAGTCCAGCGAGAGGAGGTAAGCCTCTGACTCTCGCTTGGACACCTCAAACATCAAGCCCGATGTTTTCCTAATATTATTAGAACCCTGTCGACCCGGGATAAACCCTACCTGGTCTCCATGAACCAAAGTGGGGAGAAAACCAGATACTCTGTTCGCCAGGAGTTTAGCAAGAATTTTTACATCTATGTTCAATAGAGAGACGGGCCTATATGATGGACAAAGTGACGGATCTTTCCCTTCCTTAGGGATAACTACGATGAGGGCCGACATCATAGATGGAGGGAGACAGCTGGAATCCAACGCATTGTTGTACACCCTAGCCAGAAACGGGGCTAAAGTGGACCGAAACCTCTTATAAAAATGAACAGTAAACCCATCATCCCCCGGAGCAGTGCCATTCTTCAGGGAAGCAATGGCGTCGACCACCTCCTGTGGAGAAATAAGCGACTCCAGGGAGGCAGCATTCTCTCGGGAGAGACCTAGAAGGGGGAGCGAGCGCAGAAATCGGTCCACATCTGAGCCATCACCCGAGTACTCAGAAGCATAAAGCTCTGCATAGTACAGTTTAAACTGCTCTGCAATTTGGCCATCTTCCAGCCAATTAACCCCTCGCTGATCGATGATGCGGGAGACTCTCCTACTTTTGCAAAGTTCCCTCAATTTCCATGCCAAACTCTTGTCTGCCCTTTCCCCCATTTCCATGTAACGTTGTTTCAAAAACGCCAATTTTTTCTCTGTCTGACCAATGAGAAGCGCAGACAATTTCGCCCTTAATTTTTGGAGGCGTTCGCGCTGCACTGGACTTATCTGTGATTTTAACTTCCCTCCCGGTTGAATGGCTAATATTTGTTTCCTCAATTTACGCTCCTCACTAGACCGGACCCTCTTTCTTCTGGCCCCCATTTCCATTAAAACCCCTCTGATGGTGGCCTAAAAAGCATCCCAGACCCCTCTAACATCAACCTCACCGTTATCATTTAAAGTGAAGTATTCATCAATGGAGGCCAGAAGAGATTTCCGCAACTCTTTGTCCAGTAACAGAGAGTCATTGCATACCCATCGCAGCGCTCTATGAGCATTCAACGGAACTCCTAAAGTGACTCTCACTAAGTCATGGTCGGACCATGGGACTGTCTCTACCGCAAAGTCTGTGATGTATTCCCTGACTGAGGAATCCACTAGCACATAATCAATCCTGGAGAAGGACTGATGCACAGAGGAGTAATAAGTGTAGAGAGGGTCCAGAGAACCCTCGATAGGATGAGCGTCTACCAACCCCAGCTCCTCATTCACCTGGGAGAACGTATCCGCTAACCTCTGTTGAGCTCTGAGGTCTGGGCAGGGCCTAGTCGATTTCCTGTACCTGTCTGGGGATAATACCATATTAAAATCTCCTCCCACTATTATTGTTCCCTCTGCAAAATCTCTAATCTTCTGCCCCAACCCCTGCCAGAACACATCTTGGGCCTCATTAGGAGCATAGACTCCCACAAAAGTGTACAAACAACCCTTCACCTCCCCTTTAACCATGATGAAACGTCCCTCTGGATCCGACCTGTACGCCTTGGGATTGAAATGTGCATCTGGGGAAACCAAAAGAACCACCCCTCTCCTCTTTGATTCATAGGAAGCTCAGAACATATACTGAATCGCCCTAGCTTTGAAGACAGGTTCCCTCCCCTTAATCCAGTGAGATTCCTGAACAAAGAAAAAATGCAGCTTGAGCCTAGTAAATTCCCTCAAAATCAACGATCTTTTTGTTGAGGAGTTCAAACCTCGCCCGTTTAGGGACCCCACCGAGGGAGTAGAAAGAATCACCCATAAAGGCAGCCAAATACTTCACCCAACTCCTGTCGGAGGCTGAAATGGATGCCGGGCTCTGGAACCCTTGTGCACAACATCTAAACCAAATGAAACAGGATCAACTGCATAACCTCAGTAGCTCGAACCTTTCCCCTTTCCCCCCACCCCATCCCCTTAACCCCAACACCACAACCTATGAGCGCCTGGAAGGACTGCAACATCTCCTTGTCGAGCCTTCAGGCCACCTCTGACCGCCCCCACCAGGGCGAAAAAACCTCATCGAGGAAAGATCTTGTCCAGAGCCCCCCAGCCAGAGAAGAAAAAAAAAATAAAAAACTTCAATCCACACTCAAGATCCGTATGATCACCATAGACCTATCGGCACAGCCCTCCAAGGAGGGACGAGAAAACATAAAAGTAGCAGGACCCCCCCCCAATCAAGTCCCGGTGAGAGAGGTGCAATTTTTCTGTATTTTCTGTGTCCCCGGATCCGTCTCCACCCCTGGAATCCCGATGATTCCTTCTGAAGACCTTCGCTGGATCCTCCTCCGCCTGCCCCCTGCTCCACGGGGGGGTCACCCAGCAACTCACCCATCGCCCCCCGGATGTCTGCTTCTGATACAAGAGCATATTTCTCACCATTAAACTCAAAGGAGAGTGAGAAGGGGTGCCCCCACCTATAACGCACCCCCTTACCCTGCAACCATTTCGTTAAGGGGCTACACAGCCTCCAACGTGCCAAAGTGAAAGCAGACAGATCCTGATATATGGAAATCTTGGCACCCTTCCAGTCAATAGGTCCCCCCTTACGAGCCATCTCTAGTATTTTGGATTTCTCGACAAAGTAATGGAACTTCACCAGGATCGAGCGAGGGTCGCCTCTGCGGCCCCCCGCTCTGTGGGCTCTATCGATAGTAGGTACATCAATATTTTCACCCCCAAATAAAGAGCGTATTATGTCCTTGACCTTCTGTTGGATGTCGGCCTGAGTCTCCCCCTCCTGTTCCGGCACCCCAAAGAATCTA